>NW_027466916.1:2217500-2640000 GCF_046128005.1 Genypterus blacodes
CTCGCTCTCTCTCTCTCACTCCCTCTCTCTCTCCCTCTCTCTCTCCCTCTCCATCTCTCTCTCTCTCCTCCTCTCCTCCTCTCCTCCTCTCCGTCCATCTCTTTCCCCCCCTCTCTCTCTCACTCCCTCTCTCTCTCTCCCTTTCTCGCTCTCTCTCTCCCTCTCTTTGTCTCGCTCTCTCTCTCTCTCTCTCTCTCGCCCTCTCTCTCCCTCTCTCTCTCCCTCTCTCTCTTTCAGCTCAGACATCAGTTGGATGTTATTCTAGCCGCACCCAGCGGTCGCTGCAATGGGAAAAATGTAGCCCCGATCATCGGTTAAGGAAGACGAACGTTTTGCTTTTCAACAAACTGGAGCGCTTGCTGTCAAAATAGTACGAAATAACTTTGGCGAGGCCTGTCATTATTGGATCTGTGTTATTACTGGCCTGCCTGGCTTGTAAAGGAGCAACGCTAAGTGGCCTGTCACGTCCTGTCATGATGTGAAGCAGGCGGCGTCCCAGCTAAGGGGGACTGAAGGGACTGTGGTCAGTTCTTGCACGGGGACATGTGACTACGGAGGCTTAGGCCCCCGGAGCAGCAGACATTGTCCACAACACACTGAGCGAAACCGCCCGGCCTGCGTCAGGTACTCTTGGCCGCCCGCCACCACAAATATTGCGCTCTAATTATCCTATAAATCAGTAGTTGCCGTGTATTTTCTGTCTGCCACAATGAAAGCCAGACCCCTCTGACACACACACACACACGCGGGCCTGAGCGAGGGGGGAGGAGGAGGAGGGGAGGAAGATGAAGGTGAGTTTACAGGGATGAAGGATGGGTTTCGTCAGGTGCGGCCTCGGCGACGCAGAGGGGAAGTAGAACGGGAACATATCTCAATTTAGATTTGGATAATAATAATTTTGATAGAATTCTTTGAAGTCCTTGAATGAAACCCAAAGCTGTCGGCTCGCTGCATATTTAAGCGTTTACTTACAGTCTGGAGTGTTTCTTATTCCCTATTTTTGTTCCTGCGTGTTTACTTTGTCGTCTCGTCAAGATTGGCCTGATTATCAAATGTTGGAGCGCCGGTCGGCCTCTCATGAACTTTCCCTGTGATTTTACCTCCGATCCGAACGCTTCACGACTTATGTTGTAACGCTACAATTACTGTCTGCGGCTAATCAAGCGTTCCGGCTCTCGTTGCTGATTTGTGCTCTGCAAAAGCTGCCGTCGATTTTTCCTTTGTTTCCTGTTTGCGTTGCGCCGCCGAGCGCTCGCTCCAAATGGCCGAATGCATCTTGCAGCTCAGACGCGAGCCTTGATTACACATTCTTTCAGTGATACTTACACAGAGGAGTGGTGTTCCCCCAGGACCTCGTGAACACAGAGGATAGATGGGGATATTTAGTGATCATCAGTATGTCACAAATCTTGACGCACCCTTTTTTCCTCACCTCATTTCTCTCCTCCACTCTTTTCTCTCTCTCTCTCTCTCTCTCTCTCTCTCTCTCTCTCTCTCTCTCTCTCTCTCTCTCAGACGTGGACGAGTGCAGCAAAGACACCGTGTGCGTGCGTGGCCAGTGCCTCAACACCGACGGCTCCTACTTGTGCCTGTGCGAGGCCGGCTTCAAGTTCAACGCAGAGACGGCCGACTGCGAAGGTGAGCCAGACCCAGAGCAGCGCCCCCCTGTGGTGTGTATGTATGTGTATGTGTGTGTGTGTGATAGCCCAAAACCTGCCCTGAGTCTGTAAACCAACAAAACGCCGGCGCCAAACGTTTCATGGTCACGCTACATTTGGACGGGAGCGCTCCAGGTTTGGCACAGTTTGGTTTTGATTGATCACCTGTAGTACCAGAGTGGTCGCTCCTCTTAAAGTGTCCAACCGTGGCTTAGTGGCTCCCAGGACCCGAGTGGTGGTGGCTGGATGGCACCCACGCTCCCTCCCTCCCTCTCCCCCCTGGGGAAGCATGAATGACCCCATTGTGAGCCTGAGGTGTTTCTCCCTCTGGAGCGTCTCCCTTTAAGCTCCTTCGCAAGTTCTTCGGTTGCTGTGATAATATTGTTCTTGGCCGTCGCCGTTTGCCTGCTGCGCTCACTGAGGACAGCTACACCGCAGGCCTCCAGGCCAAACTCCTGCCGTACAGCCATTATCCTGCAGGCAGAGGAGCCCGGGAGGAGGAGGAGGAGGGAGTGCGTCTGTATGGATGTATGCATGTATGAATGCGGGGGAGCGTCTATGCGTGTGAGTGTCTGATTGCACATGTGGTTGCGTTTGTGCCCCTGTTTTGTCAAATACTAACCATGATGTCTCCCTGTCTCTCTCTCTCTCTCTGTCTCTGTCTCCCTCTCTGTCTCTCTCTCTGTCTCTTTGCACAGACCAGAATGAGTGCAGAGAGTTTGGCAGCTCCATATGTGGTACGTGGCGCTGCGAGAACACCATCGGCTCGTACCGGTGTTTCATGGGCTGTGAGCCCGGCGTGGAGGGAGACGCCAACACAGGCTGTGGTGAGTGATTAATTGTCTCAGGCGTGACACACACACACACACGCACGCACTTTCCGCAGCGTGAAACCAGATGGAGATGTTAAAACAAACAGGAAGAATCCAATCGTCTTATTAGCTGTCACCTCCCAGAATTCTTACTTGATGCTGATTTGACTCTTTAAGCCACAATCAACCCCCCATACACACACAGCACACACACACTCTGAAGATGGTCGTATCAAGTTTGGCCCTCAGAGACAAAGCACTGTGGGTCTTCCTGGACAGAAGGCCGTGGGGGACACGGGGACCGGTGGCCCCTGAGACGGGGGCGTCATGCGAGGCAGTGTGTGAGGCCAGCTGATTAGAGCGTCTCACCGCTTTTTGGCAGAGACAACGGATGGAACCTGATCACGGCTGTTTTCCTCTTGGAGCGGGAACAGCGTGGTCAGTCCACCCCGGGGCCGGGCCGGGACGGTCCCTTACCTCCCGGTCCCGCCGCTGAGCAGCCCGGTCACCTGGCTCGGCCCCTCGGCTGGGCGTGCGGTTCTCCGCTACATCTGGAGCCGCAGCTGGCCAGCAACAACAGACACATCAACCATGACCTCCAGAATACACGCAGCCTTGTGTGTTTACTGGCAGCAACGGACACCTCGGGCTGGAATCTGTGTGTGTCTGCATTCTGGAGATATTAATGTGGCTTGTTGCTCAACGCTTTATCACTTTTCATTTGGTGAGGCGGCGCTGCTTCGTCTCCTTTGTTTCTCTGGTAGAGCCGAGAAACAACAAGGTCGTCTGTGAGAGGCGGGAAAAAAACAAAAAGCTGAAGTATTTCCTGGTGTAACGGATCCAAACAGTCACCAAAGAGTGACAGGGGAGGAGGGAAAGCACCCTGAGAACAGCAGAATGGAATGATGCTGGACTACAGACGACAGATGGATGAGGGCTGTGTGTGTGTGTGTGTTTGTGTGTGTGTGTGTGTGTGTGTGTGTGTGTGTGTGTGTGTGTGTGCATCCTTGCATCCTTTCAGAACACAGCTATTCTCATGACCTTCGTTTTTTATTGCTGATCAGTGACAGATCAGCCCCTCTCCCCCCTCCCCCCTCTCCCCTCTCCCCTCTCCCCCCTCTCCCCCCTCTCCCCTCTCCCCCCTCCCCCCCTCCACCTCGCCCATGTGTGGCCGCCTCCTCACCCTCCACTTTATGATGTTGTCTGTCTGGCACCAGCTTATGAGTGCAGAGGCTCTGTGATACGGCCCAGATTGAAACCAGCTGCTCACCTCCTCTGCTTCGGTGTCAGAGTCGACACACACACGTACGCACACACACACACACAGCTCGGGCCGCTCGCAGAGGGTCAGGGCAGCTCCATGTGACGTGAACATACACTCCTGGTAGTTTGCATTGCAGGTCAAGGACTCTGCAAGTGCCTGGATGCAGGGGGGTTTGTGTCGTCATGACGCCATCACAGCCTGTCTGATTGTCTTCTCTTCCCCCCTCCGACCTCACAGCACAAACACTCGCTCTTCTCGCTCTGCTGCCTGCTCTGAGCACCCGGCACTCCTCTTAGCCTCTCGGCGGCCCGACGCGACGCACAATAGCGGCTTGTTCCACTGCACCATGGGGTTGTGGGAGATGCTGCCGTCACCCCAATAAAAGTCCAGGGAGGGAGCTCCATTACTCCCAGGCATTTTTTCTCTCGCTTGTAAAAATCATCAAATCTTCAAGAAGAGGCCAGACGGTGTAATTTGCCATTTCTGCGCCGGGCGTTGGTTTTATTTTTACTCCTCGGCCGTACAAAAGAGGGCAGCAGTTATGTTTGGCGCAGTTTGCTGCGCTAATTTAAATCTAGTGGGCATCAGCCACAAGTGAGCCACGCAGGCCAGAACGTCACACACACACACACACACACACGCACACACAGGGCCTCTGCTGGCACTGCATGAGAGCGGCTGTGTGTGCGTGTGTGTGTTGTGTATGGTGTGTATCCCCGCGTATTGTTTTTAATTCAGCATCGCACTCATAAATCCTCTGTAGCTCTGCTGTGTGTGTGTGTGTGTGTAATGAGGTTCGGCCCCGAGGGAGGAAATTGCCTGTGGTTCCCCTCTCTCCTCCCACCTCTTCTAAACGTATAGATGTAAGGACTTGGCCATGTGCGCGCGGCTGCCTACGCTCCCGTCCAGATGTTCGACAGCTCTCTCGCGGCGGACCTCTGCACACCTCTTCTGGCGGGTCGGCGCTGAGGTCGCCAGAGGTCGCAGATGAAATGACAGATAAAACACACAAACATGCTTCCCTGAAAAGAAACCGCCGCGCCTCATCCCTGGCCCGCTCCTCGCGTGTTGAATAACCTCTGCATATGGGACCAATCAGACGACGGGGTTGCCCGGGGAATAGAAGGGGAGAAGAAGTCGGCCGATCCAACACGCATCGACCCCTCGCTGCCTGCCGCCACGTGCTACGTATTAGCGCATGGCACAGAGACCCCCGCACGTAACCCACACGACCCCCCCACCCCCCGCTGCGGTATCACCCGATCCAGGAAGAAGGTCCTCCCCGTGTAAGACTATTAGGAAGGGTGCCAAATTATCGGGATCGGCCCGAGAGCTCGGCGCCTCCCATGTGCGCTGAACTCCTCACCTTCTCACTTCCTTCCTTTTGGGCAATTTACAGCACGGCATGCGTCCTGACGTAACCCATTATTACATGGATAAGAGTCGGGGGAAGGGCAACTTCCTGTGAGTGCGTGGTGTCGTTATTTCATCATGTATTATTCATCTTTTCCCACAAGTCCATTAATGCTGTAATTAGCACTTCCCTGGATGCAGACGGATCTGAAATAGGCGGTCAGGTTATGTCGAGTGCAGACGCTCTGCTCCAGATGCTCTCAATCCTTGCCGGGCTGATGTGTCGGCGTCTCGGCGAAGCCTGTTCCACATGTGCTGCGCCGCACTCCCCCCCCCCCCCCGAGCAGACGCTGATTATTTCATGTATTAGACGCGGCCCTTCATCACCTTCCTCCCCTCCAGACCTCCCGCCTGGTTGCTGCAGTCATAACCACATTCCAAACCTGGATTCAACTTTTCACACTGCCGGAAATGCTTCTCCCATGTTGACACGCGATACGTTTCACCTCGCTGGACGTCTCCGAGTGTGTGTTCAGTTAGAGCCTCAGGCGTTTTCTCCTCCACCATAGAGTGTCAATTTGTCCAAAGGAGTCTGAAATTCGCGACACGTCAGGCTTGCAAATGCAAATGCGATAGGTTGGCGGCGCTCGGCATGTGTCCATCCTCTCTCTCTCTCTCTCTCTCTCTCTCTCTCTCTCTCTCTCTCTCTCTCTCTCTCCCTCTCTCTCTCCCCCATTTGAGCCCACAAGTCTATTCGAGCAATTTTGGTGTTTCTCAGCATTTCCTGCAGAAAGGTTGTCTAAATGACAGAGACAATTTTGTCTTTGTAGTTTTATTAGCCTGTGGGAGCCCACTGCTCTGACCCCAGAGGCATGTCAGAGAAGTGGCCAAGTCAAGACAGGGACACTGACAGGAGCCCCCGCCCCCCCCCAAACTCCCCCCGGCGAGCAAAGGCAGCGTTCTGTGCTGGGACAGCAGACGGGGCCGCGGCCAAGGCCCTGGGTTTGTATCAAAGGGATGTGGTTTCTCGAGCCCACTTCCCTTCTTCTCTCCTCAACTGATACAGCATTTATTCGCCCTCGGAGGCGAAATAAGATGTCCTCAGACAACATGCAAATGACTTTCCACTCAGTAAATCAGCGACTTTAAAACACTGCCGATCTTTGTGTCGACGCCCAATCTGATGTTTCGTCGTTGGTTGACGTCATTGATAAGAATGTTAATGTCATTTGTTTATTGTGTTTGTGTCTTATTTATGCAAATTGCCCATAAATAAGTGACTGCAGCCGTTGAAAGTTTGGTTAGAAGGCGAAAAAGTCAACAAAGGCTGTTGCGGCCTGTAAAAGAGGCTGAGAGGTGCCAGCAGAGTCCAGATTGGTCCTCGCTTAATGAGTCGCAGAACATACAGAAGCAGTTCCCTCACAGAACCCAGTGGCTGACAGTCACATCAGGATGTTACTAACAAGCTGCTGATCAGATCCCTCCACAAACCATCTCCTCCTCCTCCTCCTCCTCCGCCGGGCCTGACAAATGTAGGCCGAGCAGCTAAAACCTCAGGCTCAGGCTCAGTCGCTTACGTCACCTCCTCTTTGGCCGTTAGTCAGCACGCAGGTAAGTCAACATTAAGCAGTGGCAGGTGAGACTGAGCAGAGAACAGATGCTGATCATCATCAAAGTCTGTGTTTGTTTTCAACCAATTATAATCAGCTCGGCCCTCCAGCAGTGTCTCTCTCGCTTTGGCCTCTGCGACGTATACAAGACGCCAAGAAATACTAATTTATGTATGTAAGAAATTGCTAACAAATGTTGCTTCTAAACAACAAGCAGGAGGAGATCGGACGCTGAGACGCACCATCCGGCGTTAACGGCCTCTCCGGGCTTGATTAGGTTTGTTTTGATGTGTCATTGCCGCACAAACACGGAGCTACAGTGAGCTGCTGCCTGTCAGCCGGGCCTGAACTCAGCTCCTGCACGCCAACCTGAGCTTGAGGTTGGAGCTTACAGGAAGGACGTCAGACACATCAAAACAGGTTTAAAAGGATTCGGCAGCTGACGTGGAAAGTAAATCCTGCCAGAGAAGCGTCTGTGTGCCAAGCTGAGACTGTTCCTCAGCCGCCTTTGAGCGATGTGACGTGGAGAACGCGCATGCCGACCCCCTCCAACGTCGTAAATTACACCGTCACACTTGGGTTGCCAGGGTTCTTCTCTCACTTTATGGACTCTGCAAAGGAACATGTACCTTGTCGCGCTCCAGATTCGCCCTCACACTTCCAGGCGCCCATGAGCGAAAGTCCTCTCATGCTGACGTCGCAAATGAATTCACCCCAAATGCCAAACGCTTTCAAAAACCCCTTCCAATAATCCGTCCCACCTGGAAACCATCGTTGATGTGTTATGATGCCGGAGATTTCTTGTGTTATTGTGTGTCGTGCGAGTGTTTAATGAGTGTGTGCCTCTGTTGCCTCTTTTCAGACTTCGACGAGTGCGTGAATGGAACCATCTGCGGCGACCACGGCTTCTGCGACAACACGGACGGCTCCTTCCGCTGCCAGTGCGACCGAGGCTACACCAACCCGCCCGGCGACACCAGCAGATGCGTCGGTGCGTAAAAAAAACACAACGTAGAGATTTTGTGTTCCAGCCACTGGCCTGTGTGTGTGTGTGTGTGTGTGTGTGTGGACTTGCCTGACCTCTACCCCCCCTCCTCCTCCCCCCTCTCCTTCCCTCTCCTGTCTTTCTCAGACGTGAACGAGTGCGAGATGAGCTCGGCATTATGTGGGGAGGCCCTGTGTGAGAACCACGACGGCAGCTTCCTGTGCATCTGCCCCAGCGACAATGAGGAATTTGATCCCCTCACCAGCCAGTGCCGCTCGCTGGGTAATGGAGCAGGAACAGGACTTAATTCTCCGTCCCATCGCACGGAGACAGAGTTTTCCCTGCTGTAATGAGCCGTCTCTCATTGTCCAAACAACAGGGGTGACGGGGTGGACGGGACTTACTCTGCGTCTCTTAGAATATCTCTCTGACCTGCCTGCCTCCATTTGTTTTATAGTCTGGGGTTACGCTTGGGTGGACGGCCTACAAAATTTTTTATTAGCCTAATCCCTTGGATGAATCATGTCGCAACTCCTCCGTTACAGCCCAACGCCAAGCCGTCTCCCTGGGGAACCACCACGGCTTTCAACATCTCCTCCACCAAGACAAACAAGGGGAAGGTGTAGCTATTGGCAATTAGCGTTTTGGACACGCCGCCGTTCCCCTTGGCGCTAACAATGATCTCAAGTGCAGAGATTACTGATATGCAACGTAAGGCAATTTTCAGAATGACAGAAAAAGCCCTTTAAGTCAGGGAAACACCATGGCGTCTGCAGCCTGATAGGCGTATGTGTACACGAATACTGGGGCGTATTTACATTATTAAGCGGCGCGCCCTCGCCGGGGATGTTTTTCCTCCAGCGCTGGCGCTAAACCCCAGCTATGCTTTTGTGTACCTTTCTGCCACATTCCGTTGTTTGCTTTTGACGTGTGTTAATCAATCATGTGAGAGTGAATGGTGCATTGACTCGCATGCCAGTGTTTCCATTTGGCTAAGCCGGCAGCTTAAGGGTGAATGCCGGAGCCCAGTGCCTCTGGACAAATGAGCAGGCTCAGCACAGGCGGGCGGGGGGGAGAGCTACCTGCTGGTCCCGCTCGGGTCGCGCCTGAGATGTTTGGATCCCGACCCAAACCTGTCAGAGAGAGAAAGAAGCATTACTGGAGGGAAACAATACTCACCTTATGTGGTTCAAAAACATGTTCTCACTTCCATTAAATTACTTCACTCTTCAGTATCCACGCCAACATCCCATAATATTACGTCAGGGATCACACATAGCAACAAACAAGGCCTCAGAGCACACACTCCTGCAGCTAGCCGTGACCCCTGACCTCCCTCTCGCTCATTCTTCCAGCCGATCCCGATCCTAAACCCGGCCCAGGAGCCACCGTGCCGCCACCCTCGGCCGAGGAGAGGAAGGAGTGTTACTACAACTTGAACGACGACAACTTCTGCGACAACGTCCTTTCTCGCAACGTCACCAAGCGCGAGTGCTGCTGCACGGTGGGCGCCGGCTGGGGGGACAACTGTGAGATCCACGCCTGTCCCGTCCCTGGAAGAGGTACCAGACCAAACTCTGAAGAACTGGACTGAATCATGTTTGTGTTTGGAAGTTTGTTTGACTTGGTTTCATCTTTCACTCTTCAGCAGATTTTAACCAGTTGTGTCCTCATGGTACCGGCCTCTTGCCCCTGACCCCCTCCTCCAGTCAGAGTCTGGAGGATCAACGGCCTTACAAAGGTACTCTCTCCTCCCTCACACACACACACACACACACACACACAGACAGTTTTGTCCAGTGGCTGTTTTCAGTCCATATCCCCGAGCTTTTGACAGCTTTACTTCCTCCGTGTCCTCGCGCCGACACAAAGAAAGGCGCCGTCTCAGCATTTCCCCTGATTTATTTTCACGTTCCGCAACTTCTCCATCAAGACGGACGGCCGTAATCCCCTCGGCGCGTTCGCTCGCCCAGGCTTCACGGGGATACCTGCCCGCATACCTGCCTAATTAATGTCTGTGTGTCAGCTTGTTCAAACAGGCCGCCGCTGTTTTTAGAAAGGCGATCCTGTTTTGACAGCTTCCTGTTTTAGAGCTTATGTAACAGCAGAGTGTGAACCTGTCTCTCTGTCCTCAGACGTGAACGAGTGCGAGATGTTTGGATCTGAAATATGTAAGAATGGACAATGTTCCAATCTCTTCTCCTCCTACACCTGCTACTGCCGCTCTGGCTTCTACTATGACAACATCCGCTTTGAGTGTGTGGGTAAGGAATGACCTCTGACCTCTGACCTCTGACCTCATATCTAACATACACTGATGATACTAGACTGTGTCTCTGAGTGATCGCTGCCTCACATGTCCCCCTGTGTGTTTGTACCCGTGTGTGTGTGTTAATGTATTTTCTAGATTATGACGAGTGTGAGATGGAGAACACGTGTGTGGATGGAGCGTGCGTGAACACGGCCGGGTCTTTCAACTGTTTCTGCAGCCCTCCGCTGGTCCTGGACACCACACACCGACGCTGCATCACATCCAATACTACAGGTGTGAGATACACTCATACACACACGGCCAAACACACACACACACAGAGCGAGAGAGAGAGGGAGGGAGGGAGAGAGAGAAATTGATGTCCCAGTAATGTCCTTACGATGATCTGGATGATCATTCTCATCTCTTGTCCAGATTCTCTGGGGCCCGATGATGTCCACATGGAAATCTGCTGGCAGAACCTGGTGGAGGAGAACATGTGTGCCAATCCTCTGCCGGGCCACAGAACCACGTACACCGAGTGCTGCTGCCTGTACGGCGTAGCCTGGAGCGAGCAGTGCGCCCTCTGCCCCAAGATGGAGTCAGGTGAGAGGAAGGGGAACGCTTTGTTTCTTTATATGAACACATCACCTAGATTCATCAGTCAAAAATAACTCTCTCTCTCTCTCTCTCTCTCACTCTCTCTCTCACTCTCTCTCAGAGGATTACGCCATCATGTGTAACCTGCCCCGGCGTGCAGGCTCGGACAGCTTGCGGGAGCGGCCAGGGTACGAGTACGAGGGTCCCGAGGAGCCGTACTGGGACAGCTACGCCGGCCCCGGGGGTCCCTACGACGTCCCCGGGAGCGTCCCGCTCTTCAACGACAACGACTACAGCCCGCGACAGCCCCCCTCCCGCGTCCCCGTCCACAGGCCGCAAGAGTTCCAGCCAAGACCGGTGGATCCCTACGCCGGTGTGTTTACTGACCCCTGTGTGTCAGACATGGAGACGTTCTTCACTGATTGACCTGATTGTCTGTTATTTAGTTTTTACCATATGTTGTTATTAGATGATGTGATTATTGAGACTATCTGTGACCCAGATTCGGCACAAACAAGAACTCACTTTCTCCGCCGTCTCTCTGTCCGATCAGGTAGCTACGAAGGCTTTGAGGGTCTCCGAGCGGAGGAGTGCGGCGTCCTGAACGGCTGCGAGAACGGCCGCTGCGTGCGAGTGCGGGAAGGCTACACCTGCGACTGCTTCGACGGCTACGAGCTGGACCTCAACAAGATGGCGTGCATAGGTGGGTCTCCTCCCTCCCCCTCTGGGGCCATATTGATATCTCTCCCCCCACCCCTGACAGACCACCCGCATTTATAGATCCTGCGCTCCAACGAACCAATAGGGAATCAATCAGCTTCCTTGGTTACGTTTCAAAATGCGGCGTTGCATGTTAAAAACAAACCTGCGGTGAACTCTCCCTCCAGGTTTGGAAGCTTCTTTTGGAGCCAGGGCGGGTAACTCATCACGCACTACATCATCAAGTTCAAGGAGAAGCTTTGAATTTAACAGCCGTGCATTAAGTTGTGTTTTATGGGAAACTGATGAAAGCGCTGCACTCCTCAAACCCGTGGTGTCTTACCCTTTTGCTCCGAATTTCCTCCGCCTGTGCGCTGCCAAGAGTAAAGAGGCCTTGAATCGCAGCCACGCCGTGTAATACATGAGATATTACGCATTCTAAGTGCACTTTGTTTTGTTAGAAATTGAGACTATCTTGTCATAATGAAACGCTATGATTACAGAATGATGCAGGAATCCGTCTGCGTCTGCCGGCTTATCAGCGCCAAGGCCGAGACTTTTCCCCAAAGATGCGAGAGTGAATTCCGATACGGCGTAGGAAACATGTGCAGCTCGTGCCATGCCTGCTTTTATAAATATCAACTGCTCGCCTCTCCGCCGGCAGAACATGACATAAACAGAAGGAGGGGTCACGTCCAGATTGACTGCTGCGAAATGACAATCAGACCTCCCGCGTTGAGAGAGCGAGAGAAGAAAAGAGTCGAAGGCCAAGTGGAAATTGAATACGACACACGGTGAAGTTTAACATCGTCTGAGCGGCTTCGGGCCGACGGAATCAGGCTCTGTCGCTCCTCGGCCGACACGCGAGATGACATCATGTTTGATTGTTAGATTGTAGACGCGAGTAACATTGCACGCCGCATCTCTGTGTTAGGTCAAAGCCTTACTGCAGATCTCCAGATGTGGACTGAGTGGAGGCAGTAAAGCATCCTTGTTTATAGCCCGATGCCACATATTTGTCAGTTTAACAAATTTCCTGAAGGGTCTCATTTGGCTCGCCGAGCCACTCGGACCCTCAGAGAGCCGTCATGCCTTCAATTTAAGTTACAGTGTGGAAATTATAGAACGATGGGAAACTGGAGTGACGCTCTTTTCGGCGGACGCTCACAAGTAAGAGACAGAAGGAAATAAACATCGGAGTGAATTCAGAGATATGAATCACTTTTACTGTCTTTTACCCATAAGGCACCTGTGCAGCTTAAGTAATACAGGCAGCTGCTTCCCCTGTCTCACTAACGCCGTGTGTGGGTGTGTTTCTCTCCTCTTTCAGACATCAACGAGTGTGAGGACATCAGCGATAAAGTGGCCCTGTGTGTGAACGGGCAGTGCAGCAACACAGAGGGGTCGTACAAGTGCACCTGCTCGCCCGGGTTCATGGCCTCCTCCCAGCCGCACAAATGCATCCCGGCGATCCCCGAGCCTGAGTCTGAGTCTGAGGCAGGGAAATGAGGCGGAGACGGTCAGGAGCGCGGCTTTCTCCTTCTCCCTCCCCCCCCCCCCCTGAAAGATCACCTCCTCCTCCTCCTCCCCTTTGGGTCTGTTCACCAGGGCCCGGCACTAAACCTCCAACGGCGATGTTGAAACGTCCAAATTTGTTTCCCTATACCACACAAATACATGCAAACACACGCACATGCACGTTGATTTCCCCTCACACACACACACACACACTTATACAGGAGAAGCAGGAGTTGTGCAGTGAATGTATTACAGTACATGGGATTTAGTGTTTCACCAGACATCCATTTGCCTTAAAGGGATTCTATAGACTGATCTTTTGTACTCAGTAACCCCTGGCAACTTGATATGCAGATATAATTTCCACAATATTTTCTCTGTCACTTCTTCTTCTCTTTCTTTTTTTTCGTTGTGTTATTTATTTCATTTACGTGACGGGCCTCTGCAAATTAAGAGAGTGAGCTTTTTCAGAGGGCACACTTTGATTCCTCTCATCCTTTTAATCGTCTGACCAGTTGACTTCAGCGACAGTGTGGGAAGAGGAGAAGTGTTAAGACACAGAGAAGGAGAGTGAGAAGAATCCAAACACACACACACGCACATCCACACACACACTCACACACACACACACACACACACCAGAAAACAGGATGAAGAGCAACATGTGAATCATGTCACTGTCAAACCTCCTTATCCATATTTCAGTCATTTTAATTGCCTTTGACCTTGGACTCAATGGACGCCAAGGTCAGCAAATATCAGAGATGAACTTTCCCCCCCTCCCCCCACCTCATCTGCACGCCGAAGACCAAGCTGAAGAATCTCTGGACCAAGAACCGAGAGGGCAACACAGCCAATCTTTCACACTTCACATTTTCACATCAGCCTGAATGTTGACATGGACAGACTGTAGATGTATATGATGACCTATGGAATATTTTGTAAAGGTGCAATAGTTTTAACCTGCCTTCCTGTGTTTGACACCATTTATTTCTTTTTTTTATCAGCAATGAAGTACGACACTTGCTGATGGTTATATCCTCTCAAAACAGTATTCATTTGCTTTATACCATCATAAAGAAACATCTGTACATTCTACATTTACATTCTGCATTTTAGACTGAGGGCTTTGGATTTATTTCAAGGGTTTTATGAAAGCAAAATAGGCGAATCTGAGTAAAGAGGAGCTACAGGAAGGTTGGTTTGGTGAGATGACCCCTCGGCTCCAGGTGAGAGTTTGGTTCGGTGCCTCATAAGGTAAAGACTTTGAGATTCATCTGCATTTCTGTTGGATCCTGATGCGACCGCAGACGTTTCCCCCGCGTGTGTGCGTCTCTGAATGCATGTCAAGAAAAAATGTTTTGTTGGAGCGATTTGGTATGTTTTGTACAGATCTAGTACTATGTATTATTTTTTTTGTTACATATTCTCTTAATGCATTATAGCACAACCAATATTTTGTTTGACATAAAATAGAAAACTTAAGAAACAAATCTGACATTATAGCTTTGTAGATTTATATATTTCTGTAAAAAAAATGTTTTTAAAGCATATTTTTCTTTGTATGAGGAGAGTGGCTGACACTGTACCAGAGAAAGTGTATGTATTCTGCCCTGTGGAGCAGACAATGAAATATATTTTTTGGAAGTGGCAGCACTGTTCTGATCGCAGTCATTTTGTTTCTTCAAGGTCATTACAAAGACAAACTGCTTTTAAAATGCAAGCACACACACGTCAGCGCTGTTACAGCTCTGTGCCTAACAAAATTAAATGGTGGTGATTGTGAAATGAACAATGTTCCATCTATTGGATCCTTGGGTCATGAATGTATCACAGTCACTAAACACCATCAGCATCTGTTTTTGGAACTCCCAGTCATGCCATTTTGTCTTCTACATTCAGGTTTAATAAAACAACGGCATTATTTGTCTGAAGTACTGAATTTACACGAAATCTCAGCAGCACAGGAACATCAAACTCTCATTATAATGTAGGACAATGACTAAAACTATTAACTTATGCCTTTAAGCTGCATTCATGGACTATAAATCTACAGTTGTATATTGCCACTGTATGTTCACTGTATTCTACTGTGCTGTTTAATTCATTAATTCATCACCTAACATACCAAACCAGAAGTCTAACAATGAGGTCATAAAAGGTTGGAAACGCATATTGATATTTAAAACCTTGCAAACTTGAGATAAATGTTTTGTTGTAAAGCTGTGGTAAATGGAAATATCATGCTTGTTCAATTTGTTTACCTCTTGACTGTAATCACTACCAGTCATCAAAATAAAAATATAAAATATATGGTTTTATGTGAGTATTATATTATATTATATTATATTATATTATATTATATTATATTATATTATATTATATTATAACATTATGGTTGTCAGATTGGCTCTCGTTTGCCAAAAAATTACGTCCTTACCAAGTAAAAGCAACGAGCAATTATTTATTGTATTTTGTCTCCCCCTAGTGGCTTATATAAACATCACAACTACACATGTTTCAATAGCTCTTGCCCATGGATTCGATTGGTTAGCAAAGCAAGAGACAACATTTCAGTTTCCGGTAGGAACTCTGGGAAATTGTGTCCAGCTTTGGTGCCAGGAGTGCACAGATAAACAGCAGAGGACTACACTTCCCAGAATGCCATTCGATTCATACATGTATCCATCAAGGACGGGTCCATATTTTCTCGTGCTATCGCGACGTCCCAATGTTTGAGCCGTGAAACGGGCTTCATTTATGGGGAATACACATCGTGAGCGCTTTATTAATTTGCCGCTATTCTCCATTTGTCGACCGTAAGCCAATCTAGAAAGTAGCAAGCTTGGATAAGTGTGTTATTAATGGAAATTCCACCCAATGTTAGTGTGATAAGTAGCTGCGTTGGCCAGTATCGCCGTTTGTTTACACGTCCAGGTGACAGATAATTGCAGCTCTCCATGTATTTACCACCTGTAAACACGCTACAGTACAATAAGGTAAAGTATCGATTCCCACCTTGCTGGTCCTGAAGGGGATCTGGCCTTGTTTTTGTTCCAGGTCTAACTTCCGAATGGCAAAGGAAGAATGCATCACACAGTGCAGCCAAGCAGTGGACACTTTAACTCTCCGAAACAGGAAAACCACCTGTGTTAGTTCAGACATTCAGAAGACTTCCCAAACCCTGTCTGTTCCTCTGCCAGAGGACACACAGTGCACTGCAGGACACTTATCAGAGGACGATGACACTCACTCAGATGGATCCTCAGCTCAGTGGACAGACTCTGATAATCCCAGTGAAGAGTCCCAGAGCTCAGTGCTGCTGTTACTGGTGGCAGGACTCTCCTTCTCCACTCGCCTCTATAGGATCATGGACCCCCCTCATGTCTGGTGAGTGTGTACAGTACCTGCAGATTCTGAGTCTCTTTCTGTGCCTGTTGTCTGATTGTGTCTCTCCCGTGTGTTTCAGCTGGGACGAGACACACTTTGGGAAGATGGGGAGCTACTACATCAACAGGACCTTCTTCTTCGACGTCCATCCTCCTCTGGGCAAAGTAAGATGAGGGGGTTTGTCTGCGTCCGGGTCATGAAGAGAATAGACCTCACCCTGGTGCCCTTGTTGTTTTCCAGATGCTGATCGGTCTGGCCGGCTACATGACAGGCTACGATGGTACCTTCCCTTTCTCAAAGCCAGGAGACAAATATGATCACCACAACTACTGGGGGATGAGGGGGGTGAGCTTACTCCTACAGCTGCAGAAAACTGTGTGTGTCTTGTTACTTAGATGCTGATGTTATGCTTCCACCTCTCGCCCTTCAGTTCTGTGCCATGATGGGCTCCTTTCTCCCAATCTTTGCTTACCTCATCGTGTTGGAGCTGTCTCGCTCTCACACTGCTGCTCTCATCGCTGCCACAGTGCTCATATTTGGTGAGGATTACTTCACTTGTTGCACAACTATGCAGGGTTGCAGTATCATTATGTCACTGTATTGCTATGGATAGATGAGTCATTTAATTCTATTCAATGTATCACAGCTCAAGACAGTGCAGGCGTCTAATGAAGTCATCCTGTACATCCACACGTCCTGTTTAAACGAGTTGATGACTCTCATATCTGTCCTGACTCCTTCAGACACTGGCTGCATCACTATTTCCCAGTACATCCTGCTGGATCCCATCCTCATGTTCTTCATCATGGCGGCAGTGCTGAGCATGATCAAGTTCAACCAGCAAGAATTCAGGTTGGAGCCATTGGAAATGTGCTTTAATTAATGAAGTGAAGAAGCATATGTGAACAGTTATGTCCTCTAATTGTTGTTTATTGTCCCCTGGTTGTTGTTTTCAGACCCTTTACCTCTCCCTGGTGGCTGTGGCTGGTGCTGACCGGTGTAAGCCTGGCTGGGGCTTTAGGGGTGAAGTTTGTGGGGCTGTTTGTGATCCTGTTGGTGGGGCTGAACACAGTGTCTGACCTCTGGAGGCTCCTGGGGGACCTGCATCTCTCACTGGTAATCACCAGCACCGTATTCCTCCTGCTGTTTAGTTCTGATGTCACAGGTTTGACCGTGCTTTTTTGCCTTCTGTTGCCAGGTGGACGTGGGGAAGCACCTCCTGGCTCGTGTCACCGGACTCATCCTGCTCCCGCTCTTCCTCTATGTCACAATATTTGCAGTCCACTTTGTTGTGCTGAACAAAAGCGGCCCGGGAGACGGATTCTTCAGCTCTGCCTTTCAGTCCCGTCTAATAGGGAACAATCTACACAACGCGTCCATGCCTGAGTGTGAGTCCAAGAACACGAGTGTGAATAAAACCATGTGGCGCCGCATCTGTGTTCACTAAGGCTCTAATCTGAAAATGGGGAGGAATGACAAAGAAGAATCACGGCACACACATTCCCTCACTGCTGCTGACAGCTCGATGGGCGATGAAACGGTTGCTTACATTTTCCTTTCATACTTAATATCAGTCACTCACTCTCTCTGCCAGGGGTATTTATCTTTTCCAAAGGCTTTTGTAATCAAGTGTGTTTTTTGATGTGAAGCCATGTCTTCTTCTTCTTCTTCTTCTTCTTCTCAGACCTGGCGTACGGCTCCACCATCACAGTGAAGAACCTGCGTATCGCTGGAGGATACCTGCACTCACACTGGCACCTGTACCCAGAGGGAGTGGGGTCCAAGCAGCAGCAGGTCAGGCCAGCATATATAACTGTGGAACACTCTCAAACGTGCTGTATGACATGGAGGTCCCCAGTGTGTGACTCCTCTGCTGTGTCCTGACAGGTGACTGCCTACCTACATAAGGACTACAACAACTTGTGGCTGGTCCACAGGCAGGGCAGTAATAATTGTGAGAGACGCCAATTTTTGCATTGTTAAGAAATTGCAAAACAAGCATTATTCAGTCATAATGAAGTACTTCTTATCTTAAATATTAAGCACAATCTGGGCCGCCTGATCTGGTTCGTCATGGCGACATCATTCGACTGGAGCACAAAGAGTAAGTATCAGGACAACAGTCAGTGCTTAATTCAATATCACTTTGATCTAAATAAGGTTGCCTGTTTGTCCCTGTTCCCCTCAGAACAACTCGTAACCTTCATAGCCATCTCCATGAAGCTCCCATGACCAAGAAACACTTCCAGGTTACCGGCTACGGCATCGTGAGTAAACATGTCACAGGAAGCTGAAACACACGAGAATAAAGAAGAATTTAAATGAGCATATTCGTGCATAAACTCAGAACACATCTCTGCCTTTTCTCTCTTGTTAGAACGGCACAGGAGATGCCAACGACCTGTGGCAGGTGGAGGTGTGCGGGGGCCACAGGGGCGACCCGGTGAAGGTGCTGCGCAGCAAAGTGCGCTTTCTTCATCGCGCCACCGGCTGCGTGCTTTACTCCTCCGGCAAAACGCTTCCCAAGTGGTACGCAGAGTCTCCTTTGCTCCCATCTGCTCTGCTTGATTATAGAACAATAACGTATAAGGAGATGGTCTGGTTTGTGCTCAGGGGCTGGGAGCAGGTGGAGGTGACCTGCAGTCCGTACCTGAAGGAGACGCCAAGCTCTCAGTGGAACATTGAAGATCATATCAACCCCAAATGTACTATCTGCACATTCTTTAAGCTTTTCTTTACCATTTTCATGTGAAATTTGAAATCTAACCACGCCCCCCCCGTATGTTCCCACAGTGCCCAACATCAGTCTGTCAGTGCTGAAACCTCACTTCCTGGAGAGCTTAGTAGAGTCCCACATTGTTATGATCAGAGTAAGAAACTAGGACAGAGAATGTATCGGCGTCAGAGATCTGCTGCTGTGTTAAGCTGTGTGAACTGTTTGTTTTGTAGGGTAACAGTGGTTTGAAGCCCAAAGACAATGAGATGAACTCTAAACCCTGGCATTGGCCCATCAACTATCAGGTGTGTTGTGTGATCTGTGGTGTCCTGTTTCTCTGTAAAGCATTCAAATGAAACACGCAGCTCACTTGAACTACTTTTGTTTCTATGAAGGGATTGAGGTTTTCCGGCGTGAATGGGACGGAGTTTCGTGTTTACCTGCTGGGGAACCCTGTGAGTGCGTCTTTGTGCTTTGAGCTTCACCTCACTTGTCTGTCTGACCACTCCCTCCTGATTGACTGTGTGACACTCTTCCTCAGGTGGTCTGGTGGATGAACCTGGCCAGTTTGGGCTTGTATGCCTCCATGGTGGTGTTGACGTCCGTCGCCCTCCAAAGAGGAATCACGATGGACCAAAAAAGAAGAGGTAGGAGAAGAAACGACGGCCTGGAATCTGCATTTTTGAATCACGATTATTGCAACGGAATGCGTTTTTGTTTCAGAGCATTCTGTTGTTCTGATGAGAGGAGGAGGTCTGCTTCTCCTCGGCTGGCTGCTGCACTATGCTCCTTTCTTCACCATGGGGCGAATCCTCTACTATCACCACTACTTCCCTGCAATGCTCTTCAGCAGCATGTTAACAGGTTCACTGCTTTACACTTTCATAGCAACTGAAGACTGAAATATTGCTTAGATGAATCAGGTTAAAGCATCTTTGTCTTTGTCACAGGTATCACGTTAGACATCCTGTTGAAAAGCACTGACCTGCTGCTCCGTCCGCCTTACTCAGACTGGCTGCAGAGGGTCGGGCAGGTGGTTCTTCTCTTTAGTGTTCTCTACAGGTGAGCACACCAACACACTGGACGCTCACACACTGTTAGATTGTGTCATTTGCATTCAGCTTTGTTGTTAAATGAAGTACAAACAGTAGTAGTGATAATAAATTAGAGCTCAACTGTTGTGGCTTTGGATTGTTCTCCTAATACATCCTTCTCTATCCTTTAGTTTCTACCTGTTCCATCCACTCTCCTATGGCATGAGCGGTCCTCTGGCCCATGAGCCAGGCAGCGCCATGGCTGGCCTGAAGTGGATGGAATCCTGGGAGTTTTAGCCATTGTTGCAATAGATTAAACTAATTATGTGATGTATTACAATTTTGAATCGATATGAGAGACTTCCGTCAATCATGTTTCTCCCACACTCTTATGTTGTTTACAAGGTACACACTGCTTCTAGAAAGTCTACCTGTCTAAGTATTTATGTGACTCAGCATTTAATGATTTTATTGTATCATGTCTAAAGACTGAAAGAAACTGAGCGACTGAATTGGTGCAATGCAGTATGAGGAACAGTGACTTGAAGAGTAACGCAGGATGAAGATTGAGACAGCAACCATCACCAAACTGCCTTAACATGGAACATGTATTACATTATGGACTTACAAGTCGCAATAATAAGCTAAAGTGCCTGAGGGGAACTATCATGAAAAGTATTTCCCAGGCAGTTTTCATCAAAATACTGTTACATAGGTCGAGGCTATCAAACTATATATTGATTTGCAGTGATATTCATCTTAGTACACTGTATTTTTTATGAAGTATTAAGTGCTGTCACTGTAAGACTCCTGCTGACTGTGTGATGTGTACACCTCTATGTGATCAATAAACTATGACATTCTTGTAGTACATCTGTACTCAAGGTGGTCTTTTAAATAATTTTGTCGATGAATAAAATTGGTTACAGGATAAACTAAAGCAAAATCTTTTACTATTTTCTTTTTTTAATGTACACATTTATGCAATGCCCCTCTCTCAATACTTCCTGTCTCACTGCACTGTTATAAGTAAATACAGTTCAGTAAATAGTAAAAGAAAAAGAAAAAGTTTACTACAAAGAAACACTGATACGTCTAACCTGTTCGTGGTTCTTTGGGAAATGATGTTATAACTTACTTGTGGTGCTTTTGTATGAAATCCGTCCCATGAAATGACATGGGTCAGTCCATAAATCATGATTGTTGTCGCAGTGCCCTCTGGTGGAAGGTGTGGGTCGCACCTCCCTCCGCGTCAGCCCCCACACAGATCACCTCCCATTGGTCGTCGCTCGTCACGTGTATATTCTGAAAGATGGCGTCTCCAAATGGAGGTAAATTCTAATTCCTTACGCTGCTGTGTTGTGTCTTAATCGGCATTTTAACGTTATTGCGGCCAGTAAACCTCAAAGGAATCTCGCGTATTTTCACTCGTACATATCGAGACTACGGCCGACACATGTTGCAGCTGTATCGCGTGTGTTTGGACTTGTTTTGGCGTTGGCTAAAGCGTCACTAGCCTGTGTGTTTGTGTGTGTGTCCAGAGCAGAGGGAAGCAGCGAGCACAGCGGCGACCAACACACAGACCAGACTATCATACTGCTTTTACTATCAATATAATAACTATAATAACTTGTAAATTTATACACAAGCCGGCGTTTATATCGTTGATACTGCGTTTAATTGAACGATATCGTGGTTAAAAACGCATTCAGACTGCTTAAAGCCGCCCTGTTTGTGTTGTGTGTGTGTTATCCACAATATAAACAAATACAGTGTTCATCGTGTCGGTAACACGTTACGATCAGATATTCATGCTGTTATATTAGGTTAAGTCACAATATCAGTAGAGATATGTTTTATTTGTATGTGCATTTTCATATTTGGGGCAATAAAGTGCAATAAAAGCTTCAAAATGAAGTATAATTTGAATATTCTGCCCAGGAATAGTGCAGTTAATCACAGGGATCAGTGAGGCAAACCATGGCAACCACTTATTAATGTTGTATAATGTACATTAATGTTTATATTGAATTATGTGTTTGTGCCTTCATGGTTGTTTTTCTCTCCCCCCTGCCTGCACAAGAAGGAAACTGAATCATCTTCCATAGAAAACAATGGAAAGTTAATACTTTTGTTGTTTCCTGACAGGTGACGACTTTGAGAGCTCTTTGTTGAGTTTTGAGAAGTTGGACAGAGCGTCACCTGACCTGTGGCCAGAGCAGCGTAAGTCCGTTTCCCCTATGCATTAGTATCAATTGTTTTGGTGGAATTATATATTTTTAAATCTCATGAATGGTGTCTTATCTCAAGCAGTGCCTGGAGTTGCAGAATTTGCTGCATCTTGTAAAAATGTGAGTGTGAAAAGCTGTGATATACAAACAATAGAGTTCTAATCTACACATATTTAATGAACTAATGTCTCAGAGGCCGTACTTAGACCCTTGTTTTGTTTTATATTACAGCCTATTAACAGTTCTCCCCCTAAATGGATGGCTGAGCTGGAGAGCGAGGACATTGAAATGCTGAAAGGTAACAACGTACACAACCGTAGATATTAATATCTCATGATCAAACATTCCCTCTCTTGCCGTAGTATCTGCTGCTTCACTTGAGTAAGCGTGAACAAAAACATCTCTCATGTTTAATCTCGTCAAAGGGGATCATGTTGAGCTCAAACTGTGCTCTCATTACATGCAGCTCAGAGCTTTCATTGTGTTTCTGTAGAGCTGGGCAGTCTGACCACAGCCAACCTGATGGAGAAAGTCAAAGGACTTCAGAACCTTGCCTACCAGCTGGGTTTAGAGGAGTGTAAGTACAGCAACAACACACACACTGCTTGACCAAACACTGTTGAATGAATCCTGGTGATTGTAAGCAAAAGTGAAAGACATGAGAGCGCCCAGTGTGTAATTCCTCTGTGTACCACTAGATGGTGCTGTTTGCCTTTGTGTCATGTAGCTCATAGTAGTAAACACTTTCCCAGCATCATCTTGTTCCTTTCAAACACCAACAGTTTGGCTGCACAGAAGCTTGCTAGAGTTTGTTTGTTTTCTAATCCAAAGACAGATTCTAACATGTAGAAATAGTTTGGAGTCGTTTGCTCTTTCTTATCACACATCATTACTACGTTGACCTTGAGGTTTTGATTCAGGTCCAGGTTAATCTTGTTAATGTGGGGAAAGGTTAGTAACACGGTAACGACGGCAGCACGAGCTCAAACAATAAGCATTCAGGCGTTTGATGGATGTGAAATCTAGTTTTAATCGGTTCACCACTTCACCTCTATTGTCCTAATCCGTGTGGAGTGTGGATTAGAGCCGGGGCTGCTAAGTGCTCCTGGTTATTTTTTCCAGTGAAAACCTCCTCCAGCTCAAAAGAAGTTGTGTTTCAGCTTGACTGAGATATGTAGAAGTTTTTATTCAACTCTGAGTAACGTTAGAAGAGTCCAGTCTGTAGATTGTGTGGCCCATCTTGATGTATTTGCATGATCCATGAGCCAGATTAGAGTTGTGTTGCAGCGTGTTGGGGCGTTCCTGACCCGGTCTGAGCCCTCAGAAGTGTGAAATCTAGCCGGTATAAAGATGTTGGCTGTCACACACGTAAAGGCTGCAGGCTTTGCAATCATGTCGTGTATGGCGAGATGACGATGACGGGACACAATGACGGTTATTATTGGTCTCGGAGCGGCTCTGTAATGGGCGCCTGTTTAATGCTCTCTGGTTTAATTTTCTCCTTTTCCCGGCTGTCAGGCGCAGGCCTTGTAAATCTCAGCTACTTTTTCATCATGTTTGTGCACTCTTCAGTGCCCGTAAACGAGACTCTGCAGAGGCGCAGAGCGAGGGCAGGAGACAGGATTTATTGCCCCTCCCCCTTCAACATGTGGACCATTAAAGGGGAAGCTGGTTAATGGGCAGAGCACAATCAGGCAGCCAGGAGTCGCCCGCCCCGCCGCCGCAGCCACAGAGGCGACCTGAGGCAGACATGAGTGAAGATGCTGAGGAGCAGGAGCACATCTCAGGACTGTTGAACCCATCCCATCACTCCTGCTGCTAGTTCATCCTAAATTCTGCCCCTGTGCACACACACACACACTGTGGTGTACTTGTACTTGTCCATATGTAGTAATCCTACAGCTCCCCCTCCCCAGCCCCTTTAACACCCCAATCATGGCTCTGTGACGCCGGCCTGGCCCGGTCTGGTCCCGGAGGGGCTCAGGCGCGTGCCTCTTCCCGAGGCCCCAGCTGCCGCTCCGCCCCGTGATGAATGCCCCTGTCGTGGGCCGCTGAGCACGGGCATCAAGCCCCGACTCCCCGGGGACAGCTGAGGACTCTGATAAGTGCTGTTATTGGAGGTAATTGAAAGCTGAGTGCTCCTCAGGGACACGCCGGAAGGTTCTGGCTACTGACACGGCCTGTAGAGCTGCTGCTGCTGGAGCTGGAGGTGATCTTCTGTCACACTTGTGGCCTCAAGGCTGCGGGGCTTTAACACGCGTCCTGTCAGCACGTGGCGTTCATTAGCAGAGCTCGCCAGTCTGCTCCTGATGCTGCGGGCTGAAGTGTGACCATCTACACAGCCTCAACTCTCCTCTGTAACAATCAGACTTTGACTCAAATGATTACAAATCATGTGAAGAAGATATTCATGCATCAAGAAGGGAAGAAGGCGTTCACTCTTCTTTTTACCCAACTAAACCAGTGAAATATGTAAGAAAACTAAAATCTGTGTGCCGCTCTGTGTGCTGCTCCTGGACCACCTGTTGTCCGTGGCGGCGCCCCCTGAGCCCCTCTGGCCTCACGGCGGTGCCACGTGGCGCAGACCCAGGCTGACCCCCTGGCGTGAAGGTGAGCCCTGAAGGTCGCCCCGCCCTGACAGCTCCTAATGGGCCCCCGCGTCTGCCGCCCCCTCCTCACCCTCAGGATCAATCTCCGGCCTATTAGAAGCACGGCGATGCTGAATATGATTGCATTCACTGGGCCCCACTGCTGCTAATGTGCCTCCATCAATCCATCAGGGCGGGCTGACCGCGGGGCGGGCGGTTATGAAGTGCCTCTGCTGACAGCCGCTGAATGAGGAAGAGGGGATGCCTACACCCCCCCCCCTCCCCTCTCTCTCCCCCCCTCCACCCCCCACCAATGCCCTTCTTCTCCCTCTTCCTCCTCCTCAGGTCTTGCTCGCCTCTTCACAGGCCCACAGCACAGATGAGTGGGAAAGTGAGACAGGAAACAGTTTGTTTGCTGTGTTGGAGTTCAGTCGTTACCATTCTACAACGCTCGGACTTCCTGTTTTACCTCCAGAGTTGTGTTTAAAATGTTGGCCATGTTATGTCATAATAGTGCTGCTGGTTAAAGTTGTACTCTGAAATCTGTACACACACACACACACACACACACACCTTTGCCACCATTGTGTTGTGTCCAAACAGTGTAGCAGGTGTGTAACAGTTTGGGCCGCGTCCATATCTTAGAACAGGATCAGTGTTAGAGCTGTGTGAAGGGAGAGGGAACTGAACACACACACACACACACACACACACACACACACACACACACTCCCTCAGTTCTGCCTGCCTGCCGCCTCCCTGAGCAGATCGGAGATGACACCTCATTTCCATAAAGGCATTAGGAATTCATTGGATTTTCTTTCCCAGCTAATCACAGCGCGGGTGTAAAACCTTTTAGGCTTTTTAATGAATGATTTTTGACTGATTGCCTATTAATAAGGACACCTCTTGAACAGGCGGGGGCGGGGGCAGGGGTTGGGAGGTGCAGATGTGTTTGTTTGGGTGTGTGTGTGAGTGTGTGAGTGTGTCAGCCAGGCGAAAATGCATCGGAGGAGGGAGAGGGGGGGGGGGGCCTCTCGGTTGGGACATAAAGAGGAACCAGTGGCTCCCCTGGGAAATCACAGCTCGTGTCTGCATCTTAAATATCCCTGTGAAGTATCAATAAGTGGGTAATTGAATTTTGAACACAAACATGAGCGTCAGGTGTATGTGTTGCGAGGCAGGGGGTGGGGGGGAGAGGAGGAGTTGGGGGTCGGGGGGTGTGGGCTGAATGTGTTTCCGCAGGGCGCTGGTGTGTGTGTCATCTCCTCTGTGTCCCCCCCCCCTCCTGGTCCCCGGGGAGGAGGGCGGTGAAAGTGGATGTTAAATCCATTAAATAAAGCTTACAGGCCGTAATAGCTGAGTGCTACTCTGTGACGGGCAGCGAGGGTCAGAGGAGTCCTCTTAAACTCTTAATGAAACTGAATTGGGGCAGTCGGGGGGGGGGGGGGGGGCTGGGGGGGGCTGGGAGGCAGGGGTGCAGGGGTGCAGGACTCCAGTTAACCCGGGTGGTCATCTGTCTTTTTGAGCTAACGGGGGTCCAGCAGCTCACTGGGAGCGCCAATGAGAGAGAGAGGGAGGGGGGGAGGAGGGGGGGGCGAAGCGATGATTACTCTCATTTTATACACAGGGGAGCGAGCGGTGGTGGCGGCGGCGGCAGGTGGGGGGGCTGGGAGTGGGAGTGGGCTGTGACAATGACACCCAGATCGCTCGCCATAAAGCGAGAGGAGAGTAAGACGTTACACCGAGACGTTTCCTTTGCATTTACATTCTGCCCTGGTGGGATTTACCAGATGTAAACCAGCCCCCCCCCCCCCCCCCCACACACACACACACACACACACACCCTGCAGAGCTCATATATATATATTTATATATTTATATTTAGGCATGCAGGGAGGTTTTGGGTCAGGCTGCAGCTTTGCTCTCCTGTTGGTTGATTCCGATCAGAAGGCAGCAGGTTGGTTTATATAGGTTAATCTCTATTGTGGCTGTGTACCTGAGCAGCAGTAATCAGGCCCAGAGCTACACAGATTACTGAGCTGAGGGACAGAGCAGCAGCAGAGCAGCAGTATGAGCAGTTTGGGCCAAAGAGGAATGGAACCAGCAACCGTGCCAGTGAGCCAACATGAACAGGTCCTGGTCCAGTCTGCTGTGTGTGTGTGACTGAAGCTAAAGTCTGCGTCTGCGTCGGCCCCTGATGGAATCTGAGCCGGCTGAGTTCTAAGCGATAATTAGACGGTAACAAATCAACGGGGCAAGAAGACGACCTACAGAATCCATAAGGTGTCATTTAGTATGGATGGCAGCCGTAACAAGATGCTGATTAACTTAGTGCAAAATTAGTAATTGACCTTTCTAATCAACTAAACAAATCTCTAAGTCCCCCTAATCAGTATTGATCCGCCTGTTCTATGACAAAGCCTGCCGTGTGTGTGTGTGTGTGTGTGTGTGTGTGTGTGTGTGTGTGTGTGTGTGTGTGTGTGTGTGTGTGTGTGTGTGTGTGTGTGTGTGTGTGTGTGTGTGTGTGTGTGTGTGTGTGTGTGTGTGTGTGTGTGTGTGTGTTATCTAACCTCGTCTCTTCCTCTGATCAAACTTTTCTGTGTTCTGCATGGTTCCGTTTGGAAAGTGTTTGCATTTTACAGTCAATTTTATTCTAAAGGCCACTTGATAACACAGCGGTTGCCTTGGTGACGAGAGTGTTTGCTGCAGGTTCACTTCAAAGTGCCATTGTTTGCGTAGTAACCCGGTTGCTAAGCGATCACACAGTACACAGACGAGGCCTCGTGTCTCAGCAGAAGCTTGTCATTAGGAGTAACTTCATTTAAATGTAATAATAAAGTGTGTGAGCCTCTTTATGTCTTTGGTGAGTTGCTGTATATTAAGCAGGATCATGGGTCACACCTTCACCTGATCCCTCACCTGTGCTCCGGCTCGCCCTGGTCTCCTCCATACAGAGCTCTGGTTCTCAGCAGCAGTGCCCGTCTCCGTCCTGCCAATCAGCGCCTGTGCCTCTCTATCGGTTTTGTCAAAGGAGCTATAATGATTTACGCTTAATGGGCTCTTCAATGCGCTGATATCACTGATATGAGTGTGTGTGTGTGTGAGCAGGGAGGCAGAGCTGAAGTGTAATTAATGAGAGGCTCAGTGGGGCGAAGGCTCTCTGGAGGAGCTCACACACACACCTCACACACACTTCAGCCTCATCAGGAGACGCAGGAGCAGATAGCCAGACTGAAACATGGCGGCTTAGATATCCAAAATACGAGACATGAACTGCTAACCCTCTGCCGCCGCCGCCGCTTCTTGTGTCCCTCAGTGACGCTCGGGGTCGTCTCGGTCTAATTGCTTTGCCGGGCCTAATTTTCGAACGGCTTCATTTCAATTTAACGTCCCGCATCTAATTCCCCCGGTCCCCTGATGACTTTGTTTAAGGTGACAGAATGAATCCCTCCCATTCCGATCGCCGTCATCTTTAACCCGCTGACAGGCACCTCAAGGTGACGCGGCCCCCCCGCCTGGGTTAGATTACCAGCTGCCCCCGGCCCTGTCATTAGCCGGCACGGAGGCTCGGCTCACCAGATCACCGCAGACAGAGATCCTTGGTTTGTTAGAGCAGGAAGACGTTCAGTCACTGGTGAGCACAGAGGTTGATCCTCTTCTCTTCACTAATGACCTGGATGCTGCAGTCTGGTCTCTGGTTTCATTAAGAGCCTTCAGCCTGTAGAGTGGAGTGGACACACACACCTTTACTGTGCCTTACACACATGAGAGATGTCCTTGTCTTCATAGTTGCACACACAAACTTTTTTATCCAAGTATTTCTACCTGAAAACACAAGCAATCAAGACTCTGTGGCGTCTCGTCTTCATCCCTGTTGTTTTCCGTGTCCACAGTGAACAGATGTTTGTATAAATTACTTTTCTGTGACACTAGATATTAAATACACGCTGTGCATCACTAAACAAGCTTAATCCTTTTTTCTTTCTCTCCCTCTCTCTCTCTCTCTCTCTGTCTTTGTCTTGCAGCCAGAGAAATGACCCGGGGAAAGTTCCTGAACATCCTGGAGAGGCCCAAGAAGTGACTTTGTTTGTTTGCCCGTGTGCTAATGTGGACTTTGCAAGGTGAATCTGAAAAAAATCTTAAATCTATCCGCTTTGACGTGACGAAGGCGTTCAGACCTTCACCCACACGTCTCAAGCCTCGGCGCTCACTCACAGCTCCAGACTCAAACTGTTGCAAACTCCCTCTTCCTCTTCTTCTTCTCCTTCTCCTTCTTCTTCTTCACTGCGCCTGATGTCTCCTCTGCGGTTTCCTTCACACAAAGCGACGAATCTCTTGGGCTCCACCCTCAGCATGTAGATCTGCCTTCATCCAATGTCCCCTATTTATTCTTATTGCTATTTTAAACATGAATTTAAAGTTTTAAAGTTGTATAATAAAGTTTTGAAACAAAAAAGGTAAAGGACTTTTGAAAGCTCCCGTCGGCTAAATTGCTTCTAAATGTGCGTGTTTTTAAATTAGGGCAATAACTTCATGCCTTGGCCTCTTCACAAAGTGCAGCACCTCGCCACCTCCCGGACGTCTAAGGAGCCCTGACATGAGAGCAGCGTTCCCCCGGCTACCGGGCCACGTTTTCCATTTAATGAGCGTTCGGGGAGGAAGGAGGGGACGAAGAAAAAAAGCTCCCCCTACACAAAACATTGCGTAAAAATAATATTGCTCATTGTCAGCGGCGTTGATGAGAGCCGACATCATTACTAGGACCGTTTCTTCTCTAATTAGCACACTCGGGCCGACGTCGGAGCGAGCGGGCCGGGGCAGAAAGGGAATCAGACAGGCGTGCCGAGCGGGAAACAAAAAGAAAGTCCGTCCCACGTAATTAGGTGAGACAAAGGCCGGGACTGTTCTCTGCTGGAGATGTCGCTGAGGCTCTGACCGATCGCTCTCAACAAGTTCCCCTCATCCACAGGAGCCATAATAAGCCCCTCAGCCATGATTCACACGGACAGAGGCCAGGCTGCCCTCACCTCCCTTGCATGGACCCTGCTCACCCCTTTAGCAACAATATGGATTAGTTTTATATAACTTTTAAGGGCGCAGGGGTCAAATCAGAGGTCAAATCCCAGTGCCAGAATTGTTTAAATCTGTGATCGTGATGTAAACAAAAGGTCAAACTCACTATGAAGCAGCTGCTGTTCTAAAGGCTTCATGTGTTTAGATAAAAGGTCTGAATCTCACAAATCAACAATCTGGGGTTTCTCCTTAGTCTAAATCAATTATGTGTGTGTTCTGTTCAGATGTAGGGCTTAGACAGATAAAGTAATGTCTCATATCTTACAAAACTTAATCAATATGCTGCTAATCATGAAAAAGCTCACATTCCTCTTCAGCTGTGCTCTGTGTGAACCGCTCTACATTCCGCTCTGGTGTTGGCTGCTGTGACCCCGGCTGTCATCGCTCACCGCCTCACCGGGCCGGGACGTGCGTGGCCACTTGTTGACGCTGACCGATGAACACCGATCGCTCTGCTGAGCTGCGCCGCTGCGACAGACCTGACATGTTCAATACGGAGCAGCGGGCAGGGGGAGAACGGGTCGGAGCCGCTCATCCATATGGAGACGGGGACAGAGCCGCGAACCCGCTGAGCGCCCACGGCGACCTCACATAGCCTCGGTGCCCTGACAAACGTCAATCCGATGAAGAGCCGGGTCTTTAAATTAGCTGTCAATTAGTGCAGATTAATCAACTGCTCGCCTAATTAAGCAATGACCACAGGCAGCTACTAAACATGCCTCTGTGTGTGTGTGTGTGTGTGTGTGTGTGTGTGTGTGTGTGTGTGTGTGTGTGTGTGTGTGTGTGTGTGTGTGTGTGTGTGTGTGTGTGTGTGTGTGTGTGTGTAGCTGCCTCCTCTGTGCTTGAGTTTTCCCCCTGACTCGGCTCGACGTGTGTGCTGTCATCAAGTTATTTCCAATTCTCTGCTCCGGCTCTGCAGAGGTTCAGATCCCCACCATACAGAAGTCTGGAGCCAAAGCTGCTCCATGTTCTGCTGCGAAACGTGGAAAGGTGAAGAGTTTAACGCCTCTCTGGGCGCTTTGGTCTCCATCTGGGCTCCACTGGTGGACCTTATCACTGAATTGATGATTTCAGATTCACTCTCACACAGATTCTCTCTCTCTCTCTCTCTCTCTCTCTCTCTCTCTCTCTCTCTCTCTCTCTCTCTCTCTCTCTCTCTCTCTCTCTCTCTCTCTCTCTCTCTGACTGTGATTCATATTGACCACATCTTAACTGGAGATCCTCTTCCTGGACTTTTGTCTCCTTGATCACTTTTCTTCCCCACCTGTGAGTCTTATTGCCCCCTGGGCCGTTGGAGGAATCTCTCTTTGAATCTTTCCTAAACTTTCATCCCCTTTTTGCATATAGACAAAGCTGACGTGACGGAGGTAATGTAAGCCCAAAGAGGGTGACATCACCATAGCTGAACGTGAACGATCCCTCATTCTGTGGCAATCAGCCGGGGCCGGGCTGATGCATAGTTATGTTTCTTCTTCTCCTGTGACCTTCCAGTAAAGAACAAGTTATCTGATGTATTCATTATCACAAATACATCTCCAGCCTTATAGCAATCACATCCAGAGGATATGATATTCATTGCAGCGGGTGGTTTTTGTTTACAGCTGTTCATCAGTTTATGACCTGCTGCAGGCGCGGCGCTGTAGTTTGAAGGTTATAGGCTCACTGGGCCGTAAAAGTTCACCTCTGCATACCAAACGCCACTGATTGATATCTGTGCTGTAAACACGTGGAGCCTAATTTGAAAAAGTCTGCTTTGAGGACAGCTGGGTCATAATGCATTAAGCCTGGAAACGTCACAGCAGAGATGGGAGAAGGAGGAGGAGGAGGGGGGAGGGAGGGGGGGAGGAGGAGGGGCAGGAAGGATGGTGGATGTGGGGCAGAAAAACAAAATTTTTCCCAACAGCTGTTTGCTTTTTAATCTGCAGCCGTCAGATCCTGCAGTCTTTGATGGGCAACCCAATCTACACGAATGACTGAACTAAATCTTCCCTTAATCTAGAGCCTTATTAGGCAGCGGCTCCCCCCCTGCATGTAAATCAGCATTCAGCCATTTTCATATTGGAGATGGATTATTAAAAGCCACAGTGAGAGGAGTGGAGCTTTCACCATCACCACACAGAGAGAGAGAGAGGGAGAGAGAGAGAGAGAGACAGGGATACAGGCCCCCTATAGATGTGCAGCAGGAGTGATGATGGAGTGAGAGGGGGCAGTAACTTGCCTGTAATTGACATGAGGTCATCCTCACTCGCACCCTTCCATGTTAATAAATGACTTGATCCCAGCAGGCTGATGTGTCATTAGCATATCCTAATAACATTGATTCCATCATTAATAGAATTTCCGCTAAATAGGCCCTAATTACTTTCAACCGGTCAGCCTCTAATTGCAGCGGCGATATTTTTCTCCTTTCTTAATCAGCAGCTCCGTTTCTATTCCACATGAAATATGATGAGCGGCTGCCCGGCCCTGCACCGCCATCCACCTGTGTGTGTGTGTGTGTGTGTGTGTGTGTGTGTGTGTGTGTGTGTGTGTGTGTGTGTGTGTGTGTGTGTGTGTGTGTGTGTGTGTGTGTGTGTGTGTGTGTGTGTGTGTGTGTGTGTGCGCGTGTGTGCGTGCGTGCGCCTCATTGGACTGTAAGATCTACACACATGGCGTCTCCATGGTGATTAGCTGATTATGGCTGAAGCTGAAGGCCTTGTGTTGCATTATCAGCATCACTTTGATGTCGCCTGTTGGTGGCTGTAAATCATAAATTAGCTCCTCATCATCTTCATCCTCATTTTGTTGAGAGTTCCTAGAGTGTCAGTGACTGCAGCAAGGATAATGTAAACAATATTGGGCAGAAAATACAATATATTGAAATTATTCATGCTTTTTGGACAGAAGTGTGTGATAGTAACTCCACTCCTCTCTGAAGCCTATTCTTTATTATTTTTTACACCTTTAATAAGATTTAAGCAGCTCTTAAAATTATCTCCAATCATTATTATTATTTTAACTTTTTTATATTATGCAAAGGATTGAAAATGCACTTTTAAAAATTAAATAGTATCAAGATTTACACACTAAATTGCTTTTATATATATATTATATTTTAGGCCTTTGCACAATTGGTTTATCACTATTATTATTATGAATCTTGAACCTAAATAAGCAGATATTACTTGTGTATTTGTGTCCCATATAGTGTGTGATTGTGCTGCTGTGTGTGTGTGTGTGTGTGTGTGTGTAATCTGCGGTGCTGTGGGATTAGAGCCCGGCAGCACCAGGCGGCTCCGTGTCCGTCCAGATGTCGTTTTTGGGAGGCCGCCTTTGATTCGCGTGTGATGATTCTGCTCGCAGCATCTGGAGATCAATTATCCACCCGTGTGTGTGTGAGTGCTTTGGGCAGAGAGATCATAGCTGGCTGGGAATAAAAAAAAGCATCCGGCCAAAGGTAATATGCGGGTTTATTCTCTGAGATTGAGGTAATTTTCTTTTAGAGGTGTGAAATAGACTGGTTAATGACTTCCGCCTCCCTAAACAGGGATATACTGCATCTGCTTGAGCTTTATGGCATTTTGTTCCTCCAAAAAACAAATTAACTGCCTCCCTTTGTGCTTCTAACCTTTAATGCGTTTTCTGAATGTGTCAGGATTCCCGATCCCATCCTCTTATCCCTTTATATTCCCTACATTTCCTCTCTCCTGTCGTCATTTTGTTCCTTCCTCTCTGTCTGGAGTCTAAATCCCGTTCACGTTGATCCTCGTAGTCCTCTGGAAAATGCATATATGGATGTGAGAGGGCGTAGAATGCGTCCATGATCCACAGGAATCCTCCATCCTTGCAGCTGATTGGCTGCTGGCTCCTGCCTCTTGTTGGGATGGACCTGTTGGATAAAAGGACCATTTTCTAAAGGACTCTTGCGTGTTACACAGTCGATCATGCACCGGGGACCCTCCGGTAAAACGGTGAAATAAGAAACAGGCCTAATCGGAGACAACATGACGGGGAAACAGGGAGCAGTGCTGTCGGAAAGTTTAAATATTTCGGAGAAAAGCTCACTGCGCGCGAATGGAGGGAGTATCAGCCACCAGCCGAAGAGCACCGCGACCCATCCGCCCACCAGGTGCACCGGGTTCGGCATCCAGGAAATCCTGGGGCTCAACAAGGAGCCGTCCGCGGCCCCGAGGAACCCCCTGCACTCGCTGCCGCCCGGGGCGCACCTGATCGCCGCCAGGTCCATGCTGGGCCCCGCTGGCATGGGCGTGGGCGTGGGCATGGGGGTCGGGATGGGATTACTGGGCCCGGGAGGGATTCCGTCGTTTTACAGCCAGCCTGCGTTTTTGGAGACGGTGCTGTCGGACGCACACGACGTTCACCTGCAGCCCCACAGAGGAGCCGCTCATCATGGGCCGCTGGACGCCGGACAGTCCGCCAGCTCAGGTGCTCCACGAACACACTGCTTTATATTTACACACTCATTATTCCTGCTAAAGAGACTTTATTTTATTATTATTATTATTATTATTATTATTATTATTATCTGGGGTTAATGCTTTAAATATAATACATTTAATTCCAATGTGATATTGACCTCATTTAAATCGCAGTATTGTTGTTGTTGTTGTGGTTGTTGTCATTGGTTTCTTATTATTTGGAGAATGAAAATGTTGTCCTAAATTCCACAAACGTTCATATTTCCCTCTTTTTTGATTCAGACTCGGAGGATTTGTCTTCTAATGAACGAAAACTGTCCAAGTCGTTAAGTCAGAGCAAGAAACGCAAGAAAAGACGTCACCGGTTAGTGTTTATATCTGCTTATTAGCTTTTAATGTTATTACATTTACAACTGCTCAATAATGTCAGATTATATTTTTGTATTGATGTATAAATAGTCTTTATTTCTATACACTGTAATACTGCTAGGCAATGGATTTATTTTATTGTGAAATGTGTAATGGAGAGATCTTTAATCTAACCCTACCATTAATTAGCCTGTACAAGAATATTTGAAGATATAGGCTACTTATTTAAAAAATACTGATTTACATAGTCACATTCAGCCTGATGTGTTCTGATCTAATTAGATTTTATTCTTCAGTCTTTTCACCAACATACAGTTTAACCTGCATGTGAAATGGAGAACTAATGGGACTATTAAATAATTGAATAGAACTAATGTAACATTTGCAGCATTTTCATATTTGTACATGTGTGTAACATCTGTGTTTGTGTGTAACTTTGATCTCAGGACCATCTTCACCTCCTATCAGCTGGAGGAGCTGGAAAAGGCCTTCAATGAAGCGCATTACCCGGATGTTTATGCCCGAGAGATGCTGGCCATGAAGACAGAGCTGCCTGAGGACAGAATACAGGTGACAGCATCCGGGCACTTTATTCGCTCAGTCACATCAAGTCTATGTGGCTTTTGTCAATGTAAATATGTTAAAGCTCATCAATGTAATACAAGGTAACATGAGGTCATAGGGGGAGATTATTGATTTATATTTACCTTAAAAACCATGATATAGACTTTATTCCACTGTGTATTATTTTTTTTGGAACATTGGAAAAATAATGATTCGTTTGAGGCTAAACTAGATTATTATTATTATTATTATTTAATAAGTCAAAATTAATTGCTGGTTTTGCAATCAGACACAAGCTGCCAAAATAAATTACAATAATATTCAAAAGCAATTCAATGTTATTTTTGACTAATTATGAAAATTTAACCTCAATAAATAATTTAAAATAATCTCTGCAAAATATAATCATACTAATAACACAACTGGTACTACTAATAATAATATTTAAGTCAAACTAAATCTATTTATTTTGATGTGTTGTAGTATTAATATATATATTGATTAAATTATAAATATAATATATGATAGTATAATACAGATATAATATAGAGTGAAACGAAAGGGAAGACAAAAGCAAGAAAATGTAACCTGTGAAGAAAAATACAAGCACCAAATTCTAAAACCTTTAACTCTCACTAATGGTCTCATTCTCTAAAAATTGATTTGGACGTTTCGATTGTTTCGATGCATCAGCGGTGGGAGGACACAAACACTTTGCTCATCGGTAACGAGTCAGACCGTCGCTGTGTCTCCACGCGTCCCGCCGCCTGTTGCCTCCACTCCGCCGCCTCCATCGATCCGCTCGGCTCCTCCTCCCCACCCGAGCAGAGGCGCCTCTCCTCCGGCTGCATCGTCTCATCTCTCTGCGGGGCTCAGTTGGATGTGAAACGATTTGTTCTCGCTGACGGAGCCTCGCTAACGACCTAATCAAGCTATCAAGGCGGGCTGCAGATTGCGCTGTGACCGCGCTCATCCATCTGCCGGCCGCTGCCTTTTAATCTCGTTCTCATTACGGCCCTGCGACGCGACAGCCGCGAATAAATAATAAAGGGGGAAATAAATAAATAACCTCGCTCTGCTCCCATCCTAAACAAAATTAACACCCAATTTTCTCATTGAGTGTAATTAGTTAAATCAGACGCGCTGCTGCTGCTGCAGAGGCGCAGGGAGTTCAAATGAAATAACTACATTGAATTTATTAGCACGGGTCAATAGCGCCGCTCCCCCGAGTCCCGGTAGTTTAATTTCCCGTGATATTTGCCCGCCTGCCCACCATCGATTGGGCCTGAAATTAACTTATTTTTCAATCAGCCTCGGCGCGCCCCTGGGTCGCCCCTCTGCAGCTCCACACTGGGCTTCCTTTGAGGGCCACAGAAGCAATTTCTCATAGAAGAAGAAGAAAAAAAAGTATCTTGTATGAAATAAGGGTTATCATCAGAATTACTGGGAAAAAAGAGCTTGAAATGGTTTTGATCATTTTCAATTTAATAGCTGTCCCCCTCCTTCTCCTCCTCCTCCCTGTCCTCTTCCTCCTCTCCAGCCCCCCCCCCCCCCCCCCCCCCCTGCCTCCCTCCCTCCCTCCCTCCTCCCTCTTCTCAGCTCTCCTCACAGAGGTGCTAAGTAGAGTGTTTAACAATCCTGTGTTGTGCTATACAATCAATTTGGTTCCTGGCTGAGCTGACAGAGCGCCTGCGGGGCCTTAAGCGGCTGCTGGCTGTGGCCAAACCGAGTGTCCTGATGTGTCAAAGCGTCTAAATAAGCCACCGGGATGCTGCAGATGTCCTCTGACAGCCCCCAGAGGTCCTCCACACCTGTAGCAGAGGGCGACGGGAGTCTAAATGTACACAAATCACCTTAGAGAAACCTAAAGGGGAATATAGAAATCACAAACTCTGCAGTTTGGCGTGTTTGCACCCAAAAAAAGGAGCAATTTACCCTAAAATGAGATTTCCCTCATTATCTGCTGTCTGTCATCATAGCCCAAACTAATCTGAGGTTAATATGCAGACGGCTCTCCCTTAGCTCCGTCTCAGCCTTTTCCACAACCCCCAAAATAAAACCGCCTTAATGAAATCCCCATTAAATTTCCTCTCATGCAGCGTAAGCAAATAGTGGAAGGAGTCAAACCCCACAGCACTAATGAACACCAGGAGGGGAAAGTACCCAGTCAGGGAGAACAAGGTCTGAACCTAACAGCAGAGAAATGTATCCAGGTACTCAAAATCAGAGTCCCCATTGTACAGATTGATCGTCTGACCTCTCCTTCTCAAGGTCATGTGACACCGGGAGACTAAACTATACAGCAGCATTATGTTGAAGTCTTAACCTGCATCAGAAAGTGCACTGAGCTCATATCAGTCACTTCAAATACGACTAAAGTTCACTTGAGCTGACGTTACTCTCCGCCATTAATATGCATTTTGAAGCCAGACTCAATGTTTGAGTTTGACAGAAGACGAGTGCTGCTGGAGAATAAACACAAAGATGCTGATGCGGCTGAATCCACCCTTTGCCTCGTGTATCTGACAGCTTGCTCGTTATGTGTGTGTGTGTGTGTGTGTGTGTGTGTGTGTGTGTGTGTGTGTGTGTGTGTGTGTGTGTGTGTGTGTGTGTGTGTGTGTGTGTGTGTGTGTGTGTGTGTGTGTGTGTGTGTGTGTGTGTGTGGCTCCGGGTTGCAGGTTTGGTTTCAGAACCGGCGGGCCAAGTGGAGGAAGAGGGAGAAGTGCTGGGGCCGCAGCACGGTGATGGCAGAGTACGGGCTGTACGGCGCCATGGTCCGCCACTCCATCCCCCTGCCAGAGTCCATCCTCAAGTCTGCCAAGGACGGCATCATGGAGTCCTGCGCCCCCTGGCTGCTCGGTGAGTCCACTGCCTCTCTGTCCCCTCCCCCCTCCCCCCCACCCAAGATTCCTCACACATGTACAGTTTTGTTTTCTCATTCTTGATTTGAAGCCTCTCCACCGCTCTTATAGGCTAACGCTGCCTCTTCATTATCTGTGTGACTGTGTCATCATAGCTGCGACATTCAAGTGTGTTCTTTACATCACACATCAAATTCTCTAATCGTGCATTACCATTGTCCATATAAGCATTATATTCTAAACCAGAACTATTTTTGCTTGCTGTTTTCAGTCCAAGATGGCTTACCAATCAACAGACGCTATTCTAAATCTGAATACCCGCAACTCTTTGCAGGGATGCACAAAAAATCCATGGAGGGAGGACCGCCGCCGCCGCCGCCGCTGCAGAGCGGGCAGCCGGACGAGGTGTCCCAGCAGCCGAGCTCTCAGAGGGCAGAAGAGGCCGAGGCGGAGGAGAAGAGGTCGGAGGGCAGGTCCTCCATTTCTAAAGAGGAGCTGAGGGAGAACAGCATCGCCGCGCTCAGGGCCAAAGCGCAGGAGCACAGCGCCAAAGTGCTGGGGACGGTTTCTCACGACAGACTGCCCGACGACACACAGGAGAGGAGAGAGGCGGCGGCAGAGGAGGAGAAGGAGCAGCGGGAGGAGGAGGTGGAGGAGAAGGAGAAGGAGAAAGGCGGCGAGGCCTCGAGTCCGCCAGAGGAGGCCAAAACTCCTTAGAGGCTCCTGAAGAGAGCTGCGGAGAGAATAGGAACTCTTATTCTGCTGAGCGAGCGCAGGGCCGTAACTCAGTGAACGGCCTGCGTCTGGACTCCTGGTGGAGGATCTCAACTCGCCACTCTGCAGAAAATCACCAGTGCACTTTCCCCTCTGATTTACTTCCAAACTTACTTACTTACTTACGGTTGTCGTTGTCGTGGCTTATTGTAGAGGAGAACTTTGATTTGGAAGTGAAATATTAACATTGGTGTGTAAATAGAGCTCACAGCCATTAATGTGTCATATATTCACTAACTAGGGCTACAAACCACCAATGAGCAGCCAGCCAGAAAGTCTGTATTTAACCCTTTGCTTTGATTTGAGTGTTTTCCCTCTTTAATTTGCTTGTACAGTTATTAAATTGTGATTTCTTTGGAGTTTTTTCGGGCACAATGACAATATTTTAAAGACGAACCATCCCACAGACGAGTGAAGCTCTTTGTAGAGGAAAGTACCTGTTGTCCCATGGCGCTGTATATAATCTGATCTATAATCTGTGTCAGTAAAGACGGGATGATTTTAAAGCTGTTTTCATGTTCTACATAAACTGTTGTGATTTCATTTCATATTATAAAAATGAAACAATGACAAAACAAAGCTTGAAATAGAAACCATCTTTTTCTTACATGTGGCCTCCTGGTGTCCTTTTTGCTTTCAATCTGTAAGGAAATGGTCTCAGAGTGTGTAAATCTGTCCACGACTGGCACAGGAACACGGTGAGAACGTTGCTCGCTGGATTACAGACTCTTGTTGTGACCTGATGCTCTGCTGGCTGAGGCTGGTTAGGACTCAGCCGCATGCTTCACCTGTAGTCCCTCTAATCCGTCCCGGTCTGGGGGCTTCAATTTCAGATTAGGTCGTGTAGAGGAGCAGTGTTTGCTGGTAAAGGAGAGGAAGACACAGGCAGGATGACCTCAGCTCACATCAGAGCCATCAAACTGTTCCTTCCTCTTATCTCAACTCTCAGCTAAAGTCTATCTGCTGTCTTCTTTAACTGGTGTAAAACTTGGCATCACACTGTGCATCCTCACATAGCTGCTGGTTCCTACTAATGAGTTGAACAATCGAGTTCTTCTCCAATTAAGTGGAGAGCGATTCCAAAGGGCAGGGGAGCAGGATTATCAGTATGCTGCTCTGCGCCTCGCCGCTGAATGGCTCTCAGATTGGAACCCTAATGTCACCGGATGGGGAAAAAGGTTGCTAATTACATTGTTGGCAGAGGTACACACACGCAGATAATAATTAAAAGACGGCGAGGAAATGGACTTGAGTGTGTCAGGATAATGGAAACGTTGATGCGGTGAACCTGGAGGGGGGATTGATGGGTGGATGCTTGATGTGAGCAAAGACTGGTGATGCTGTGGTTCATCCAGACTACATAGAGAATGAATGTGACACTTTCTGGGAATACTTCTGGTGAATGTACTCTGAGGTTAGAACACACAGCTGGAGGAAGTTGCCCCCGTTGACTTGCAGTTAGAAGTTAGTTTGAAAATGTTGTTCTTGCTCTCAGATGTGAGGAGAGTCGGGCTCTCGCATACATTACACACATCAAGCATAAATTACCTCATCCTCCTCGACTGGAAACGATTTGACGAGCTCTCACCTCCGAAGACCTGCGGACCCTGATTCACTTATTGAGTTCAAGACTTACAGAGCGAGGATTACTCCTCTAAGTGCAAAGCTATTTAATCCTCCCGGAGTGGCAGAAGAGGCTGTGATGGAGCAGATTTGTTGAAGATCAAGCTGCGTACGTTTTCTATGTAAGGAGGTAATTCACCGCTCGCCTTGTGATGGGGGCAGAAGACCATCACAAGATCATCCCAATCCCTGCAAACTGAGATGAGGGAGGTTTAGGGGGAAGATTTAGACTAATACAATATTAACATTCGATTTCTTTTTGAGGCAGTTATGAGCAGTATGGTTCCCCCCGCGAGATTAAGTGCATACAGATCATTTGTGTGTGTGTGTGTGTGTGTGTGTGTGTGTGTGTGTGTGTGTGTGTGTGTTGGGGGGGGGGATTCTGACTCCTGCTGCTGAAATGCAAAGTGAGCAGGAGTTGGACTGCAGAGACCTTAAATGTGGTGTTACGCTGCCCTCTGCTGCACAGGATTGTTAGTGCAGCTAAAGCCTTCACAAGCCTGCTACTCCAGTCTGAATGCATTTAGAACATTAAAAACACAAACATGTGAATATTATTCATGTTTTCTGGTGCATCAACTGTGGCTGAGAACCTGCAGGGAGTAATTATCATATATGTTGTGTCTTTAATGAAGCTTCTTGATCGTGTTGTTTATTGGATCCAGAGTATCTGAGACAGAAATGTCCAAACATCTGTGGACATTTAGGAACATATGCACCAACTGTGAGATTCCTCCTCTGGTTCTGATTGTTTCTATCCGCCGTGTCGACATATGGCTCAGCAAATGAGAAAAGATGAACCGCCAGCGTCTGAATGATCCATCAAGCGTTCAGCCTCATCATACAGAGAGAGCCAGAGTCACATCAGACAAGAGGCGAATCTCAATGGAGACATTAAAATGGGTAAATTGTATAACCTACCTGTGTGTGTGTGTGTGTGTGTGTGTGTGTGTGTGTGTGTGTGTGTGTGTGTGTGTGTCTGTGTGTGTGTGAGACAGGCTTGATTCTTTTGTTGTGTAAGTATGTACTGTCTGTAGGTGGCTTTGTGTGTATGAATGTATGTATGTACGCATATATGTATGTATATGTGTGTGTATGTATGTATGTATGTATGTATGTGTGTGTGTGTGTGTGTGTGTGTGTGTGTGTGTATGCATGTATGTATGTTTGTATGTATACATTGTAAATTATCCGTAATATGCATGAGGAATGCAGGAAAGCTACAGATGAGATTAATAACATGTCCGTGCATTAACATTGTCCCAGCTCTATTTATATTGTACAGGGAGTTGGCAGCTGATCCATCATGTGCAGCAGCAGCAGCAGCAGCTCTAATGTCTCTAGAGGCTCGTGTGTCTGAAAGTTGTTCATCCATTGAGTGCTTGTCAGTGCTTTTACTTATCCAGGCATCAATACAGGCAAACATCAATACAGACAAACATCATTACAGGCCTGTAGAGTCAATAGTTGAACATAAGGATTCCATACATGCATGAAACGACTTCCCGTGGTTTCTTCTGTCTTTGTTTTCTCTCATCTAAACTCGCCAGAAATTTCAGTTAGTCTGAAATTGAAACACTTAATACCTGGCTTTGTGTGCCTCAGTCAGTGCATCATTATGACCACACGATGGCAGTGTTTAGCCTTATTCCAAATGCTCTGTAACGGATACAAAGGTATAATTTCACGTGTTTGACACATGATGCTGTCAGTACATGAACATGCTTAATACCTCACATCATGTTCATGAGGGGATCGGTTCATATGTAGCAGGGGGAGAAAAGGCAGCGTGACAAGCGGCTGAAGGGACTCCAGCTGATGTCTTGATCAATATTTGTCATTTCTTGTCACTCCTGTGGCGCTCACAGTGATGAGGCTGTCTGCTGAGGTTTAATGGAGACGGGATTGATACTGCGGCTAAATGATCTGTCTTGGCTCGCGGCTGATTTCATCTCCAAGGTTCATTTTCCAATCCAGGGTCGATCACAGTCGCACACCAAGCGGATTTCTATTACACTCGTCCCCATCCTCACTGCAGTGCTTCCATCTCTGACCAGAATTCATTCAAATAACACAGCAATAATGTGAATATAGCCTCAAAAGGTTTAGAGATTAGACTTTGTATTGGTATAATCCACATCTGGGCCCTGCAGCAGACTATTCTTACTGTTATCAATCTGATTACAATCTGACTACAACATGTAAATGGAGATGGTAATTAAGGATATTCTGCTCAAAACATTCACTTTAATACATCTTAAAGTGAGGTCTTGTATTTGTTTAGCTCTCCTACTTGTGTTCTGTTGGCTGTAGTGACTTTGCAGATTCAGATTTTGCAGTCAACATGATGTAACTGTTGTTTGTTGACAGGTTAAAGTCTAGTATGTCTAAAATATTTTTGTTACAGGGAATCTGATGATGCTATCTTTTATTTTGGGGGATTTTGATTTTTTCATAGCATTCCTTACTTTGAGTATAGTGAGCACTTAAACTGTGAACTTGTTTACTTCAGTAAAACCTTGTTATGACCCAGCAATCGATCAAAGTGTGAAACGAATGAGATCAAATTCTGTCTTTATTGCTTATTATATTGCTCATTTATTACTTATTATATTTCCTTTCCCTTTCCTATAAAAACCCAAGTTCCTGACCTGTACGTCCCTGAGTAACCTTCACTGTCACGCCGCCTCTCTGCCCACCTAGAATCCTCTCTGACACTTCCAATAAGACACACAGTTTTATCTCCCGAAGTTGGACTTGACCGCTCCATCCCAGAAAGATTGATGACATGTGGCACAACACCAGCGTCCACAGCCGCCTCGCTCCAGCCTTCACAGCTCCACACTCTCATCAGGCCATCTGTGGAGGCAGGCCCATGCCAACTCCACTCATCTGGGCGGACACAAACTGTCTCTGTTTACTGTAATGATACCTTGCAGTTCTTCATCTCTACCTCCCTCTTGATATTTCTTATTTTTAAAATAAATGCCACCATCCCCCCACGCCTCCATCCTGCCAGCTACTCGGGTTGCAATTAAAACCCCAACGCATCTCCCCGTGTCTTATCTCAGAGCTGCACTGGATGTTTCTGCTGGCACGAGACAACAGTTTCAAGAGAGGGAGAGAGAGAGAGAGAGAGAGAGAGAGAGTGAGAGAGAGAGAGAGAGAGAGAGAGAGAGAGAGAGAGAGAGAGAGAGAGAGTGAGAGAGAAACACGTCCAGTCTGTGCTTATCACAAGGGGACAAACATGAAAAGCTCGACGGCGCTCCCTTGTTGCTCAAGAGTGATAAGTCGAGCCAAAAGATGAGGCTGTGAGGTTCTTATCAGCCCAGAGTGCATCCTGGCAAATGCCTCCACTAGTATGAGAGATGGAGACAGAGAGAGAGAGAGAGAGAGAGAGAGAGAGAGAGAGAGAGAAAGAGAGAGAGAGAGAGAGAGAGAGACATGTTGTTGTGTGACAAAAGCTGTGAGGGCAGATAAGCGTGTACGTATGTTTGAAATGCCTCCAAGGCGGTCTCATGGGAAATTGGGAGGGACAGAGACACAGAAATGGAGGCGGGTCTTCAGAAGATGGACGCTGTCACCTGGGTGTGTTTGGTGTTGGTGGAGATAAAAGTGTAAATACTGTGCGGCTGTTAATAGAGGTTCTCATTCGTACAGCAGATGAGGAGTCATAATGTGTTTTTCTGTGTGTGTGTGTGTGTGTGTGTGTGTGTGTGTGTGTGTGTGATATGCAGACTCATAATCTCTGCTTCCACCTATACACCACCACTATGTTTACAGTAAATAGAGCAAAAATGTCTCCAAAGTGGAAAATGGCTCTGCAGGCAGTAAACAAACAAACCCTGAACTTCTTGGTTTTGCTGTGGTAGAAACAATTTCTCCCTGTGAACATTCATCAAAGATTTTTTTAATCCCTTTTATAAACCCAGTTCTTTGAAAACGTAATAAGAAAAAAATCTTCAGAAAGTTTCCAGAAGGCAACATTAATCCAAACACACACATCATTTGTTCTCCCTGTGGAATGTTAGCGCTCTTTGTCACACTTTCTCGGCTTTAATTCAAACTGTTAGAAGTATAAGAGGCAGAGATGTCGATCCGGATCCTTCCTTTGACCCAGAAAGTGTCCCTGGAATAATGAAATATAGATTAAATTTCATGCCAGCGATGAAAATGGCTTCTAGATGAGCGTCAGACATCTAAGGGTCTCTACTCTCACAGATGAACTGTGTCGCTTTACAGTTTAAAGGCTGAGAGAACCAAGAAGAGAAATGTCCTTGGAAACTCCCTCATAGATGTGACGAGTGGCTCACAGGCGTCTGAAGGATTCTGCGCTCGCTCACTCTTTTTAAATATTGTAAAGCGCACAAATCGGATCTCTGTGTGTGAAGGTAACGGCGCAATGTGAAGATGTTGTTTATGCGGCCGTTGTCGTGGGCAGCCGGTGGTGACAGGTGCTTCATCAGGGCGGCGATAGGAATCTGAAAACGCCTCTCAGTGGTATGAACAGTGCAGAGCATCATGGCCCCTTATTAATGGAGCTCTCAGCTCTAATGTCTTTCTGTGTTTCCACTCCCTCTCGGCTGCTTATTCCATTTTGTTTCCACTCGTTTATCATTGTTTCCATCTAGATTTGTTCCCGATCCATTTATATTGCTCAGTTATTGTGCTGACGGGTCGGCCAGCAACTTTGTCAGACTTTTGGTGATATTTTAGAAAAGAAAAGCTTTAATTTAGAATCACAGTGCAGGCAGATAATCAATCTTTGATATCTACAGCAGATTACGAAATCCACCACAGGCCTGATATGAGTCTTGTTTGAATAATACAAGTCCGATGATTGAACCTTGTATTCTGATTGGCCGACTGGATTCACCTGACACATAAATGTTGTATTTCTTCCCAGACAACAATGTAGTTGATGTGATACACAAGGAACGACCCATAATACTTACAGAACCATTAAATCAGTCCCCACCATCACGACCACAGAGGATGTGAAAGAATCCACCTAGTAACACCATAGCAACCGTGCCAGACGTACTTAAGGTTCAAGTAGTAACCTGCACTTGTAAATCAAAAGTGAAAGATGTTATTGATTTGTGAGAAAACATCCTGTTCTGGTTGGATTTTGAAGAAGGAAAACCTGATGTGCACTGGGGAAGGGAGAGAGAGAGAGAAAGGTGAGCTGGTCCACCTTAAATATGGGTCCACCTTAAAGCTTGATTAGGTATAAATAGGCCCCAGGTGTGCCGTGCTGCCCTCTCCCCCCTGCAGAAGTAGGCCAAGCTGTGTGTTAGTTTGTCCAGACTCTGCTGTTCTGCCTGAATACGTGGAGACTCGCTACGCGTCAGGTTTTTACCGCTGAGCGGACAGAAAGGAAGCGGCGCCGTCCTTACCCAGAGTTCCTTTTGGCCGGCGACGCTGACTGCTGTTTCACCCTTCAGAGTCCCCAGCTTTACCAGGTCAGCTGAGGTCTTTGTTATGCACCAGAACCTTTGGGGGCTTTTTGGGTGTTTTGTCACAGTGAACACACGCCAGACACACACACACCCACACACACAGTTGATAGTTCTCAGTCCTTGATGAGCTTTCCCACTAATTGTCCCCCTGCTTCAATGTATCTCATCCTTATCCACCACCAGATTTCTGATATCTGCTGCTCTTTCATTGGCGGCGCTTACGTGCACACTGAGCTCACACACCGAACCAAGATGTTTACGTGAGATGTGTTCCTAACATGTCCAGTTATAGTCTTGTTGACATGCAGACGGCTAAGCCTCTCCCCTCCCCCACACTCTAATTCCCCACTGAAGTGTTCGTACCCCTCAGGTTATTTTCTCATGTTTGCATCCTGATAATCCATGATATCTGCAGTGTTTCTTCATGTGTATGCTGGACATCATCCCCACCCATGTGGAGTAAGAAAGTGCCAGAAATGATAAGAAAAAGAGCAACATGGTCCACCTCTTTATCTGGACTAAGCTTAGCCTGATTAAGCTCTATTGCATCCATACATCATCATATACGTCTGATTAATGCTCTTAGCCTGATGTTGACCTGCTGTGGTTGTAAACGTAGCTGTTGTCCTTTCACTTTAAAGCTCATCCAGGTTAATAGATTAGATGAATGCATCAGGAGTAAAGAGAGCAATGTATTTAGTTAAGCAAAGATATTCATAGTTAAGTACTTGAGTAAATGTACTCTGCACTCATTTTCCCGTATTAGTAACATGAAACAAAGTATTTGCACAAATCCAGATCCAACCTGCAGTCTGCTGGTAGCTGATTCCTCATGTGGGTGTGAATGACTAATATAATCAGTTTGCTTCTGGTGGTCTGAGCTATGGATGCTGTGAGTGAGTGAGTGTGTGTGAGTGAGTGAGTGTGTGTGTGAGAGTTAGCACAGGCGTGGGTGAAGCTTCCTATCTGCAGGGGGAGAGAAAACACATGCAGGCGCCGCACTCTCTCTCCGAGTGAGCCACTTCAGCGGCCCGCACAGCTCCCATTGATGAGAGCGCCACTCTCACTCTCGCCCCCATCTCCTCCCCGCTCAGCCTTTTCATGCATTACGGACCGCGATGCTCCTCGGAGGAGAAACGGCAGAGGTCAGGGCTGTGTGTGTGTGTGTGTTTCCACTTGTTGCTCCTCGGGATCGATATGTGATCAGTGTAAAATCTTTCAGTTCCCCCTCGTGCTCATTAGTCACTCGTGAGGCGTTTGAGGAACACGACACACCTGATCGTCCTGGCCAATTCCTCAAACAGAATAAAGTGCTGCTTCTATTTTTGTTCTGACATCCTGGCTCGAGTGCGGGCGCATTGTTCCTGATGCGCTCAGCACTCTGGCAGCTAAAGTCACCTCCAGGCGAGACACTGAGTGATGCCAAAGACAGTGAACGCCACGGCGGTTACACTGCAGCCTCATGTCTGCCAGAGCAAAGTCAATACAAGGCGCTGTGGACAACAATGTGCAGTGACAGGCTTCTGGAGCTCACACAAGAAATAACAGCATGTGCTACATAGGGATGGGTGGTTCAATATTCATGCCAGATGTATTTATTGACTAAGTTTACTGTACATTAATACAAATAAACCTTTTGAGTATCAATTTAGGATCGACTCCTCTTGAATTTCCAGTATTAACAATCACATAAAAGCCCAAGTTCAGGCAGTTTAAAGTCATTTACAGTGAGGACATCACACTATTTTCAACAGTTATGACAAACGTAACATAGATGTGCAACGGAAGTGACGGGTGACGTAGGTAGTTCTGTTCTGCTATGAGCTTTTTCTTCTTTTTCTGTTTTTAAATCTAACACGAAACATTGTGGAAGAGCAGTCAGTGTTTTGCAGCAGCGTCCTTGGTGGGAGTATAGAAACACAGATTCAGTCCAGATCAATATGCCATCCCTGTCAGGACTCCATCCATAAACAAGTCTTGTCTTTCTCATCTCGCTCACTCCTCTGATCCGGTCTCCTCTCGGCTCACAGGCTCACCTCCAGGATGACTTTGTGGAGGGGATTTGTCCAAATATCCTCCCACGTCTCTCTCCTGTCTAGCGCTCCTTTTTCTCTCAGGTCCCGTTGCTATACGTGTCCCGGCTTGGACAGGTAGGCTATGAGGGCCACAACCACCCCCACGTACATCCCTGTTCCCACAGTAATGGACAGAGCAGCCAGGAAAAGGGCTCTTCTGGAGCTCATTCCGGCTCTGGAGAAGTCCCCCTTAGCGACGGCCTTGCCAGTCTGACAAAACAAAGCAGAGAGAGAGCAATGAGCCGGTGTTACTCATCAGCGGCGAGTGTATGAGTAGGTGTTAAGCCACGGTAAAAAAGAGAGAAAACAAGAAATGCTCTCAGGGAGCCATTAGTTACCATGGCAATTAGGTCATTATCCCTCTGACAGTGACAAATGTGTTGTTTGGCTGTTGTTGGTTTCCTCTCAAAAAAAATGATGCGAGGCTTTAATCTATTTATTCTTCTGACAAATTATACCGGCTGTAATGCAGTGTAATTGTCTGCAGAATGATTTTGGAAGATATAAAGATGAAGACCCCACATGATGATAGCAGGGACGGGCCTGAGCCTCACATGGAGCCTCCAGGAACACACACAGTACACACACACACAGGTGCAGCCGTGTTATGGTGCTGAATGTACTCTGAAGAGAAGTACAGGAAGTAAAGACATGCATGCACAGGATACAGAGTACTGCCTGGTACTCGCTCTGAGTAAATGGATGTTACAATTGAATAATCTCGGTCTGTTTCTCTGAGTTTGCCGACGTCCATTTATGCTGATCCAATTAGAATCAAAGTTTCAGTGGGCTTGTAAATGTACTCTGTGATATGAGACCAAGCTCCAAAGAAACTGGATACTTTCCTGTTTCTCCTTTGCTATCTAAAGTTAAAGGGACTCTGCAGAGCGATTTTAGTCTTGAGAGCTAAATCTGTAATCTAGCAAAACCCAAGAGGAGGATAAAGAAGACGTTAGTGTCGAACTCTGACCACTGGGAAGTTAGCTTAAGCTTTAGCTGCTTTAGCTGCTCTGTTCAGGGCAAAGGAAAAGGTTTGGGCCGCCAGAGCTGCACAGAAATAAATAAAGAACTTGCTGAATGGAAATTTAATTGCTGCTGGGACTCAGAAACAAAGTCATGAGGTTTCAAGCACACAACAACCAACGGCTGTCATGCATTAGAGGACTGATGTAAATGTAGCGCAGCGTTTGTACCGAATCATGAATGGAATATAATGAACCAGGGGCCAAACCTGCTGCACTTAAGCAGTCAGTCACCTGAAACAATTTCAAGAGGGTCACAGGGTGGAAAATAGGGCTGTGGTAGCTGCTAATGTGTTGCGCTCACTGACCTTAGATAGAAAGCTGCATAATGAGTAAACGACAGGCTGGGTGGTCTCCGGGCCTTTTTACCTTGTGAGAGTAGTAGAAGGCAACGATACCCAAGGGCCAGAAGCAGCAGAGCATGGAGAAGATGGCTAAGCCCAGGTAGTCCCGAGGGGGCAGCACGATGAAGTTGTCCTCGCTCTCGCTGTCACTAGAGCTGTCACTCTGGAAGACGATGGGTTGATGAAGAGAAATGTCATGTTAGAGAAGGCGTCTGTGTCGCCGCGTAGAAGCGTTTTGGTGGAAGCTGAGCTGTTGCATGCACTTATTGAGACAGAATGATCCGGGAAGATGACCTGGAGGACAAATATGTTTACTTAGTGGGGCGTACTTTATTTTCAGGGCTGTTCAGTGTGACAGCTCGCATCACCCCCCCACCCCACACACACACACTCAAGGCTGCCAATCTGCCCTTGTTCCACCAGCACCCAGGACAGGATGTGCTTAGCCAGCCAGAGAGGATTTGGTACCTCTGTCAACAGTCATGAACGGCCTGACAGATAACACAGGATTAACGGATTGTTCCATCATTGGGGAGGTGACAGGGGAAACGGCGAGAAGACAGTGTCATTTATGTGGTAAATTGCTTCCACGCCATGAGAGACCTCCAACATCCCTCACACCACTCGCCCCCGGCACACCCGGGATTTCCAAGTGTTCAACAGGCTTGTTTTCCCCCCGAACTGAGCCTTGATAGTCGATCCCGGCTGAGCGGTCCACTTAATGATGTACTGAACGATACAGTCCAATGCCGCTCGGGCCGACCTGACAGCGAAGACGCCGCATCATGCGCGACCTTTATCCGAGGACACGGCCGCGCCTCTGTCAGCTGTCCCGCAGACTGTTTGTCTAAATAAAGAGCCCGGCAACCCGGCAGGATTCATTTGTTAGGCTTGTTGCCCACGGGGATCAATCAAAGCGAGGGGGAGAGGGAGGCGCAAAATAGAAATCGATATGTAAGGCAGGAACAGAATCAGCCATTATATGGGTAATTAAAGATCAGTCAGGGAGGTGGCCCAAAGACAAAGGGGTTGTAAAAATAGCTTTATGGCCGCACACAAGCCAAACTGTCAGGCATATTGTGTGCAGTGTCTCACAGCTTCCAATCTGATCTGCATTTACCAAACCACATTGCATCGCATTTAATGAAATCATCCCCTGTGCTATTTTGGGAGAGGCTCTGAGTCAGGGGGGGGTGGGGAGGGGCAGTGCAGTGCTGTACTACCCCAACTGTTCCTCAACAGGTTCCCGTGCCAAGCAGAGATTATACAGGCCTCTGTTATCTGCTTTATGAACACTGTCCACCTGGACAGCCGAGTGTGATCCATCACAACAGCAGCTGGTCATAACTGCATAATCTGACATCACATGAATAAACCATCGGACACATACAGCAGTAATGTCTTTTTATCTTTGTAGCAAAGGCTGATAACAAATCTGAGTGGCTGCTGCATTCAATTTAACCGACAGCCCGTCTGACGCGTAGTCTGGCCGGATCTGGACAGGTTCCCGGTCTGTTTGGTGGCCACTATGACGGATGGGAGTCCAAAAAGGCACCGTGCCCTTAACTACCCTGTCACAGCTCTCAGAGGGCTTGTTAGAGTCTGGAAGGGACAGTGTGCACACAAAGACCCCGAGACCCTGTCAGCAGGAGCCAATGGCATCACAGCGCAGTCCCGCAGCCAAATGAAGAGCGGCGAGAAAGCATTGGTATTCTCTGTCACATGTCAAATGTCTGCTGACAAGGAGCGATAGTGGAAGTGGTAACACTGTGATCTGAGAATGTGTAGACGAGCCAAAATCCTCCACAGGCGGAGAGAGACTCCAGCTTTGCAGGTTCCAGACAATCTCTCTCTCCCTCTCATGTTTAGATTAAAAGTCCTCTAAATCTTTGGCTCCCTGCAGCAAACAGCTTCTATGCACCAGCAAACATCTGGCACAAACACCAGCCAAGTGGAATATACACCTACACACACACACAAACCTGCATATTTCTGTGTGTTTCTCCTCTGAACGCTGAAGAGGAGGAAAACTGGAGAAAAGCAGATGCCGAGCAAGAAAACGCCTCTTATATTGCAACAGGGAAAGCCGGTGTAATCACTGCAGTGCTCATCAGATTCATTTGCTCTTTGGATTAAAGTGGAATAACCGGAGGTCTTGGCTCACCTGCTCCCTGGGGCCGCGCTCCAGCAGAGCCTCCGCTTAATACGCTCAAAGGAGGGAATTACTTATGGCACTAATAGCCGGCGCTGCCACGTCTCTATCCGTCTGCTGGACCTCCGAGTGACAAGAGGGAGCCCGATCAGCCGCACAGCCGGGGCAGCCATCTTTCCCTCAGAGCTCCGGATCTCTCCCAAGCTTCCCACCGTCACATTAGATTTCTTACCAACTCCAGACAAGATTAGCAATTTGCTGTCATGCGTCTTTTTTGCGTAGTGCAAGTGGAATAATGGCCTGGATAAGATAACATCAGACGTGTCATTTTTTTGTTTCAAATGCAATTATAAAACAAAAGAGTACAATTACCCCCCCCCCCCCCCCCCCCCCGCACCGGATTGGAGAGACTGCGGGTAAATTGACCCTTTAGAGAGCGGAGTGACAAATGAGCATGAATCACGCTGGCAGTCTATTAGGATGGAAGATGAAATAATAAGAATCAGTGTGCGACGTGACTCACATCCTGCTGAAAGATGGTCGTGACAGTTGGGAATGTGGTGGAACGCCTTTTCACTTCAGATAGCCTCAATTTCCTAATTACTCTGCCAATACTGACAAATAGTTCATATTTGCATGGATGTACTCTGGTATGGTTAGGTTAGATTAGATCGGCCTGTATAGCCTCAGGCAGGGATGACAAATATGAAGTACAACAATTTCGGCTCCGGCTCCATATACGCCTGCCAAGAGGGTTATTGATTGGTTGTGTGAAGCACTTTGTGTTACGTTTGGTTTGTATGGGAAGTGCCGTTCAAATAAAGCCTGACTGATTGATGAAGGTTATATTTTCTTCTGAGTCGGTTCCGTTTGTTTGATTTGGTTGTTGGCAAGAATACTGAAAAAGGTTCAGTCCCATTTTCATGAAACTCTGTGACTACTGTAGATCTGGCATCATCCACAGAAGAGCCCATTACATTTAGTGAAAGGTTCCTTTAGTGTTGTGAAATAAGGTGTTCAACCAAACCTTCAGTAAAGTAAAGAATCACTACGACATCACATCCTATGTTAAATAAGGCAGTTCAGGGTCTATGTGTCGTGTGCACGCTGCGACCTCTGACCTCATACTCTGGACCCGGCTCCTGCTCCTCTTCCACCTCGTACGACACCGTCTGGATCTTTGCGTCCTTCTCCGCCTGCGTGCCGTTGTCTCCGCCGTTATCTGCGGACACGCCGTCCGCTGCAGCGTCCTTGCCCTCGGTGAAGGTGGTCTCAAAGCTCTCGCTCTTGGAGTCCTTGCTGTGAAGGCTGACGTCGTCCTTGTACAGGATGAAGTTCGGCCTGTAGAAGGCCTCCACTGCCAGATGCAGGGAGGTGGCGTCCAGGAACTGCTGAGTCTTATGCTTGCCGTTATTCCCAGTGTAGTAGTAGCCGATGAGGCTGTCGTGGTACGGCTGGGCCGGGTAGTCGCACTGGTAGCCCTGGTAGTCGTTGTGGACGGCGTGTCTGCTGGTCTTGTCGAGCAGCGGGTTCTGGAGTTCACTCAGGCTCTCCATGATGAGGGGGGAAGGTTCAAACGTCTGAGTCCAACAAAGAAACAGCAGCTGAAGGAACACAGTCGGAGTAGATTAATGAAATGTAGACTGAGTAGTAACGAGTATTTCAATTAAATCAAAGTAGACTTTTGGGAAAAGTAAATCTTGCAGTCTGACTCAGCATAAGGTAATTATGTGCGTCTATGAGTAAGAAGGATCCGGCGTGGGGGAATATCTCATCTTGTTTGCCGATCAGCATTCCGCTCACAATCCTCTCACCAGCCTGAGCCATAAACCTCCATCTGCTGTATGTTCAACAGTTGCGTGTCGCAGCTCAGCGTCCACGTCGACGCAACAAATCTTCAACATGTCCAGGCCCAAATTCAGAACCGCCGGCAGATGTTTGTGTGATTTGTTTTCCGATGCACTGATTATGCTCAGATTGAGTCCCGGCCGTGTTACTGAAGAGCATCAGAAGGAAATGAGGGTCGGATTTCAAAATAATAAATAAATAGAGAGAGAGAGAGAGAGAGAAAACAACAGATCCTTATGTCTGTACGCGGTCGATCTTTATCATCTAACAGGCAGATATGCTCCATCTAATGAGTCTTTGGTCGCCATCATATTGATGAAATAAGATCCAGTGAGGCTGCATTGTGTTTTGGAAAGTATCAATTCAGTCATTTTCATGCTTTTTGGCTGAACGAGCCTTAGTGAGGAAAAGAGCCACCGGGGAGAAACACACAGAACAATTTACTGTTTTTATACAGATTCCAAAAAAATAAAACAAAAAGAGAAGGTGGCACTGGATTTATTGAGATATAAAGAATTAGACACATTCATACAGAGAGGGAGGGGAGGAGGGGGTAGACAGGAGCTCCACCAGCCTGTAAATCACACAACAACACAACACAACACAACACAACACAGCTTCACTCTGGCACGATTTCACCATAAACTTGAAGCCTCACAAATCTGAGCTAAAACTGTTTTGTTTTTCTCCCCCAGCGCCATTGTACAATTGTTTCTGGCCTCTTTGACCCTTCAGAATAAAAGCTCCTGCAGCATCACAACATGCATCGGTGTTCAAAGATTGAATTGAAGAATGATGATGACCATGAGCCCAGTGCCTTCATGAATCTGACACACACACACACACACACACACACACACACACACACACACACAATCACACAATCATCCACTGTGCCCCGCCTCTATCTCTTCTTCTATTCTCACAGCGCAGATAACAGAGAATTCCATTACACACTACATTAGACAACAAAAACCAGCATCCGCGCAGCCACTAATAATTAATTTGACACGTGAAGGAGCCACTTCGCACATACGTGAGTGGATGGACTCAACAATTATTCATGACTACGAACCAACTCTTGGTTCCATCTCCATCTCCTCTTCTCTTCTGTTTACTCCCTCACGCTCTCTCTCTCTCTCTGTCCCTCTTTCTCTCTCTCTCTCTCTCTCTCTCTCTCTCTCTCTCTCTCTCTCTCTCTCTCTCTCTCTCTCTCTCTCTCTCTCTCTCTCTCTCTCTCACACACACACACACATCACATCGAATACATCTGGAATATATCTCACCTTCATTTATTCATAATTCATTCCAAACGTCTTCATCGCGTTCCACTTTCCCCTGACGCACGAATCTCATATTTATCTATCTATTGAAATACTAATAATATACGCATAAATATACCTTACATCCTTATAATATTCCATAACTTGACGGGATATGATAGCGCCAAACACACACACACGCACGCACACAAACACATCGTCTGCATCTTGCATCTTACCTGTGGTATCGAATCCCCCCGCAGGTTTCAGCATCGTTCGATGGAGTCAGTCGCGCCGCACCTTCACTCCACTTCACATCATCATCAGTTTGGCTGAAGTGCCGGTGAAGCAAACGGACCCTCCGCGGGTATGAAGTAGTTTTATTCCGTGTGTGTGAGCGGAGCCGCAGCTCTGCCCGCCATGGCCCCGCTGCGTCTGACAGGTAAAGCTTTACGCGCAGATCTCACCCCGAGCTCCGGCTGGATTGGGCTGCGGTGCGGGATGCGAGCCGATCTGTCATGTCCCAACTCCCGCTGCCTCCTCCTCCTTCTCCTTCCTCCTCTTCTTCTTTATCTTTCTCTTGCTGGGCGTCTTCCTCCGTCCCAGAGAGTCTAAACGCGCTGACTGGGCTTCACCGCCCCCCTGTCGTGCGTAATGTTGCCTAGTTGCATAAGCGCAAAGTCCTCAGAGGAGAAGGAGGTGGGTCGTTCGGAGCTCCAGCATGAGCCAGCATTCCTCTTCTTCTCCCTCCGCCAACAAGTTTCTCTCCTGAACTGTTATTGCGCCACTTGCGTGTTTGTTGTCTGCTTCTAATTGTGTTGTTCCGCCCACACAACTTCACAGCTCCGTTTGCGTTTAACTCCTGTGTTTGCTGCAGATAATCACAGCTTAACTGTTTATTTCCGACCAAGGTGACAACTTCTCCCTACAAATAGCTCATGAATAAGCCAATATGGAATTCATTGCATTTATATTTGATGAATATTTCAAACGAACCCCATGCATTTATCATGAGCCTGCCAATTAGTTTGTGCTTTTAACCTCCCACCCTCTGAGCTGCTTATGATTTCATGCCACAGTTTATCATTGTAAACAACGCATAACATTAATACAGATGTGTTCCCTATGCAGGCCGAGGGGTGAACACATTACTGAGTTTTAATTCAGTTTAAAATTCAGTCGATTCATAGAGCATACCTCTGCCAAGACCGAGAAGTACATCTTCCAATTATCATTTCATTTATTCAGGTGTGCATGCCATGTTTGGTAACAATAGACTGATTCATTCATCAGTTACAGTTGTTTATGAGGAATAAGCCACGCCCCCTCTCAACTTTGGAAGCCAATTGTAGCAAAACGGCAAGAAATATTGAAAAGCAAAGATGCAGCAATTGTCCGGCTCGGTCTAAACATTCTACCTATAGAATGTTGTGACAATTGACCCAAAAATGGTAGGAAGAGTGGAGAAGACGTGGTGACAACAGCGCCCCCGTCAGGCTGAGTGGTGCCTAAATGTAACGGCCTCCTCCCTGGATCGTGACCAAATCCGTCGATTAGCTTTTTGCAATATCCTGCTCGGTGACAGACACGACTGACAAACAAACAAAACCTCTATTGGCAGCCGAAATCCCATCCACATATGTGACAAAAGCAAACACACGGCAACAACGCACATCCGTCATCCGATTGTGATCTACGTGCGACTGTGCACACAGATCTTATTCGGGGAGAAGCTCTCTGCTCCTCTGGCTCATAAAAGTGTCTGGAGTTAATAATGTGCAGGCCCGGGCTCTGTCACTTTCACTGGGAGATGCATTAAGGTGCTGATGGACACTTTATGGGAGAAACATGGGCTTGCATTTATAAGGCGTGACCCACATGAGCTGCATCTCTTCCCCCGAACACGCAGTCACCTTGCGTCGGCATGTGCGGGGCAATGTGGCGTAACGGCCCCGCGTGTCGTCGCCGTGATGGATACCGCTCCCTCAGGAGAGGAGTGTATTAGGAGAGGGCACCGGGAGAGGAAAAGTAACAATTTATTCTCTTCCGCCATGTCACCGTCTGTCTTTCTTACTGTCTCTCTCACTTCAGCCTTCATTGCAGAATTTGGAGTGCCGGCTACCAGGGTGGCTCTCTGCAGCCAAACTCCCTCCAGATCAAAGATGGCGCGGAGGTTAAGAGGAAGCCGGATCTCTGTCTCTCTCTCTTTCTCTCTGGGCCGAGCTTTTTCCAGCTTTCCCTGGACGGTCGGTGAATATTCATGCTCCTCTCCATGCTCCTTTCTTCTGCTCCATTTTCCTTCTATATTTAGGCGCCGTGTCTCTACTTAGCAGACGCTCCATTCATCAAGCATCTTTTTTATTTATTTTTTTGTAATTTCGTGAACAATAAGATGATTAGAGGCAGAGCTGCATGTGTACCGGCTGCATGCTGCCCGTTTACAGCCTCTGTGTGTCGACTCACCTCAACCTCTGTTTGATATCAGGACAGACTCACTTTGCCACCAGGAACTTTCCTAAGGCCCATTAAGCAGCTGTAATCACTTAAAGACTTTTGGGAATTAGCCTAATCCGATTTCCAGAGAAAGTATCAGACCATTTAATTTGATCTGCTATTGTTAAGAAAAAAAAGGGTGGGTGTGTGTGGGTGTGTGCTAAGCAGCTTTTCCCATAGGACCTGTTTATGCATTATTGCCTTTGATCTAACACATTAGCAAAGAGTTTCCGACCTCTGACCGCTGAGAGCCCACAGTTTGTTTGCAGCTTGGACGTGTGCATCTAATTGCTGCAGTTGCCCAGACCACCATGTTCACATTCTAATCTAGTGTTCTGCTGGAGTGCATCGCAGGCACGATGTGTTGTGTGAATAATGAATCCATTTGGCTGAAGAGGTCGGTTTTTCGAAAACAGTGAGGCTCCCTGCAGGTTCGGGTTGAGCTGCAGAAGGAGCAGCAGCAGCAACAGCAGGAGGAGGAGGAAGAGGAGGAGGAGGAGGAGGAGGTGTTGGCCGTAACAGGGAGTCTGTCTGGAGCTCCTTTCCCAGACCTGGAGGCAGCCTGCAAGCCTCAAACTGAAAACCCTCGCTTGTTATGGAAAGTCACAGTCTGTCTCATATTCACCACCTGACAAAAAGGAGGAAAGGAAATTGTTCAGGGTGTCATGTCCTGGTGTGTGTCGAGATGAGCCGGCAGACAGATAAAACGCAAACCGGAGATGGTGCAGAATACGATGGGAGTCATTATGAAGGAAACGCACAACACATTCAGCCGCTCTCCTTCAGGCTCAGGCTATTTCTTCCCGCGGAGCTCGAGAGCCAACAACCAAAACAAATGACCTCTATAAAGATGTGTTTGTTTACCAGGAGTAAAGCTATCAGGCTGCATCTGAATTAATTTTCCTACATTTGCATTTGAGTTTGCAAAGGTCTGACAGTAAAGTCAGACGCTCTGTAGCACGTTTAAAGAAATGGATTTATGGCCCTCTAGAATTCAAAGCAAATGGAAATGAGTTTGACTCCTCCGTTGTTATAATGAAAAACATAATAGTCGGTGAACGCCGGCGTTATGAGAGGCAATTTCATTAAAGTGATACGAAGTTGCGCATGATGTCACTTTTCAAGGCCCCTCTACCAATGTTCAATCAGAATAATAACGGTGTGTGTGTGTGTGTGTGTGTGTGTGTGTGTGTGTGTGTGTGTGTGTGTGTGTGTGTGTGTGTGTGTGTGTGTGTGTGTGTGTGTGTGTGTGTGTGTGTGTGTGTGGAGGGGGCTGGGGGGGGCTGGGGTCTCGAGGGACTGGCAGAGTTTAGGATTTGTAATTATCTAACATGCAAATGGGGTGAAGTGGGGTGAAAGCCTCGGCGTCATCGGGAGGCGGCGAGGTCAGAGTTTACACGCTCCAGAGTTTCACTTTGCTTCCGTTCTTCCGTCTGTTCAAGAACATGCAAAGTGTGCAATTTGTGTGGAAATCCGGCGTGCAGCTGTGGCCGTCGGTGTCAATCATATCTGCACCTCTGCGTGAGGAGCTTCAGGTCTTCCCACACGCTGGCCGGGGTTACAGTGAGGCCGGGTGCAGACTAATGGCATCCTCCCTTGGCCAGATTTGAAAACTCCCACTAATGGAACGGCAATGGTGATTTATTTGGACAGCCCAGTTTCTTCTCTGCGGATAATGAAGCGGCCTAAGGATCATTAATGTGATGAGACTCCATCATGGTAATGTGGAGCTGCTGTGCCACTGTAGATCGCATGGAAGAAACAGAAATGTAATATCACCGTAGCGTGTTTGCATTGCCGTGATTCCACACGGGCGCGGCGCTGCTCTGTGGGGGATTCAGAGGTTTCCCTTAATAATGACACTGCGGAGGATTCACATGTGGAAACAGTGTGTTAGTGCAAATGCAGGCACGCCGCTAATCCAGTAATTGGACCAACCATGTGGTGGTGTGTGTGTGTGTGTGCGTGCAGGTATATCAGGTGACGAGTGAGCAGAGCGCGGCGGCCTGCTCTGTGCGGATCCTCTCCATTGGCCCGATATTGAACGCACCCGACCCTCCCTGATGAGCCTCGGCCTGCATATATCAGAGCTCACGCTGAGGAGGATTATTATATTGGAGGCATTACCCAGAAAGCAGCTGTGCTTTATTCCGAGTGAACGCTGAAATCAGAGTGCAAATCAGAGATGGCCGCCGTGTGTGTGTGTGTGTGTGTGTGTGTGTGTGTGTGTGTGTGTGTGTGTGTGTGTGTGTGTGTGTGTGTGTGTGTGTGTGTGTGTGTGTGTGTGTGTGTGTGTGTGTCGTGGGTTATAAATAGGCAATCGTTTATGAGTCGCTGAAGGTTTTGGAAATGAAGCTCGCTGGAGTGCCGCGATGACTCACTGGCCGTCTCTTTGCATTATGTCACTTACCTGCGCTCTGCACCTGTCACTGCACCCGCCTCTCTCTCACACACACACACACACACACACACACACACACACACACACACACACACACACACACACACACACACACACACACACACACACACACACACCTGTTGATGGGTTCACCTGTTCTTTTCCTCTCTTAAGTATCAATCAGTGTAATCAGGAGCAGCAGGGTTGTGGAGGCGGAGCTTAGGGGCCGAGTGGATCAGCACATTAATACACATATGTGCATCTTGCCTCACTACATTGGATGAAGAGTTGTAGTTTTGTGATGCAGGGTAGATTCTGTGTTGTTTGTGTAATCTGACCTGAAAACATGAGAACAACACACACACACACACACACACACACACACACACACACACACACACACACACACACACACACACACACACACACACACACACACACACACACACACACACACACACACACACACAGTAGTCCAGGGTGGCTTTGTGCGTTTCTGCAGCTGGGATAATAAAAGCGAATCCTAGTTTCTCCGTCCGTACATCGCAGAATCTATTGTGCGAACTGCAATAACAATAAAACGCCGATGTGAAACATTGGATAGGGCGGCAACGGCTGAAATTAAAACACTAAAGCTGATTTTTTTTTCCCCCACCCCAGGTAGTTTGCATTATGTATGGGCTTTAAAAACCTACTAATTTGAATAAATGCTAATGCCTCCTCTGTTGCGTTGCTTATGTTGTCTGTGCTGTGATCTCAGGAGGCGGCCGCTCTGCCCTTTATCCACACTGCTATTTACAGCACATGTTGTCATAGAGCTTCATTTAGTGACTAATAAACAAATCAGAGGCTCCAGGATTCCCGTGGGTGTCAAAAGGTCAGATATGGCCAGCGTGAAGAAGCAATCCTTGCTCCATAATTACAAGCTGCCACTGAGCTGTTTTCGTTGCTCGGCGTGTTGTGTTGACGTGAGAAGGCTTTCAAGAGAATCGATGCGCCGCCGCGTGTGTGTCACCCCAGGGAGAGGAGCAATCGCCGTTATCTCGCAGATGAAGTCAGATGAGTTTCTGTAAGCGCTCATCCGTCGGGGAGGCTCTGATCCGAGGCGCCGCGAATGGCCTCCACACACTCACACACATCAGCGCCGTCATCTATTCCTTCACCACCGTGATAGAAACCAAACCTCTGGAAAGCAGTGCAGGCGGCAGGTGATGGCGTGATGGCGTGAGGATGTCGCACACGTGATGCTCTGAGGTTTCAGGAGATGAGCTCAGCCATGTCCCGATGGAAGGGAGCGCTTCTTGATAATGATGACTGAAGGAGCTAACCTGACCACGGATTGATGCTTGACAACGTCTCCGCTCCGCCATTGACATTGAATTCTCGTGTTAATATGAATAATAGATGTGCGTCCATGCATAATTCATCCAAAGTGGGTATTTGTGGATGTTCCCCCTCGCGTTCAATCCGAGAGTCGTCACAGTCGCTGTTTCTGTTTGTCTGTAATCCTCAGAGAGGAAAGGAAGACTCTGAGCGTCTCGATGCTTAACGCGTCACTGTCTCATCACGGCTCTCCTGAGGTTTATTAACTCCGAATGGCAGAGATGCCGGACACGCCGAGGTTAAGTCGGGTCCCTCTGACTCGGGGGACTGCTGGAAGTATACATATTTTATCAGCGTATCTATATTTTATTGAAGTGTTCGTTAAAGTTGAGTGATGGCTCAGATGGAGATTTAATCAGGTCCCTTTTAATCTCTCATCCGCCGCATAATGACCTATTTCTCACTTGACATTGGCTCAGAGGAGGACGACGGCGCGCTTAGCTGAATATGTTTTGTTGAAGATTTTGGCATTTGACAGCGTCTGTCAGTCCAGCTTTGGGTTTGAACCGCCGGGAGGAATTCTGTGTTATTCTGAACACAGGCAAGAATTCCGAGGGTCAGAATAACAAGTTTGGCTTTGTTGGATAATGGATCGCTCCCCTCTTCCAACCATCTGTGGTAAAGTTTGCTTGGTGCAGTGTGAGGTGTGTCTTACTGCTCTTACACACACACTCTACAGGCACTCGTTACAGCGGATAAGGCCGCCCAGTTAGTTATTGTCTAAAACCGTCCAACAAACCGAGCGATGCGGGCTTTGCCAGAGCAGATGGAGTGAGAATTTCAAGCCTGAATGTTAAGTTTGGTCTCTGTAGCTGTGACGGTTTGTGAGATCAGAACGTTTCCGTCTAAATTCAATAAGTCTGTTTGGTGGAAACGGGCGACACGGATCTGCCACTTCCTGTTCCACAGTTAGTTAAGTTGGTAACTGTTGTTGTTTTTGTTCCAAAGGTACTGACGAAAGCTAACTAGTGTTTTTACAGCGCCACCATCAGGTCTAATGAGTGCAAACGTCCTCCAAGTTAGGTCACGCCCACTCATCTCATCTCAACCAGCCAATCACAGCAAAAGGCTAAAAGATATCGAAAAACAACGATAGGACTTTTTTCTGGCTTGGTTCCAGACATTTGGGACCAACATTGTAGGAGAAGGCGCACTCATTCAAAATGGAGGCCAGTCTAGTTAGGAGTCAGTGTGCATGGAGGACTGTGGCTTCAGGAGTCGCTCTGGGTATGTTGGAGTATAGTGTCACCTGCTCTGCACAGGGAAATGAGTCATAGCAAGGCCAGAGGCATGGCGTGACCCTCTCCATCTGTGTGTGTGTGTGTGTGTGTGTGTGTGTGCGTGTGTCATCCAGCAGCAGCATGAAAACACAGCACAGTGGGTTTACACCACATGTGCTATATAAAGGGATTACTGCTGTGTTATACATTACATAAGTGAGCACAGAAACGGCCTGACAGATAGGGAAGCATCCTCCTACAAGCTGTGTGTGTGTGTGTGTGCGTGATACTCTATATGAGAGATGGTCTGGGATGATAGTTACTTAAAATAGGCTGACAGAGTGACACATAAGGTATCCATGGTTACAGCGCGTAAGGGAGAGCGAGGGAGAGATAAATACAGAATGAACTCCAGTGTGAGGGTTACCCCAGATATGTCACACATCCATACCATAGACTCTGTGTGTGTGTGTGCTGTTTCTCTACACACACACACGCACACACAATTGTGTTGCTGTGCTCAAAATCTGAATGTGCTCGTCTTCAAATTAAAGCGGCCAAAGCTTCTTTTGCCAATTTGTGTTGGCAAGCAATGTGAGAAAAAGGAAATCACACACACTCATGTAGTGAGGGGGATTTAGCAGCAGCATCATCATCATCATCATCATGATCAGGAGTGTTTGCTTTTTTTTTGTGTCTTCTGGATGGGATGTTTGATATTTTGTTTGCAAAAATAACAAATGATAAGCTTTGCAAATTAGAAGTGAACGCTGTCACGCTCACCACAGGGTACAAACAACAGCTGATCACACACACACACACACACACATCTCCAATAAATTAGTTTTCTTTTTTGATGTATTTTTAAGTAGGTCAGTGGTTCTCAGCCTGTGCGACAGGGTGCGCCCCCTAGTGGTCGTCCAGATGGCATTTCAGCCTCGAATGAACCCTATATGAATTCTGTTGCCGTGGCGAAGCATAAAGGTTTCTGCTGTGATGTTTCTCTTTGATTTATTGACGTCTGGGTCAGTTGGTGCTTCTGTTATGAGGTCATATTAAAAGAGCGACTGCAGGGTGTTTCCTATAGATTTCATCACACGACGCTCCTCGCTCCGCTTTCTTTGCCTCATTAATTCTGTTATTCTGTCCGTCCACTTCCCACTGTTTTTGTTTTTTTTTGCATTATGTAGGTGAGAGATTCCTGCATGTAATTGCGACACACAGGCTCACACTCCCCAAGAGTCAGGAATAGAAACCAAAAATAGTTTGCCGGTGCATTTTAACCACAACAGAGACGAAGCTGCTGCTCTGCCTCTCTCTGCCTCTCTCTGCCTCTCTCGCTCTCTCTTTCTGTCTCTCTCTTCCTCTCTATCTCTCCCTCTCTTTCTCTCTATCTCTCTCTCTCTCTCTCTGCCTCTCTCTCTGCCTCTCTCGCTCACTGTGTTTATCCAGAGATCTTTATTTATCGCTCAGACACCCACAGCAGTAAATGCAACACGGGTTTGACGCTCCAGGGGGACGCCGGGAAGAGTGTGAGGCATTCTGACACACCGACGGCGAAGGTGGTGCATAAATGAAGAGCAGAGGAGCCGTCTGCTCCCCTCAACCGCCGCCTTCTATCCTCGCGGGTGCAGAGGAGGTCAGGGGGTCGCTGGTGTTCGTGGATGCTCACGGGTTACAAGACTGCAGTAATGGAGGGAAGAAATACTCTGAGCAGTTACTTTGTCTCTTTCTCTTTCTCTCTCTCTCTGTCACAAACTCATATTTAGACTATTTAAATAGAGAAATGGGTCAAATCCCTTCCTTGGCACGATGTCGTGGTGAAGGACTGTAATGGTGCTAATGGTCGCTCCCCAGAGACCCCCTGCAGGGAGAGAACCATCAAGTCCTATGAATCTGAACGACTGTCCGGCCTCCTGTGGGTCACAGCTCACACAGATGGTGGAGAGGTGTGTGTGAGAGTGTGTGTGTGTGTGTGTTGTGCTTCACTTTTCTCAAAATCGCCCCGAATTAAAGGGCCACCGCGCCAATCACCGCGCTCAGCTCAGCGTGCGAAGAGTTGAGCGACCTCGATGACATCATCACGGTCAACATAGTTGTCTACTTTTCCTCCTGGAGTTTTGACCTTGAGAGAGAGAGAGAGAGAGAGAGAGAGAGAGAGAGAGAGAGAGAGAGAGAGAGAGAGAGAGAGAGAGAGAGAGAGAGAGAGAGAGAGAGAGAGAGAGAGAGAGAGAGAGAGAGAGAGAGAGAGAGAGAGAGAGAGAGAGAGAGAGAGAGAGAGAGAGAGAGAGAGAGAGAGGAGAGAGAGAGAGAGAGAGAGAGAGAGAGACGTACGTCAGCCAGCCTGACCTTTTGTTCATGTGTTGGCGCTGAGCAGTAAGTGATATGAATAGTTTTGTGTCATTGTCACGTGCCAGGTACACGTTCAGTATGTCAGCGCCCCCTGCAGGGGGTTTGTGTACGCTGTGTGGTGCACGTCCTCCTATCTGGGGTCAGCAGCCGTCTAAATCACTTGCCGTCTGTCAGTACAGCCCTGTGGCTACGTGTGGGTGTGTGTGTGTGTGTGTGTCAGGTATCCCAGAGTGCAGCGATGATGTCAAACATTTGCAATCTTCTGCATTCATGTGCAAACTGCAACAATCCTTCATTATGCTACTTCAATATGTCATGGGGTTGTTCTGCCTTGGTGGTGGTATGGGGCCATTGCGTTTCCAGGAGATCCATGCTGCTCCTGTGTGACTTTGGGTTGAGAAACTCATTCAGGTGATGCTGGACTTCTTAGCTTGTGTTCTCAGTAAAGCGTCCGTGTTTTTCCTCCCACTTCCTGCTTCCTGCCCTCTCTCTCTCTTCAGCTCCTCACTCCTCCTGCCTTCATCTTGGCAGGATGTTGTTTTGTTTCTGAAGCTTCTGCCGTCATCGTCGTCTCTCTGCGGTCTTTCTTTGTAGTATTTCTCTGATGTATCCTTCATTTGAGCCGCTCCTCACACTGAGCCTCATGTTACACTTTGGCAGTTTAATTATAGTAAAAATAAATGAGGCCCTGCTCTGCTTTCAGCCTGAATCTGAGCCAGAAAGCAGCAACTTTGTGACCATGTTTGTTCATTACTCCTCCACTGAAGTGAGCCTTAAGGGAGTGATAGAGAACAATCAGAATCAATCACCGGTCAGCCTGATAGCTGCGGTGCTGAGCTGTGCCTTTAACATTAACTTCACATTACAATTAACAACGCTGCTTCCTTTCTTCCACTAACCTCGTAACAAAACAAAGACGTTGTTATTCCGGCTTTGATTCTGATCTGGTTTATGGTCCTTTAGAACATTTCTGCTCCTCTCCAGCTGACGTGTTGCACCAGAGCCTACAGGGGAGCCGTAACTGCAGGAGAGGCTGGAGACGCTGCAGAGTGCATATAGATTAGTGCAAGTGTTCACCATTAATGAGCTTTATCTGGCAGTATTGGACTGAGGGACTTTACTGGATGTGTGATGTCCCACGTGTTTCTGCTGTTAGAATCCACGGCGCCTCATTATCAGCTTCAGCCGTCGCCTTGGTTCCGTGGGAGCTGATGTGTGTGTGGATTTAGATAAAGTGAGAAAAAGGCTGCGAGAGGTCAAACTGAGTGATTATGTGGCTCCTGTACACAGCTTCTCTCCTGCTGCGCTCCCTCACTATCATCGGGGTTAATTAAAAATTTTACCATGGCTTCACACATTTCTCAATCCCACCTGGAGAACATTTCAGCCAGACTCGCTTCCTTCTCTCCTTTTCCCAGCTCGTCGCCTCCTTTACGGCGTATCTAACCGTCTCTGCGCCTCCTTCGGCCATCGTTACAGCTTAATGAACTCGCTGGAATAAAAAGCGGAATGAGCCGAGTTCAGCGGTGGCGGTGGCGGCGGTGGAAGTGGTGTTGCCGCACCCTTGCAGGCATCATGGCGTCCTGGCTGCTCCTTGTCTTCTCTGTCCTTCGCTCTGACGTAAGGGACCTAATGAGACGTTCCAAAGCTTCTTCTAATTAGTTTCTGACTGTGCTCGTTAGTACATTTTCTTAACTGTATGGGGAAACTCACAACGACCTATTTCTCCTGCGTCTGGGTAATAAATCATCTGCTCTGTCTGCTCTGATTAGGACTGTTGAGGCCTCATGCTGTCTCAATGTAAAGCACTCAGAGCGTCGATGTGTTAGCCTACAAATCTCCTTCAAGCTTAGATGAACCCCAAACTAATTAAGATTCTCTGTTGGGTTTGCAAACAGATTTTACACGGATCTATTATCCCGCTGATGTCTACTTGTGAAACACGTCAGGATAAATACATTTCTCCACTGAAAGCCCCGGTGAGAATAGCAGGTTTTCGCTCAAAAAAAACAAAACACAGGCCCTCCGGTTCTAACACGTGTTCCTCCTGTCACTTTCTCGCCGCCGCGATATTGGAAATTATTCTGCAAAAGCGTACGTGCAGACCTGGTGGAGTTTGGGTGTCACTTCCCTGCAGCTGGGCGTCACATTCAAGCAGAAGTAAATTAGCTGTCACCGCCGCTCGGCTTGGGAGAGCTGCTGCTGCTGCGCCTGAGAGATTTTCATTGGGGGTTTTCTCGCTCGGCCCGGCCAGGCGAAAATGCAAGGCAACAAGTCATTACAGCAGCCGGGGAATGAAGATCTACAATTTAATTTGGATCAGATTACGGCCGTATGTAGCGAGTCACAGCACCTGAATCCTGCAGCGCTTCATCAGCTGCTGGTGACAGTGCTGCTGAAAGAGGCCCGATGGTTTGGTGCTTTGTTCGAGTCTCCAGCCGCAGACAGGTTCGCTCTCATTATCTGTGTGCAGCCGGACTCATTTACCAGCAGCGGCACAGCCCCGAGGGACGGATTGGCACAATCTTAAAAAAATGTCAAGGTGACACGAAGCTGCACTGTAAAGGCTCTCGCATATCAATCATCCAAATTCTTACAGAACGTTTTTGGAAATGACTGTAAATTATGATCAAGGCATCTATTTGTGATGTGTGACTTCAAAGTAAAGGCACAGAGACGTAAGAAACTGTAACATGAGTCTCGGTGTCACAATACAGGACTGAAAATCACTATTCTCCTGCAAAAACAAAACAAGAGGGACGTTAAAATGATTTTACTGCCCCCTGGTGGCCGAGGCGAGTATCACAGTTTGGTAGAAGGTACAGGGTTTCTTTATTATAGCACTGAGAGAGAGAGAACGAGAACAATACTGAGAGAAAGCATGGCACTACTACCACACAGGCACGATGGCGACGCCGTGTTCACATCACAATCTGGTGTCATTCACAGTACGATACAGCCACAGGAGGAGTCATAGCAACCACACGGCCACACTGTGAAGCTCAACGGTCAAAAAAAATTAATAAGAAAAAGAAAAAAACAACAAACGCACACCAGCATAAATATTCCAGTGAGTACCAGCATATACAATGTTCAACTATCTGAGTCTTAATATGATGACATTTGTAGTGTTTGAGGCAATAAATATGAACATAGGCACTAAAAACGACGAGCACACTCACTGATATGAGACACGGATACACAGAGGACCGTCTGATCTACACCTGCAGGTTACTACCTCATCTAATAACAGAATAATGCAATAATACCTTTACATTTTAATGTTATTCAAGTCTCATCTGTGGTTCAGACGACGCAGTTCCATACGTTTCCCTGCTGTGTCTATAAAAAGTCCATGTTTGCTTTCCATTCTGTGGGCAAACAGCTCTTATTGGTCCACTAAACCCAGGAAATGATTTATGCTCATCTTTAATGATCTCACTCTGTTGAGCTATAAAAAAAAGCAATAAAAGGGCGGCTGGACTCTTTAACGTTACAAACTGCTTGAAACTACTTTGCATTATAAAGACATCTTCAGACCTGCAGCCTGTTTGTGCTGTAGAAACTGTGATTGCTGTTATGGCCGCCTTATTGATGATGCATTGATTGGCTGTCTTGATTGTCTGTGTCCCATGAGCATTAAAACATGCTTCAGGCTGTGTGCTCTATACGCCGCTCTATGCTCTAGACTACACTGATGAATTTGCACGGTTGATGACCAAACTGTACAGTATTGAATTCAGATTTGTACACGCTGCCGTAGTGGGGGCAGCACCTGTCTCCCCGGCTCCTCAGCTATGAGGAGGAGTCATCCTCCACGGGGTGGAGGGCGTGCCTCCTCAGCAGCGTCTTCAGTATCTCCACCTCTCGCTCCGTCTCCCTCAGCTTCCTGCGTAGTGTCTCGTTGGCCCTCTGCAGCTTCTGGTTGTCCTGAGCGACACAAATGAGATTTTAGATTTAGCTGCGGTGTGTTCCAGTGTCGTGCAAAACTGAGCAGAGGGTGCAGAAACTCACCGATTCCAGAGTCTCGAAGGTGGGTTTGCTCTCCTCCTCCTCCTCCTCCTCTTCCCCCAGCTCTTTGGGCTTCTGTGCCATAGAGGCTCTGTTCTCCCACTTGGCGCAGTGCCGCTGCTTGCGCTGAGGCACCGGGCTGGGACACGGGGGGAGGCTGTGCGCCGCCGGGGCCAGGAGAGAAGGCGGATGGCGGCTAGACTCAGGCGAGTAGGGGCCCTCTGTCTGGGTGCCACTGTGGACCCTTTGAGGTCTGGAGAGGTACGGGACCGGGGAGTCTGGGCTCCAGTCTTTGCTCTCATCAGACGTGTACGGGAAAGGAACTTCCTCTGAACCTGCAAGCAGTGACAAATTACAGCCGAATATATAAGAAATCACAAAAAAGTACAACACAGTATTGAGACAATGCAACTCAGATGAACCACAGGACAGAAGAGCGAGTCAGAAAGTTATTCCTGCAGGTTCTCTTGTTAGGTCGTTCATATTCATATTATGCAAAATCGAAAGTTCTCCTCCTCTGAAATCAGTTCTATTCTCGAAAGAGGTGGGCACTTCAGTATTACTGTAAGTGAAACAGCTCAGAGTAACAGCTGGTGCCTGCACGGGGAAATCACCCAAACAGTAATACACACGCTGAGCAGTGTGTGTGTGTGTGTGTGTGTAGGGTGACAGACAGAGTAAATTAAATCATATGGCATACTCTATCCACATATGCACTTTAATATCTCTGCCACCAGATGGCCTTAGTGCACGAGTGGAACTGAGACTGAGATGAAAAATGTGTGTGTGTGTGTTGGTAATGAACTCCAGCACCCCCACCCACCCTCTGAGGTGCCCGTGGTAACAGGCGTGGTGACAGGCGTGGAGCTGGGCGTGGGGCTGTCCATGGCGTTGGTCACTTTGGCATTCTTCTTGCACTCAAACGCCACCTGGTCCTTACACAGCTTGTGGCAGTTCATCCCGCAGTCTGAGCAGAGAGCAAGAGAACACGTAAGAACAGGAGCGAAAACATCTCCTACCTCCAGCTGAACCAAACCTCTCCTGTCTTTGAACTCTCTCTCTCTCTCTTTCTCTCTCTCTCGCTGCTGCTGCAAATGCAACATCTCCAAACCCCCCTGTGCATGCTTTACTGCCAAGCAAACAAATAAGTGTGTGGAGCCTTCAGCGTGCCGGGGGAGGGGGAAGGCCGCGGCTGGCTCTGCACACTCTTTCCCTTCATGTTGTTGCAAGGCTCAGCGTGAGACTTGCAACACACAAAAACCACAAGGCACCTTCTTGTGATGGCTCCACTTCACCTGCGCCTCCTCGCACACAACAATGAGACACAGACAGACAGAAGGAGCCAGAGAAGAAGAAGAACTCACCTCTGCATCTGTAGCCCTGCTTGATGACGCCCCACAACTGCAAAGGACAAGAAAATACTTTGAATAATCTCTCCTTTCTGATTAAAGAGCGATTAGTTAAAGTGCGGTCACGTACAAATCCCGAGCAGTTGTCGCAGAAGGTGGGCTTCATGTAGGTGGTCTCCTGAAAGTTGTGAACAAATCCCAGACCCAGCTTGGAGCAGATGACACTGGCCCGCATGAAGTAGGCTGTGATCTCCTCCCTGCTGACCAGGCCTTCCCTATGACACACAAACACACACACACACACACACAATACACAGGTTTAGAAGGAGAAACAGGGCAGTAAACGCAACACAGCGCGTGCTAAACAACAACCTGATGATGGCGGCAAAATTATTGTGGTTCACTCGTAATCTGTTGTTAGATTTTGTCGCTTTGATTCAACGTTTCCAACTATTTTGTGTCTTTGTTGTCATGAACTCTCACACCCTGAGGCCCTCTTCATCGTGAGTCTCGCCCTCTCGCCCCCCCTCACTGTCCTTCACATCAACTCTGCTGTTCCATATTTGCTAATAGGCCGTGTAGGCTTCGGTCACATCCGCTCTTCATCTAAACTTAAACATTGGCGCCGCCTCTCTACAGGCGTGTAAATCCTCCGCTTGCATGAGAGATGAAGAGCAAATATTGGGTGGCAGATATATGGTTTCTTCTGCTGCTATTTTGTGTTTCCTGTTGCTACACCCGTCACTACAAATACCACTTTTACTTCCTTTCCACGACTGTCAGAGTGTGAGTGTGAGTGTGTGTGTGTGTGTGTGTGTGTGTGTGACCTGTCAGACAAGCCACAGCGCACAGGGACTCCGCCACTCACTTCTCTTTGTCCATAACACAGAAGGAAAAGGGAAAACTCGCAGCAATTTTCTCAAAGTCCTCTTGAGAAATGAAGCCGTTCTCGTCATGATCGTAGTTCTTAAACACTGACTGCCAGAGAGACAAAGAGACCAAAGAATCGTACGGAACAATAACTGTCAGAGCCGATTGTTGGAATGACAGCAGCTGAGAGGAATGAAAGGTTTCTGCGTTGCGTTTAAGTGTGTGAGCGCTTACATCCACCATCCGCTGCACGTGCTTGCTGATGGTGCGGGGATCAGGTTTGGGAGCCACGCCTGGCGCCCAGTCCACAACCACTGGAGGTCTAGAGGGGGTGGCTGGCTGAGGAGAAATCCAGACGTCTTTAAAAACACAGCGGATCAGGTGGACAAGTGTGTGTGCGTGTGTGTGTTTGAGTGTGTGTCAGCAGGTGTGTGTTGTCATGGATCATCACTCACAGGTGCTTTGCAGTTCTTGGGCTCCCTGGTGTAGGACAGTTCGTAGATCTCGTCCTCGGTGTAGTAAAGATCCAAAGACAGCTGAGGAAATGAAATGATTCACTGTAAATATGGAGGCAAAGCTACAAAAACGTACAAGCAGAAAACATTTGTCGAGTTTTAAGGCTCCAGTTGGCTTTGTACCGTCAACAGGTGGACCAGGTCCTTGTTGGCGTCCAGCCTGGGCGGGATCTGCTGCAGCTGGATCAGCTCGTTGATGTGTGTGTAGAGCACCTGGAGCTTCTGCACGTTCACCTTGTTGTCCTCCACAAAGTCCGACTTGGCCTCGTTGACGGTGATCAGGTCTTTGAGGTGGACCCCCAGGATGGGGATCTTAAAGCCCGAGCACCGGCTGTAAGCCTGCCGATAGTTGTCGTAGTTCCTGCAGGAGGACAGCAGGTCCGTCATCTCGTTCAGTACCTGAGGGAGTGAAAGGGCCGGGAGGGGAACCGGGGGTGAGTGAGCCGTTATTGCTCTGAGAGCTCTTGAAAGCTCTTTGCTAAGTGTTCCTTGGCGTCTTGTGCGTTACCTTGGTGACCTCGTTGGGCACATGCGAGCTGGTGTCCTTCATCCTGGAGATGGAGCTGTGACAAAGACCTCCCACCACCGCCATTAGTGTGTTGTAGTTGTGGATATGATGGAGACACTGATGGACACACAAAACACACACGCTCAGATAAACACGGGACAATCAAACGTGTCCCAGGTAGCGGCGTGTTATGTAACAACACAACGCCGCCGTTACATAACACACTTTCATTGTCGGCCCTTTCTCCTTCCTGACATCTCTCTCTCTCTCTCCCTCCTTCTCTCTCTCTCTCTCTCCTTCTCTCTCTTGCTCTCTCTCTCTTTTGGAGGAACTATCGCCTCTGTTTCACTTCTCTAATTCACAGTGGTGCATCATTGCGCAAATTTTGTTTGCACACTTCGCGGGCTTTGAGGTTGACAGCAGCAGCAGCAGCAGCAACAGCAACAGCAACAGCAGCAGCAGCAGCAGCAGCAGCAGCAGCAGCCGGTGCATTAGTGTACGAGTGCAAAAGGTCCCGCAGAGTTCAGGGCCGCCTCGTCGGTGCCTGAGCCCGACACGGCGGCCTCACGTCGAGCCCTCACCCCTGCCTGCCCGCTCCATTCTCCCCTCGTGTCCTCCACTTGCTGCCTCCATTAGCTTGCATTCAGTTAATATTTTGCTACTGGCGAGATCTTTTGATGCACTAAAAGCCTGTCACGGGGCTCTCGAAAAAATCATTACCAGCTCCCTGTGAATACGCATTACGCAACTGCCAATTATGTAGCATCTACAGTATAGTGTTGTTCATCTCACAGAGCCCAGTGTGACAATAGACTGTCATTAGTTAGATAAGGTGTGGGAACAATGGCGCACACAGAAGGCAGAAGCGAGCAAATGTGTTTGAACGGCGGTCTGAGCGAGCGAGCGAGGGAGGGAGCGAGGGGGGGCGGGGGGATCAGGAAGTGAAAGCGTTTTAAAAGCAGTAGTGAGGAGTCTGGGCGGAGCGTCCGTCTACCTGAGCCACGTGGATGAACTTGGTGAACACCTCGGCCCTCAGCTGAGCCGTGGGCCTGCTCAGCACCATCAGCTGCACCCACTGGGAGACGCCGTTGCACAGGGCGATGGAGCGCTCCATCACGGGGATGTCCTTAATGCAGCAGCTGCGGATGTAGTTCTGGTAGTCCACGAACTGGCAGTGAGAGGAGGAGGAGAAGGTCAACAGGAGATGAAGGAAAGTGTGAAGGTGGAGTAGCTTCATTTTCAAAGGAACTTGATTATTCTGACGCGCGTGTGTGTGTGTGTGTGTGTGTGTGTGTGTGTGTGTGTGTGTGTGTGTGTGTGTGTGTGTGTGTGTGTGTGTGTGTGTGTGTGTGTGTGTGTGTGTGTGTGTGTGTGTGTGTGTGTGTGTGTGTGTGTGTGTGTGTGTGTGTGTGTGTGTGTGTGTGTGCGCGCGCGCGCGCGCACGTGTGTGTGTGTACTCACTGATATCCTGCAGAAAGACTTGAACTCCAAGTAGGTGAGATGTTCGGCCAACTCGATGGGCTCCAGGTGGTCAAACAGCAGAGAGACTTTCCTCTTTTTGCTACAGTTAGCTTTGATCCTCTGGCTGGCCTTCCACGACCAGTCACGCTCGCAGCTAAGAAACAAAACACCCATAAAGCCTAACGATCAATAACAATCTCACTTTAAGAGCCACAGAGCCTCGTCAGTCAGGACTGTAATGGTTAATTGTTCCCTGGTGCAGCGTCTCGGTCGTGACTGATTTCGGAATCTTTCCATGAGCGAACAAAACAAATGTGAGAGTGGCGTAAGCCTCGTGTCTCAGCCGCCAGCTGGCCACAGAATAACACTTACATCCACTTGGTCTCTAGGAGAGAGGAGAGACGCTCCTGGCCCTGCTCTCGGATCAGATCCCTGAACTGCTCCAGACTGTCCGACAGGCTGTGGTGCAAACGGAACATCATCCAGAACTCCTGGATCCAGTACCTGCAGGGAGACACAGAGGCGGGTCAATGAGGAGAACCTTTGACATCACAATCTGTGTGTGTGTGTGTGTGTGTGTGTGTGAGCTGAGGCACTGACCTGATGAGGTAGCAGACCCTCTGACACTCTACAGGCTCCTCATTTTCCAGAGCTGTTTGGAATGTGAGCGCTTCAGTTAAGGAGACAAGTGGTCACAGGTCCTCAGGTATAAAAGACAACACACCTGCGGATGTCTGACATCATCCGTGTATTTAACCCTTTAAGCCCTGAACAGTTGGTTGGCCGTCAGCTTCTTCCATGTAAACAACTTGTCATTAAACACAACTAAATCAACTAAAAGGCAAACAGGAGTGACATTTGGCCATGTGGGAGGAGGCGATCGCATGAAGCTAAACTCTGATGAGCATCACAGAATGAATCACTCTGGCATTCAGAAGTAACGGAAGAATAAAAATGGACAAAAACGACACAATCACCGTTTCATGTGACAGAGGAACGAGCGCCTGACAGATAAACCTGTTTTAATCTCTTACTGTCGGCCCGCCAGCTCGTTTGTTTGGGTCGGTCCGGCCTCCCTTATCCCCACGGTGACCACAGCTCGCTGCACACAGAACACGTCTGTATTGTGTGAAGCAGCTTTTCAACAATAGCCTGACACGCCGGCCCTCAATCGCCCTCAATCAGCTTGAAGTGAGGCGCATAAAAAGGCTAATTGCGTCATGGGAGCAGAAGAACGACCCACGCAATCCTGAGGCCAGACGGTGCTGAGGGCTGCTAATGGCCCCGGCTTCTGTCCCTTGATCCTCACGCGCACCTTTCAATGCGTTTGATGCGTCCTTTCGGGTCTTCGGCTCAGAGCGAGGGCGTTAAAAATAGCCGGGGTGGGGGGGGCGTTGACGTGGGTTTGTGCGAGCAGGGGCCTCTTTAGGCGGTGGAGGGGTCTGTGTGTTATATATAGCTGAAGAGGACTCGTATGTGAAAGCGGCAGAAGTAATTAACACCTGGAGCCCAGAGGCTCCTTACCAGGCCGGCGAGCTCCTCTGAGAGGCTTCATGACGCCACTGCTGCTTCCTGAATGGAAGCCTGGATTACTGAGGTCACAAAAACACGCTTTTCCTTACAGATGAAGTGCAGCGACGATGGAGGAGACGCAATCAAACGTTTTAGAGGCACGACCTAATGCAGGACGGCTGCAGGCTGATTGTCACAATGGAGCCGAGTGACTGACAGCAGGCAGTAAACACACGCTGCCTCTCGCCTATTAGGCTTTACACAGACGGATACAGGCAGCTACAGCGTACGGCCAGTACTGTACCAGCTTGATTGCCTGTTGCTCTTGACAACCAAAGGGAAGCAGCACACAGCAGAGGTGCAGATAGATCTGATCCCGCGTTCTGTTTGGGCCAAACCCTGTGAGTCATCGGGCCGCGCTGCCGTGTCGGCTGGCTGCGTGGACTCTGTGTGTGTGTGTGTGTGTGTGTGTGTGTGTGTGTGTGTGTGTGTGTGTGTGTGTGTGTGTGTGTGTGTGTGTGTGTGTGTGTGTGTGTATGTGTCTGTGTTGGAGGATATAGAGCGCTGAGTTTGTCCAGGAGATCGCTGGAGGACATGAGCAGACGGTGCATGGTCAAGGTGATGTTCAACACGTGGCTGCTCCCACACAAGCGGCCGCTGGAGTCTGAAAGAGAAGAACACACACACACTCACTGTACCTCTGCTGTCTGTGAGGCGGCTTCAGCCTGTGAAAGGATGACGAGATGAGTCATCACAAGAGTCACCTTGATTTAGAATGAATACTTTCTGCTGATATTTGGCCTTAATTAGAAACTAGTTTGTGTTTAATTATTGTCTGAATGTCTGACAATAGGAGGATAAAATAAGTGAGGTGAGAGCGGTGAAGAAAGATAACAGGCTGAGTTTGCTGTGTGTCTGTGTATACAATACACTCCCTCATATCACACACAGACCTCTTTGTGAAGGTGTCTGCCTTTTCCTGAGGGTGAGGGGTGTGTGAGTGTGTGTGTGTGTGTGTGTGTGTGTCAGTGGGTTGCATGTTTCACATATCTCACTTCCTCTTTGTGACCAGACCACCTTTCCTGTCTCGGTCGTCTGTCTCTACGCTAACGTCTGACATCATGGGTTCCCCCCGGCCTGCCGGGCTGAGAGAAGTTCCTGTCAGCTGAGCCTGAGGCCTGAGAGTCTTTACGTGGTAAAAACGGCCGTGTGCGAGAAATTGCAAACCCAAAATTTGACCCACTGTGGTGGAAAAGGCTGCAATGGAACGCTGGATCACTTCCCTACATGTAGTCAATCGGTGGCTGGCTGAAAGAGGAAGTGCATTAGGTTGAGGCTTGGGCCATTCTGACTCTATGCTGGTTACAACACCGACACAGCACTGATCCCAGTGTTGGAAGCCTTTAAGAGCAACATCAGTGACTCATATCTGGCTCTGAGTCTCGACACCATCAAGGACATTAAAGGCGTCTGTGTGGCCCTGTTTTTAAAACCCAATCACCTTGGAAATACCTCCGACGCCATGGCAACGTGTTTTCTAATCTTCTGTTATCTATAAGGCGACGGGCCACTCGGGCAGCTCACTAATCCAGCCCTCATATCCTGCAACGGGGTGTGTTTCTGTTTGTGATACACACACACACACACACACACACACACACACACACACACACACACACACACACACACACACACACACACACACACACACACACACACACACACACACACACACACACACACACACACACACACACACGCGCAGCCTAATGACCTCACCAGTCAAGACAAGTGTTTTTACTTCCATGACGCAATGTGAAACAAAAGAAAATACAGAGTTGACTCATTCGCGTTTTAAGTAGGGAAGAAGAAGAAGAATAACAATGGACGGGTGAAGGAAACACACTGATGGTCTCGTTCAGCTCCTCTATTATTCATCTACGCTCACATTTTACTCCACATGTCAGGGAAACATCAGGAGTGAATCCAGCCAACGACTCCTTTGACTGACGCACAACAGGAAGCCTCCACTCTCCATCAGGTGAAATATTGCTCCATCCGTTTTCACAACTTTCCAACCGCTAACCCTCCCCGTGTCGGGTTAATTACAGAGGAAATCCCCTCTGGACCGCTGTCTGTCGCAGGGCTGGAAAATGAGGAAAGCTGCTGCAGGCTCGGCGGGAACGACAAACATAGCCGAAGGTGCTGCCGCTAAGGTTATCGCAGGCGTTTATCAGCCGCTTGCAAACCTGCGCGCCTCCTTTTCCTTGTTTTGACAGATGCTATCAGAATGGATGAGGCCTTTGTTTTAAAGGATTCCGAGTCAGATGGAGGCCGGTGATTACCTCGCTGTAGTCTAAACACAATTCTCCACCGATAATCAGGACTGGCTCTGCGTTTACCGACACTTTGGCATCGTAGTAATGTCCTGAATTTTCCATGGAGCGCTCTACAGTGCGGTCTGGAGAGAGGGAGAGCGATGATGTCAACCGCTATTGATCCGCACCTCACGGCTCTCTACATTTCAAACGCAGGCCGGCATCTGAGGACGGCTGTTCTGGGGGGGGGTTTGACCTTTCCGGCTCTGTCAGGCTTGAAGCTGCCAGTCGGAGATCCTTCAAATAGCTCTTACGTGCGGCGTCACATTTGAAAAGGTGGCAGGACTCGCAAACCTCAGGGGTTCGCCTGTGATGTGGGCCGGGGAGGAGCGGGGCTGCGTGGAGGAAGACCCCGGTGGAAATGTACTGAGCTGCGGCTGCTGCAGGAGAGATACCATCTGGAGTGCGTTCATACGTATCTCATCAGGCTTTGCATGGTGACGGAAAGCTGCAGAGTCTACATGCAGGGTTCCTCTGCGCCTCACACACACACACGTTGGCTCATCCTGTTTCTGTAATACTGATGTGATCATGATTACTGGTGAATCTCAAATCAGCAGCAGGCTGTTATTATTATCCCCCCTCTACCTCAGCACAGATACATGTAGTTATGGGATGCCGTTTTATGTTCAGCCCATTGTAACACCTCTTCATTGCTCTCACTCCATTTATGTATCCAGGCAACGGCAATTTGAAAGCTTCTCTCTTCACAGGCACAATCACCATAACTCTGAGAGCACTCCAGACAACTTGATGAAGCCCATGATCTTCACTTTTATGATCCAACTGAAGCCGGCCAATCAGTGTGGTCCTTTTTCTATTTAATACGGCTAAATTAGAACATGCTGCAGGCAGTGAGATAGAACAGAGACGTCACTGAATCTGAATCAGGAGACAAAATGGAATATCTGTCTGTACAAACACCAGCAACTCAGCATCAGAGATCACTTTGACCCCATAGTTAACACAATGCAAACATGGAGAAGTGGAAAATGTATTTTAAGTTGGAAATGTAAGAGCAGACAAACGAATACATTTGAATCTGTGCTCATCAGTTGTGCAAATCAGTTTACTTTCCAATGCCCTGCAGCTCCCTGCGTGTGATCACAGAGGCCTGTGCAGACAAGTCAGAGATTGGAAGATTCCATGAGAACACAACTAAAATCAGGGACTACCAAAGAAGTGTGCGTATGTGTGTGTATGTGTGTGTGAGCTCAGACAAGAAAGTAGTTTGACGTAACTTCCAAAGTACGGCACAAATAAAGCAGAAGAGCACCCGTCTGTCTCCTGCTGTGACACCCAGAGAAGTGCAAAGATGTCATAACTCTGTAGCTCACACGTCAGATCAAGGTGCCTGTGTTTCAACATGTTCAAGCTTCTACAGGAGCACGAATGCGGGTCAGCGTTGACTTACCGAAGGACTGCAGGCAGGCCTGGATCAGCTCCTCCCAGCTGGCCCCTTTGCTGAGGCGTCCCAGGGACATTACGGCCTTACCCGGGGCGCTTTGGGCCGGGCTGGGTCTGTGGAACCTTGGAGGGCGGCCTGGAGGAGAGACTCTGGACCTGGGGCCGCATCCAGGAGTCACTTTCCTTTAGACAAGAGAGGGAGAGGAGGAGGAGGAGGACTGTGTTAACAAAATACACACAATATTCCCATCACACCGCAGATTTTTATTACTAATTCGTCTGTTTTTATTACAGCTATTGTGTGAACGCATGAAGGAGGCGAAAACAACCACCTGGCACTTTGCTATTCATTGTTCTCGTTTCCTTCCTCTAAACGGGGAAATACCAGTTGATTGCGGATATCCAGAGCCAGACCGAGCCGCTGAGTGACCAGTAAACAAGATGGAGGTTGTTCCGAGAATGCGCGACTGTATCAGCAGCCAGAGTGTGACAACAGAGTGATCCGCATGAGGGGAAACGCAGCGCGAAGCGCGTCTCGCCCCCAAAGTTTGCTCTCCCGGAGACCCGTCTGTGCGTAAACACCGCCGCTCTCCGCTTTACGCGCCGCCCGCCGAGACACACCGAGCGCCGCCGAGCTCGACTAATCATCAGCCTTCATGACATTCACACCCAAGTTGTTGAACAAGTTTGGATAATGTGACTTACGCGTCGTCTTTCCCCTTTTCCTCCGGCGTTACGCTCTCGTTATGGACGTTCTTGTCCTTCGCCTGGCACCCCATGGCGAGGTACTGAGCCACCAGCGGCTGCACTAAGCTGTCCATCTGTGTCCTCCTCGATGGGAGCATCTCATGTTTGTGGCCGCTCCTCCTGCATTCTGACTGTGACTCCTCTGTAGGGATGAATGACACACACTGGAGATTCACGCAGCGTGGATCCGAGTGGGCGGCGGCAACGTTGCTGCTGCTGCCGCTGCCGCTGCTGTCGCACACAGACTGCGTGTGTTACGCGTTTCATAAGTAGTGATCTCACTGTGGCAGGGATTGATTGTGTGCGATTATATGGAAAGGGAAGTACTTCAGTGCTGGAGGAAGGTACATATAGGATTGCATATATACTCAAAGGAAAAGCAGAAGTTAGAAGTATTTGCAGTAATATTAAACATCAAAAGTACTCAGTCAAGAGGATGAGTTATGTTTAACAGTCTGGTGAAAACATTGTGATATTGTTTAAGGGGGGTTTCTTGCTTATAGGCTGGTTAAGAAAGATGAAATGAAGTAAAGGAGAGAAAATAGAAATAAGGAGCTAAATAAGGAGGGACGGGTTGTTAGAAATATGCAAGAATGGAGAGACAGAATGTCAGAAAGAGACAGATGGACGTGTGCCCTCTGTGCTCTGATGGCGAGGTCGTGCTGGTGGATCCCTGGGAGCCTCAGGGGCTCTCTGGGTGATTCAGTGAAAAGCAGCAGCGTTGCTTTCCTGTCATTCCTCCTCTCGTTTAAAGTCTAAATGCTGTATTCTTAGATTTTGGTGTTTTGGAAACTTCTTTGACATGTGGAGGTTTCAGAAACTCTCTGAGATAATATTCCCCCCCGCCCCCCCTTCTCTCAATCTGCAGCATGTATGTGTTATGTGTGTGTGGGACAGGAAAAGGGTGGTTCTTCCTCTGAAGCTCACAGTTGTTGGAGTTTCCATTAAAGCTTCTACAGGAGACACAGTTACGGCACCACAGGGGGTCCAGAGAGGATGTTTCTGTAATTCATCCACTGTTAAGACAACACAGACATTATAAAGTGTTTCTGGTGAGATGTGCATGTTGTTTACATTGAATATGGTTTGAGGGTTAGACCCTGAAGACCAAGAAGTTCAATGTTTCAAATCAATTATTTTGGGTTTTTTTAATTCTGATACCATCCAAATCTGTTGTCAACTTCTAAACACATTCTTCTGTCTTGTATAAAGAGCTTAACATAATTTTAAAGATTATTTGTACTGTCTCCAAAGCATCTTCTTGTTACGTTCAAGAAACTTTAGCTAATAAAGGAGTGTTGTTCAATCAGTCATTCATGATCAAGTGAATCTCAACTGAAGCGACACACACGACACAACAGACTCCAAGTTGACAAAAAGGAAATCACTTCAAAGGTTTCCACCACCAGATTGAAGTCATGAGAGCTTGTGTTTTAGCAGCTGCCCATAACTGATAAGATATCCTGCAACTTGTCTGTGTTGTTGTGGTTATCAGGCCTTCCAGAGGAGAAGCCTGCCCCCATGTGGCGACACAGAGGATGGCACATCTACAGGATCCATGAATTCATCTTTTGTCTATGCTGAGCTCAATCCTGCTGACATAAGGTCAAAATGACAACATAATGTTGACATTTTCACAGAGTGAATCAGTGTTATATGACGCCTGGTGCTTTCCTCTGCCTCCAGACCTTAAACCAACAATTCCAGTTTGACCAACCTGATTTGCAAACACAACACTGATAAGACAAAGAGACTTTTGGACATGTGTGTGTGTGTGTGTGTGTGTGTGTGTGTGTGTGTGTGTGTGTGTGTGTGTGTGTGTGTGTGTGTCTGTATTTCTAAAGTATGGACTATGTAGAAGTGCTGAAGAAACCCTTACTATAAATGTACTCCTCTAAAAAATACAGCACATACAGTCATCTGATACCAGCTTTCCAGAGTGTGCCCAAACATTGCTTGATCAATATGTCACTGACTCTTCAATCTGCGACAGAAATGGGTGACAGACAATCAAAGGTCTTATCTTGATGCAGTGTCTTGTTATCAGCTGTAAAACAAGGACACACATCAATGACCATGAAGTGAATGACTATTACAACGATTCATGCTGTTGTGTCCCCCTAGTGGATATATTGTGTTATGACATCAGAACAAAAAGGCAGCACTTACATCCTGAGATGGTGCAGCCTTTTTATTTTATTTTTTTTATCTTCTATAGAGAATAATCCATACAAGAGGGCGCCATGGAGCTGATCTTTCTGTCTTATCATGTATTAGTATCTGTTTAGGTGAATGGTGCGAGAATGGGGCCCCATTTTTGTATCTGCATAATCTATCTGTTCCTTCAGAAAAATCGCCAACTAATACAAAGTACACAACGCAGAAAACACTTTGTTTGGTTTGTTACAGGATGCGAGTCTGATTTAAGATTTAGGTGTGTGGCAGTGGAATTAACGAGGAGCACCTGAAGGCAGCATGTAATTCAGTGGCACGTTGTCTATATCGTTAGCATAAGTTAGCTGTAAATAACTAGTTGTAGCCTGGTTAGCCAGTGGTTAATTCGTCAATTCTACGGCTATTAAACGCATGTGTGCGGCCAATTAGTTACACTGACTGAACAACTACTTGCAGAGTGAAAAGTTAAAATGGGCAACCTCGAATTCATGGATATCCTGAAGGGAAAACGCGTCAAACTGACCCTGAAGTCTTCATCGTTCTGTGGCGTCCTCCAGCACGTAAACCCCAACAAAACTGTGGTTTTAGCAGACGGTTTGAGAAACATTCATTCTAAACTACTTTAATTGGTCGTTGTAGGTGAATAAAAGTTTTGACTACTTTGTTAAATCTGTCAGTGGTTCTCAAACGGTGGCACGTGCACCACTGGTGGTACCGGAAGTGCATCCATGTTGTATATAATATTTAGTGATAAAACATGATTTTTTTTCGAAATTTCGGTTGCTTTGTCAATTATTATTCACAATTAATTATGTATTAATTTATTCAATTTGGTTTGTTTAGGGCCGATGAAGTATTTAGCTTTATTCCTACAGCTTATTTGACTTCCTGTTGTGTTGCAGTGGTCAATGGCAGTGATGGCAGTAGAATCCCCGGGTCCAAGCTCTTCTTTGGTCGAGAGATCTTGAACGGTGAGTCATCCTCACGTTGTAGCGACGCTCTATGAAGTTATCAATAAATCCTCCTCGTAAAAGTTTTGGTATGGTAAGTAATCGCTTGTCCAACTTAAATTACAGTGGAATTTATTGGTGAAGCAACGGCTGACAGCGGGTAAGTAATTAACAATCAGCGTGCGAGTATTGGATCTTATTTGCTCATAAACTACAGGATTCAATCTGTTCCACAGACAGATTCACGAGGACAAACCTGAAGACCACTTAACCGAGGAAGAGTTTTGGCCAAACAGAAATGTAATCACATCGGGTAAGTTTCATAAAAACGATGTTTCCAGAGTTTTCTTCCCTAAAGTTCACCTAACACACATATTCTACCAGTCACTCATCAGTCTTTCTTTGTAGATGATGAAGATAAGGAGCACATCAGCTACGTGGTCATCGATGATTATCTGACGACCTTCACACCAGCAGTGAGTCGATCTTTAGCTCCTTCTTCTTCACAGATTGTTGTTTCTTTAGAGAGCTGTTTCTAAACTGTAAAAACACTGAAACTGTCCTTTAGGTGATACACATCAAGAAGCACCGCGTGATTTCCATAGGAGCTGATGGAGTCGAGGTTTTCCAGCACGGGAGACTCTGCTGGCTGCAGGTGAGATGGAGGAGCTTATATGCAAGTGTATCAGCTCTTGTTTGTTCTCTCTGGGCTGTGACATGGATCCGAGTCACTTCACCTCCTAGAATGTGAACCTAACTGATCTTCATTCTCGCAGATTGCCACTAAAATCAAAGTGTATCTATTTGACATCCTGGCACTTGGATCCCGGGCCTTTAAGAACGGCCTCTCTATGATCCTGGAAGATCAACACATTCTGAAGGTGAGCGACGTCAACAATGAGAGGAGAAAGTCACTTCAGTCAGAGCGATCATTGTTACCATTCGAACATCCATTAATAATGTGGCCTTGTTCCCCCCACACACACATACACACACACACACAGGTGATTCATGACTGCAGAGCCGTCTCAGGATGTTTGATTGCTCAATTTGGAGTAAAGCTTGCCAACGTCTTTGACACACAGGTAACAAACACACCCCAATCTGCGATCAAACACTTTCAGTAATTAACCACAAATGGCTCTGGTGTTTCCCTGGGTGCTCATTCTTCCTCTGTCTTCTTCATTAAGGTGGCAGATGTCATGTGCTTCCACTCAGAGTCGGGTGGTTTCCTCCCTGACAGAGTGTGTTCTCTGCAGGAGGTGCTGAGCCTCCATCTGAAGGTGCCCCCCTCCCGACTCCTCTCTCTTCAGATGAAGTCACAGCTCAGCGAGGTGCAGGGCCTCTTCTCTTCTCCTCATCACAGAGCTCACGTTTGCACACATTCTGCACGAGGCTGTAATCGTATCCGTGCTGTGTTTCAGGAGGAAAGGAAGATGTGGTCCAAGCGTCCGTGTCCTGTGCCGCTGCTGAAGGTGATGGCCCTGTCCGTCATCCACCTGCAGCCTCTCAGACTGCTGCTGATGGACGCACTCATGAGCGACTACATGGCTTTGGTGGACTCCTACCTCAGCAGCAGCCACTACAAACCTGATGAGCTGCAGCATGTAAACATGGTGGGTAAGGCACGAGGGAGGAGGCTTTGCTTTTCTGCTTAAAGCTTTATCGCCTATCATGATGTTAGAAGATTTTGGTCAGTTATCTACATCCGTAATCAACATCTGTTCACTGGTTGTGGATTTTGTGTAAGTGCCCAAAAATGTCAGATCCATCCACATCCGACCCCTCTTTCCTGTGATCACACACAGTAGTGCAGATGTTCTAATGTTGCTTGTCAGGGCTCGGTGCTGGACCTGCCCCAGGAGCTGAGGGAGCTGGAGCGCACGGTTCAGGAGCGCCGGGTGTTGGCCCTGAAGCAGTACCCGGTGACAGAGGGAGGCCTGCTGGATCGCTCCAAACCCCGAGCTCAGCCCTCCACCCAGACCACCACCAGACACTCCCTTCAACCTGCAGGCCAGCAATCTCCTCCATCAGCAAAAGTGGACCTTCTCCCTCCCCGACCACCCACAGGGCCCCCACTTGTCTCCAGCGTTTCCTCTTCCCTCCCCCTGGATCTGCCTCCCCCCCTTGTCCCGGCGGCTCAAGCACCATTGACGGCCGCCGCGTCAGGCTTCAGGAAGCAAGCGTCTCTCAGCGGTCTCCAGTCTGCAGCCGCAGGACGAGGACTCGCTCGGATAGCGGCGGACACAATGGGTCGGGGGAGAGGCCTCGGGAAAGACCGACAGTCATCCTTCCCGGCTTTCCCCTCTATAGGAAGAGGCTTCTTACTCCAGATGCCTCCAGCTCGGGCCCCTGGAGACGTGAACGCTCCTGAGAGGACGAAGAGGTCTGGGTCCTAAGAAACAAAATCTCCTGCCTGAGCCTCATGTTGACGCCCTGTCTGCTCTTTTCATCTTCATTCATGTCACTTTCAGCTCCTTCAGTCATGTAGAGCCTGTTGTGTTGTGGCCTCTACAAGTTTCTTCTTCAGAGTCTTGTACTTCCCTTCATGCCCAGCAGATGGCAGTAAATATTCTGTTTTGTGCAGAGGTTGTGTTTGAGGCCAGGTGTTTGCAGGGAAATGATTTGAAGTTACTGTTTCTGTTTCTCTTTTGATGGAAAGCTTACGTGAATACATTTGTGTTGTTGTCGTGACGACAGGAAGGCCGTTGTTGCGTTATTGTCTCACAAGTACACAAATCCTTCTCTACTGAATCCCACTCACTCTTATTCTGAGTGACATTTCATTCTTCTCTCTACAGTGTAAAGTTGTCACTGAGTTTCTGTTCATGGACAATAAAGAATAATTGTCATGATTCTTCTTCTATAACAGAAATTGTATTCTGTTCTCTGCTTGGCCTTGTGCGCCTCAAAGCTGTTGGAACACAAGCTGCAGTCAGAACCGGCGCCTCGTGCCCTCTGAGCCAGAATTTGCTTTAGCATGATTGATTGCCTGTGCCTCTTGGCTCCTGCGTTGGCAGTTAATTGATTGTGAAAAGCCGAGGCAGACATTGATGGATCTGCTGTTAATTGAGCAAAAACACTGTTAGCTGACACTTCTCTTGATTACTGATGACTAGAGCCTCCATTACTCTTGGCACGGGCTGCACCCTGATATTGACTGGCTGCAGCTCCAGTCACTGCTGCGGCTCAGACCGGCGTGATCGCAGGTGGCCGACACCTTCCGCCTTCTACACGCGTGCATAAAGCAGATCTGATCCGTCTCATTTGCTGGTTGAGGTGCCGTCCGTGCTGATCTTGATTCCGCCCGGATCGTCTGCGTGCTGGTGCCTGGGATCAAAACAAGACATGGACGCGACAGCAGGCCGTCGCCGCAGCCCGCGCCGCAATTGGGCCCCCGGCATTAATCACATCTCATTGCCATGGTTATCTACATGCAGAGGCTTGGGCCCTTTCCAAAGCTTTCTAATTGAAAGCATGAAACAGATAAAGTAGGATTTTAATTAACTGGGAGGCAGCGCGGCACAAAGCCTTAGCATCTCTCTTAGCAACCGGCTCCTCCTCAGCTTCTGCTGAAGACAAGCGGGGTGGATCCCACCCATATGCCTCTGTTAACCCTTTGAAACACCTCCAGCTCAAACTGTGTGTGCTGGGATTCAGTCTGATGCTGTGACTTTCTGTGGCGGTACTTGATTTATTTATTTTAGCTTTTATGTACGTTATTATAGGATTCAGTTATGTAAGCATGAATGAGTGCTGAAATACAGCTTTAGTGCCTCTCCAGGGTTTTAGATCTGCGTCACTCCAATATAAAGATGTATAGGCGGAGTGTGTGTGTGTGTGTGTGTGTGTCTGTGTGGGAAGGGGACGCAGGTCTCTGTGGGGCCATGGAGGACAGGCTCCTGTCATTGACAACCAGATCGCGGCTCTTATTTTAGAGGACCTTGCATTTCCTGTCCGTCACAATAATGCCTTATGAGCAGCACTTCCTGTTTCTCAGGCCCGGGAGGAAGGAACAGGCCGCTTGTCACACGGTAGTCACAGCTTCCTCCCTCCCTCCTCCTCCTCCTCCTCCCCCTCCTTGCTACCAAACTTCAGACAGTGTTATGTCCTTCAGAGGGAAAGATGACTGCACCTTTAGCATCACAGCAGGATGCTGTCCCACTATTTTTAGTCCCAAGTCGGGAAGGTAGCGTACAGACATAAACACAAACCTTAGGATGTCCAGCTGTGTTGATTTTGCATCCGAAAAGGGAGTTTGGGCTTTTTAAGGCCGATTATTGTTTTGGCTGTGCGGTGGGAACCAGAGCGCCTGCTGTTTGCTCAAAGTGTAAGGAGAAGAGGTCGGCGATCAATAATGATTATTGCCTCAGAATGAAAACAGTTGGATCCTTTTTATTTCCCCATTATTCAAAGGCATGGTGCTGTGGTTGGGCAGGCGCATGTCAATGCCACACACACACACACACACACACACACACACACGCACACACACGTGCTGGACTGCATTATTGATCACCTGGGCTTGTGTCCCCCTTGTGTCAGAACCCCAAACAAAGGTATTGTGTCCCCCGAGCCGCTGCTTTATTTACTTTCCACCATATTACCGCCATACTGCCAGAGCTCACATTACCCAGAAGGCTGCAGGGACAAGGTCCTAAGCACAGGCCAACGCTCCCCGGCAACCGGCCCTCCTCCCCACCAGTGTTAGGCTACAGATTTGTTCATAATTAATAGACTTTCATCAATTATTAAAAATGGAGGGATAATTTACTGAAACCACTCCCCTGCCACGGTGCTCTTGTCTGCGTTGCCGCGTCGGCTGGCTCACACTGCGAAAACACATCATTAAAATGTATTGCCGAGTGAATATTTCTCTGTTGAGGCATAAAGCTGATGGCAGAGGAAAGCAGCGGAGCGTCAGTAATGGCGTTGTTTGTGAGCCGCCTCCGCACGCTCTCTCTTGTACTTTCTGCCATAACGAGTGTGTGTGGAGCCACGTGGCCGTCCCCTGGCCTGTCCTGACACAGATAATTACTGACCACAACTCATCGGGGAGTTGCCGTGTTGTGTTTGACTTGTGGCAGCGTCAGCCAGAAGCGACTCATTTTGATTGGCTTGTTGGAGGAAGACGATCTGCCGGACGGACCTGAGCCTCGCCGCACAAAGAGCGGTCAGCGCTTCGACAACAGATTAGATTCATGCCAACCAAATAAGTTTCATTATTTATGTCAGCACATGTAATCACTCTTTGTGTGTGTGTGTGTGTGTGGTTGTGTGTGTGTGTGAGACGGGGGCAATATCAGCCTTCCTCTATGACACTGAACTGTATCCCTAAGCAATCTTCCATCTGCTAGGAAAACCTATTGTTGAACCCTGCTCGCACGCCCGCCCCACCCCCTGTCTGCCTCTCTCTCTCTCAGCCTCTTCGTCTCTTCCCTGGTCATATTCAACAGGAGGATGAATATTTAACGTGGGAACGGCAAACCTGTCCAGATGGCCACTCAGGTAGAGCAAAAATGAGAACAAAACACAGCATCAATATTTCACTAATGGCACGTGTGCGTCTCTGCAGTCAGTGTTCTGAGGAAACGGCATGGAAAACGCATTTAGACACACACAAACACACACACACACAATAAGCATCTTTATGAAGTGCTGCGGCTTGTTTACTCAGGGACCCGGAGAGGCCTCCCTCTAAAGGAATCAGCCATGTTGTGACCTTCGGCTGGAGCGGAGGAGCTCAGACGCAGGATGATTGTCAGCGGAGGGAGCAGACGAGTGTGTGTGTGTGTGTGTGTGTGGTGCAGAGGGAGCAGCAGTTTGGAATGTCAGTCTACGACAAAGAGACAGAGAGAGAGAGAGAGGGGGGATGCAGTGTACTATTTATATAAATCTAAATAGATTGGAAAGAGGCTGTGACCGACAGAGATGCTTTAATATCTGGACCGGATTGGCAGAAGCGCAGGGACCGGCTTCCTTCCAAGTGGTTTCTTCTTTTTGTGGTGTAAAACAGAGAAAGGCAGGAAAGACTTCAGCCTCAAAGACACTCATTCCCTCGCCTCTTTTGAGAGAGATAAAACAGTTTGACCTTCCAATTCCAAGCTTAGCTCAGGGGGAGAAACTGAGGACACTGCAGACGAACAGCTGAACGGCTTGGGAGCGTTTTGGCCGTCACTTAACCCACCGCAGAGTAACAGGCCTGGCTCTCATCCCCGCTGCTCCCTCAATCCATGTTCATTCATGAAACATAATGGCACGACGAGCTGGATGTTAATGATTTGTGCGACGAACGTGGACATGTGTCGATGACAAGCATGCAAATGAATGATGCAAGCCCCCCAACAAGCCTGTGATGGCCGTGCTTTGTTATGATTTATGACACGGAGATGATCGCAAAGCATTATGATGATGTCGCGTTGGAAGAGAGTTTAAAGTTCGCTTTGTGTCGCTGTTATTCATCTTTTTGTTAGAGTTTCAGTTTCTACAAAAGGAAAAACCGCCTTCCAGATTTGAGATCAGTGGCTTTGAGAGATTTCCAGGCTTTACTTGATTGATTAAGGCGTCGTCGGTCAAAGGAAAAGGTGTTTATCCACAAGAATATCTGGTAATTAGTTATCAGAATACTGGCAGAACCTTCAGCTACAAACATCTTTGATTACAAAGATGGCAGATTAGCTTTTGGCAAGTTTGATATAATTAAAGCCTGCATTGTACAAGGTGTGTGTGTGCGTACACATGGATGAGGGGTAGTTGTAGCCACAGGGAGGCACAGAGAGGAGTTGGGGCAGAGGGGCTCCCTGTGGTTGGCTGAATTAGTGCCCGCTGGTTTGCCTGGCAGCTGCTCTCTGAGCCTGGCAGACTGACAGCCTGGCACTGTGATGCTGTGTTGTCAGGGCCAACCAGCAGACTGTGGGAGGCGGCAACGCCAGGCACACCAAACAAACTCTTTCACCAGAGCAGAGCTTTGTCTTTGCACCAGCTTGCCATACTAGCATTATTTGTTATGGCAATATGATTGGATTAGTATGAGATTATGTTTGGTAATTAAAAAGGGCAAATTACATTCATGTCATCACGGATGAAAATGCCTCTTAAGCCAGTTATGACATTTAACCATAATGAAAGATGTGACCATTGTGTGTTCTGGGTGGTTATTGCCTCTCACACACACACTCACAGCTCTGTGTCTCACCTCTTGGTGGGCTAAAGTAAAGAACGTCTGTGTGATCTTTAAGGGAAAATTAATTTGAGTCAATCTCCTTTGTCAAGAGTGCACAAAAACAAAAGGAAATTTAATATGATAAGCAAAGCAAAGCCATCTGCTCCAATAAACGGCTTCTAAGTGCAGCAATATGAAAGCCATCTCACCACTCATACACACTTTACAGTGTTATTGAAGAGAATCAAAGCTCTCTGCCTTAAGTGACGGGGGAGATAAATATTTGCTGATGCACATTTTTCAATTAACTATAGATAAGACAGAAAACAAAGGCTTTGCACTAAGAGATATTTAAAGCAATATACTTTCAGTCTGTCATTCCCAGTGTCAGCAGTGGCTTATTGAAAATGTCCTCCTCCATTAGCAGCAGGCCGCTAAAGGTTTCTATATAGTCTTTGACCACCCTTATGTGGAGGGTGTCACCTGTGGGATTTAGGGAGATCCAGGACCAGGACGGGCCTGCCAGGGCCGGCTGGGCCCGCCTTGGCCCAGATGCAGGGGCTTCTGTCCAGGCATGGCACAGGGATATCTGTGGGGCCCGAGCTCACCAGCTGCTATCTCCTTGTCACAGACAGCTGGATGTGAATATTCATTAAAAGAAAAGTGCAGATTAATGTGCGTGTTTGCTCGGCCCCACCTGATGTGCCCGGCGACAAGACTCAGTACCTCCACAAGTCACAGGACAGGAAGGAGGAGAGAGTCCAGGAGCAGAGCTGATCCAGACTGAGGCAGGGCTGTAGTCACTGTTCCATACCAGTGCATAAATGAGTCATATGTGCTGTGTGGTGTGGTGTGGTGTGGTGTTGTATGGTGTGTTAACCGGGTGTGTACTTTCCCCCGTTTGGTCTCTGGCTGTGGGAATACGGGAGAGCAGCTGCCCGTCCTTTTACCAGCGGCTACTCTCTTGTAGCTGTAACGCCTCAGCTCTCGCTCTGTCCAACTTCTTCCTGCATTCATCTGGTGCCAGTGGGAGACGTGGAGCAAAGACGCGCTGGCTCCTACGTTCCCATTCAAAGCCCCGGTCTCTGTCCCCGGCAGCAGTGGCTCGGTTGACCTCGGCCCTTTTTCAGATTTGAAAAATGCCCTTTGTGTCGGAGGGAGTTTGGGTCGGTGTTTGGTCAAGTAATCTGCTGGCCAGCAGTAATGGGGAGCGGTGAATGTGTGTTTTCGAGATTGTAGTTGTATAAAAATGAGCAGATGGTCTTTACTTCCACGGCTGAATAAGAGGAGTGAACCAGTGGGCACACAGAGGGAGATTTGTGGGTAAACTGTTTTACCTCCCCTCTCTTTGTGTTATAATGGGGGAAGCAAAATGGTTGCTAACTGTGGACAGACAATGGCTTGGTCCTAATGAGAGCGAAGTGTTATGGTGCTGCTGGTATAATGAGGATGAAGTGGGTCAGCTAATCATGCAACGGTGTGAGGGAGAGAAAAGCAGACATTTCACACACGTTGTTGTCTTCTATCTTTCACTTACACAAAAATGTGCTTTTAAATAACATCAATAATGTAAATTAGCTCAATTGGCCTGTGTGTGTGTGTGTGTGTGTGTGTGTGTGTGTGTGTGTGTGTGTGTGTGTGTGTCCCAGTCCTCCACAGCCTCTCTCTGATGTCTCAAAGCCATACAGTATTACAAATGCTTAGCAAACAAACTATTCGGTCAGTCGGTTGCGTAACACAATGTATGAAGCCCTCTGCAGTCAGACATTAATCACAGCAGTTTGAATGTGTTGTTAAAGACTTTATTTTGCTTTCCACGTATGATGCATTACATTTTGCTCCGCCGTAATGACTCAGTAATGATTTCTGATAAGGAGCTGGATTATTACCGACTCTGCTCCCACAACTTGATTGACGATCGGTTGATTACCAAGTGGGTGAAATGGTGGATAAGCAGCACAAGCTCCCTCTCTCTCTCTCGCTCTCTCTGTCTCTGCTTCTCTGCCTCTCTCTCCCTCTCTCCCCCTCTCTCTCCTCATCAACCACGAGCTCCAGCAGTGATTGCTGTCCTGCTGGCCGGGCAGAATCAAACTCAATAGCTGTGATTGCCCTTCCAGAGCTGTGCTGAGTGGGGACGACACATAAACAGACCTTTTGTGTCTCTAATTAAAGATATTTGTGAGTCTAACCGGTGTAAAAAAAATATATATTAACAACAAACAGACCTCTAGATCCCTATCAGGGTGTAATGAGCAGTGAATTCAGTAAATTCATTTCCAAAAACGTGCACACCCGCCCGCAGTGTGTTATTATTCTTGCGCCTTTGTTGGAAATGTAAACATTAGGAACGTGTCCTGCGTCTGCACCTGATCCACCTGCCAAACCAGCACCTGTCTGCCTAAATCTGTCACCGCAGGCATAAACATGTCATTTTCCCCGCGTGGAAACATGCAGTTTAGCAGCACGCACCTGGATCAACACAGCGCCGGGCAAAAGAAACTGTGTTCGTTTCAACAAAGTGGAAATATAGATCCATTTCCAGTTGAATTCCTCCATGAGAATTCCGAGCTGCTCTGGCTCTGGAGGCTCACTTTTTTTCATTCTCCCTCAAGGAGAAAAAATACTTTATATTGTACAAATAAAGATAAGGGCCACATGCTATTTCATCTTTGAAATTTATGTTGCGTTGGGAAGTGTGGGTGTAGCGGAGCTCACAGAGCTCACAGAGCCCTAAAAGGAGACATTTTTGCAGAAGCTCACAGTTTCCCATCGATGCTCTGTGCAGCAGCAGGGCCAGAGCTCTGTGCCGTCATTATGAGAGGTCAAGCAAATGGCTTCCAGGTTTTTAAACTTTATCCTGAAGAGGGTTAGAGTTTGGGGGCGAGGGGTGTCGGCCGCTCGTTCACAGGTAACTAAATCAACTGTGACGAGACGCTCGGCTGTGGGAAACCAACAAGGAATGGGGGCAGAGCGGCCACAGGTCACAGTGACACAACCTGAGACAGAGCGGCTCTTCCCTGCACATTATGCAAAAAAAACGAAACCCATTTCTGTCTCATTTTATCAGCCGTATATCAGTCCTTGGTGTATCATTCTCAGCCTGCCAGCCATTAGAACAATGCGCATTGTGATGTCTGACAGTGACAAACCCCCGCCGTCGGACGAATGGGTCACACTGGGAGATGACACCCACACGGGGGGAAATGGGTGTAGATTAGGAGGGGAAATGACACAACTTCCAAATTTAATTGTGTGCCACTGACAAACCTACAGCAGGGATCTGAGAGTGTTTGGGTTCAGGTCAGTGGGTTTCTATAGTAACATGACATCATCGAGTACAATCATCCATTTTTCTATGTGCTTTTTATGAATTCACCTAATAACACAGATTCCTAATAAGTCATCATGCGCAGTAGTTAGAGTATGTAGGTTAAGACTTTAAAGGCGTGGTGGGACCTCCAGTTGGACACCTCTGTCTGTAGGAGAGCCTCATTGTCTCAGGAGGAGACATGTTGTCTACACAGTCTCATTCTGTAGCACACAGTGAGGAGTCACTCTCTCTCTCTCTCAGGACAAACAGGAACCAGCCTGAATGTGACCCAGATGTTTATCATCGTCTTCACAACATGTGTACAAAGATAAATACCTAAATTAAAAGCCTCTAATTCTGTTTTGACAGTGTGTTTTGTCAGGATGATTAAAACTCCCACCTCCCTTATTCAGGATGTTCAAAGATCCCAGATCAGAATCAGTATTTGTGTTCCCTTTGAATCGGTTTGTTTGGCGCCCAGAAACACCTGCAGAAAAACAGACACGGAGCCAACAAATGTTCTTTATCACACAAAACATCTCTTTAATGTTGCCATCTTTGCCTGCAGAATAGTGGGTGCCATGGTAACGGTGCTTCAAACAGAACGATGACGGGACAGAATAGTCCTGGCATAAGGAGGCAGAGGGGTTATGACTTCTCATCTTCTTTAGAATTTAGAGAGAATACAAACAAGCTGCGTGACATGAATCTATATTTATTATTCTGGTGATGAGCGGCAGTTTGTATGTTTCCCGTGTCCTCTCTGATTAATCTTTGCTGACAAGGAAATAAAGAGAAGTCAGATCTAAACAAACCTAGACTGATTCCTAATGAGGCATTCTGTATTTGTTCCTGTACAAACCTGGAAACATGCCTGTGATACATTGTGACAGAATTTAAAGCAAACATGCTTAGCTTTGCATAAACAATCAAAGCAGGAGAACAATCCTCTCTCCTATAAGGGAGGAACTTCCTTTTGATTTCCCCTACACTTTACAGGATTACTGTTATTTTACAGAGCGGGAAGTTGTTTTCGCTCTGATTCACAGTCATTTTTCATCTTCCTGATGACTACCAGGGTCCCCGTTCCCTCGCCTTGCAACATTTCCTTATCAAAGCAATTTTGTAAAATCGTTACTTGTTTGGCTTTGTGTCAGAAGCTGCGGTTTTGTGAGTAACCTCCAGGCTGAGTGCTGAAGTTAGTTGGTTCCCAGCATGATTTGGCCTGGCATGAGGTATCAGGGAGGGGCCCAGCTGCTGGCCCGGGCCTCATGTATGATCTGCCCTGTGGGGGATGACTGCAGGCGAAGTTTTTGGGGGGTTCCCATGTCACAGCTGAGGGGCATGCTGATGCTGCAAATATATTTTACTGTATGTTTTTACTTTTCCTCCTCTGACAAGCCTCTTGACTGTTAAGAGACCTTTAATTTGTGGTCCCGCTCTGCTCACTGTCAATCTCTGCCTCCCTGGGGGTCTTTTACATCCATGGGAACGGTGTGTGTGTGTGACAGAGGGATTCCTAAAGGGGATGGCACATGGAGAGGTCTGACAGAAAATCATGAGCGATGCCAGAAAAGGCAAAGTTTCATAGAGGGGGAGGAACGTATGTTAGAGTGACGTGTCTAACCTGCAGCTCTGCATGTCTACCAGGAGGCTCAGTGAGGAGGAGGAAGCGGAAGAGGAGGAGGATGAGGATGCGTCACTGCTTTGTGGAGTAGGCTTACCGCTGTGGGACATTGATGATATAGATGAGAGCATGAGGACTGATTAAGGGCCAGGATGTGCGTGAGACATCCTCTGATGTTCAGGAATTCCCTCATTAAAGAGGGTCATGTTGATGGTCAATAGGAATCAGCCTGAGGAATAAACAGGGGAGTTTCCTCCAGCCATTTCAAATAAACACTCTTTTCATTTACTCAACCTGGATGTGTTGTGACATACATTTCCTAATCGCACTAATTCCTGTTTAGCTCCTCGTCCTCCTTTAGTCCTTTAAGTCCAAGTGATGACAGTGCAGTGTACAGTGCCGTGGTGGTGTCAAGCATTTTGACGGCAACATAAAATGAGAGAATTCCTCCCAGTGGGCCCGTAGCTGTGTGCTCTGGGTAATACGTCTCTTAACGGCCTGGATTGCAGCAATTAGAGCCATTAACATATCTGTTCAGTGTACGGTTCAGCGGCGGGGCCACATCAGGGTCCAGATTTTGTTGTTGTTTTTTTCCCTTTTCCTGCCCCCCCCTCTCCCCTTCTTATGTCTGACAAATCGTTTCCAGCTAATTTACGATGGTCAAACTGTGGGAGAACAATACCCCGCGGACATAACACAGCGCAAGCAAGCTCTACCACATGTCCCCGAGAAGAGAGAGGTGCTCACAGGAAACACTTGCTGAGATAACAAGATAGTAAGGAAAGCAGGGCCACTGAAAGGCCATGCAGGGGACTGGACCTTGGGGCGGGGGGGGGTCCAGGGTGCGGGGGCCCTTTTGACTGACCACCAAAGCTGAGCATCACAGTTGTGCAAATACAGCGAGTGTGGAGAGGAGAGTGGAACACGGAGGATCTCAGATACAAGATGTTCAAAGATGACAAAATCATGCATTTTTGGACAAATTGACAAAGAGACGTTTGTGTTTCGTCTTTAAATTGATAAAAGAAGAACTTAATTGAAACATGCAGTTGTTTTATCACTTCCTGCATGTCAGGAAGTCTAAACATTCCTGTGAATGAAATACAAACGTCTCTCAAACGTCATTTTGTGGTTGAAATGCTCTGAAAGTTCCTGACACAGAACTCATTTTGTGTATGAAATCCTCTGTGTAACACTTGACCTCCTGTACATGAGCTCAAGATGTGTGTATCCTGTCTGTGTATCATGAGCTTAGTCACTGTAGGAGAACCGTTACATTTGTTTTGACTGCTTGACGCTGTGGAGCACACACACACACACACGCCGTGCTCGCCTCTGTCTCCAAATGAGAAGTAACGTTTCATAAACCAGCTTAGAGATGCATCTGCAGAGGTTGATTATATATATTTATCTCCCGTAATGATCTCGTGTGCACTATAATTACAGGCAGCACCTGTGCCTGGCCCACCTGCAGCCATTACCCTGAGAGCCAAGCAGCAATTTAACACATAATTATACCAACATGGGAAAAAGGAAATATTGAGCAAGAGAACAGCTCAATAACTTCACTACGGCGCTCTGACTGAGGGAGCGAACGAATGCTGTCTGACCCAGGGCACAGGGATGATGAACAACTCTAGGGCAGTGTGTGAAAAGATGTGAAAATCCTGACCCCAGGACGTATTGGAGCTTAAATCTTGCTTGCTGGGCGAGGGTTGAGCAATACGGGTGACACGGGGGACAGCAGGATCGGGGGGCCATCAGTCAGGCTAATTGATGAGCCGACTTGTTTTCACAGAGCGGCGAGCAAAGAGCAAAGCCAGGGCGAGGAACAGGAAAGCCATCTTCAAGGCTCCCGTGTTTACGTTTGGAGGACGGAGGCGAGAGGTCAAGAAGAGCTTTCATTTGCTTTTATTAAACCGATGGAGGGTGAGAGAGGGAGGTTGCGAGGGCGCAGAGCGAACGTGTAGCCGGGTCAGTGGCGGCGACGCATACGCAGGCACGCACGCAGGCCTTCGACACGCCAGCAGATTTTCTCCTCTGTGTAGTGGCCCTGGTGGGAAAGGAGCGAGAGAGGGGGAAGTGGCAAATCCTCTTAAGATCAATGACTCTGGTGGAAAAGGGAGTGGCCCAGGGCAGCCAATAGGGGCTGGGCCACAGGGAGATGGGGGGTGAGGGGGGGATATAACGTAAATAAGGAAACCACCTGATGTGAGCGGGGGTCAGATAAATGCACGGCCCTCCACACGGGCAGGTGCTTCCTGAGTCCTGCTCTCTCAATCAGTCCGGTCTTGCTTCCCTCGTTCTGTTCTCTCTGTTCTCTCATTCTGTCACGGGAAAAACGGTTTCCATGAAAATATCATTCACGGCACGAGAGCGAGGCTGAACATCGGCGCCACAATCGCCTCTCACTGGGTCCAAACACACACATTCTGGGACAGTAAAAAGCAATGTGTGTGTGTGTGTGTGTGCAGTGATGACGATCATACTCGCAGTAAAGATAAGCACCAGTTGCTGTTTGTCACACGGATGCATTCAGTGCGTGCTGGTAAACACGTTTGCGGCGTCTGTGTGTGCAGATAAAGTGCCGTCACCTTTGAAAGAGCCATTCAGGTGAACGCTGCAGATTGCAAACACACACACAACCTGCACGGCCCGATACCAACACCTCTCCACCCCCCTGCCCTCCTCCCTTTATCCCCTTCTCTCTCTCTCTCTCCCTCTCTTCCCCCAGCTCTCTCTCTCTTTCTTTTTCGCTCTGCTGGTTAGTCTGGGATTGTTTTGTGCTGTCCATTGAGGAAGGAAGTCGGTGTGAGAAAGTGCCTGTTTTTTTGGGACCAACAGGAATTGGCCTCATCACAAGCGGTTCCTTTTTTTGCTGCTGGAACAATGAACTGGCGTCACACCCCTCGACTGGACCTCGGCATTTCACATGGAAAAATGTTCCCAGAATTCCGCTCCCAGGCTCAGGGTAAGGCCGAGGATGGGGTGAGGGTGAGAGGGCGGGAGGTGGAGGGCGGGAGGGTGACGGCTGTAAGAGCCGACCAATGGACACTTGTCACTGTCAGAACAACTCAACTGTGGAAATTAAATCACAGATTCCGTATTCGCGTGCAAAATACGGGAGCGTCAACAAAACACAGGCTTGATTTACTGAACCGGTTGACCCAAGACAAATATTGAAAGTATGACTGACGCATTACTGAATCCCTATAAAACAAAGTCCTCACGCAGAGTGGAGTGGTCAGATTCGACCCCACGACTGAGTCTCAATCACTTCCATGCAGTCGCTGATGTTCCCCCCCCCCTCTCCCTGCAGACGCCACCGCTCTCTGTCCCGTCCAGCCGGCTTGCGCGCGCACAGATAAAAGGCCGGCTGCGCTGTATTGTCTGTGAATGCACCTCGGGGGTTATATAAGCTTCTCATAGCACCGTGTTTGTAATTACCGTGAGAGGGTACACACTGCTGCTCTCTCAGAGCCTTATCAGCGCCAACACATCGTGCAGAGGCGGCGTGTGCGAGGGCTCACATGTGGCTCAGCGCTGTGCGACCCTACAGCAGCATTTACACACCTGTGGTCTGTAATGATGCGTTTGCCATCAGGCTGCAGGGTGCTGCTGTATGTCATGCAGGGAAGAAAATCTACTGTGATTTATCTGCAGAATAGTTTGCACACACTGATAAAATTATTATTATAAATGACACATGATAGCTTGACATGACGACTTGAGCGAGTTTGTGCTTTGTAGCTTTGTGGTTCTGACCTCTGAGTGTGTTTTGGCGTTTTCCTCTGACAATAATCTGGTTAAGTTGCTGTAAGTAGGAGATGAAAGATGACAGGATGGCTATGTAGGTATTGTATTTCAGTCCAGATTCAGTCTTTTTGGCTTTAAGTCCTCCTGTATAACCTTTCTGTCTTTGTAGCTTGTGCATACATTTATGAAAAATTTTTCTGTTCCATTAATCCATCAGGTTTGCAATTGTTGAATATTTGAATTGTGTTGATAAATGGATTTGGGGCTTTTATTTTGAAAATTCAGTGACACATTGTGCCTGCAGACCATTTTCTTCATTGGAAATAGGCACGAAAATTCAACTATATTGGGAACTTCCATGCACATTCTTGCTTCCATATACTTGTATGTGCTTACATACATAAATATACAGAATTCTATGTGTGACATCATCATGTGCTGCCTCACACATCCATCTGGCTCTGATCCTGCACCGTAGTGCTACAACATAAACAAATTACAGCTGCTCCAGCGTGCTCGGTCTGCACTCGCATTATCAGTGTCATTCATCACTGAGACTAATAAATCATCATTGGATGTGTGAGAACACAAACTCTGCACAGAAAGATTAATTAGCATGGCGCAGTAAACTATTCACCTAAATCCATTAGAAGTGCCCGAGCTTTGAAAGAAAACATCAAAAATCCATATGTCTGCATCCAGGAGTCAATATGGCATCAGACAGCAATGAGATATCACTTAGTATTACACGCTGATGTTCCCTCATAAGGAAGAAATGTAGAGATTTCCAATGTGAGCGTGGCACAGGGGGATGCATTTCTCAAATTATGGAATATTAAAAGTATGACATTCATTCTATGAATACAGCCTGGAGAGCACAGAGCTCTCAGGAGATGCCAAATACGACAGAGACAAGAAAATTGCCTGTGAGAGCAAAATTACAAAAGTAAGAACTGGGACAAGTTGGGAGTCAGGGGGTCACGCTGGAACAACAGTTCACAGCCCTGGGTGCTTGGCAGCCTGGGGGCTCCTCCTGGGCCACAGGGTGGACTTCTGAAAGTCTCTGCTGCAGTCTGCCAGCCTGAAAATATTAATCACTGTAAACATCAATCTCCTCTCCCCAATCTAATTAGAGAAGATTCAACCTCAATGAGGCTTCACTAGACAAACAGGAGTCTCCCACTGAGAGAATTAATCACCCGACACCCAGTCAGCTCCTGTTGTCTCGCTGCAAGGCTGAGTAATCACGGGTGAAGGTCTAAATGAAGTCAAACATGGCAGGAAGCCCACTCATTGGCTGCAGGAACATAAACTGGACATGGAGAAGTATACACCTTCCATCTGTGCTGCTCATATCATGGGACGGGGATTGATTACAAAAGGAATTGCATCTGCTGTTTGTCCTGTAAAGTGGAGGTGTGTGTGTGTGTGTGTGTGTGTGTGTACACACGTGTACGCAGTCATAAGGTCAGCGTTTCACACAAAAGCAACCTCGATAGGTAGAAACAAGTGGAATCCACTCTCTTACACCGATAAAGACACACTAACCTAACACACACACACACACACACTCCCACAACACAGCAAAGCAAACCCCCAGGAATCACTACTCATCAGTCGGAGGCAAAGATAGGAACTATACCCAAGCGTAGACCCGAATGGGAAAAGGGACAAAATAGGAATTTCAAATCGTCAAAGGAAAAAACAGCCGACCCTCCTAAAATACCTCCTGTCCCGTCTGTATAAATAAACAATAATAAGCTTTGTGTACTGTGGGGGTCACATGGTCCGGGCCAGGAAGTGGAGGAAGAACAGCAGATAAGAGATCATTAAGTGTCTGGATAATTAAAGCAGAATCAGGGAACCTTATCACCCTCATATCACGCCATCTAACAGCGTTTCAGCATTCTGGGGTGAAATTGCCGCATGCTAATCGCTGTGACTGTGTTCAGCCATTATGGTGAAATTCCCCCCATTGTGACGCTGTGAGAGCAAAAATCCCCACAAACTACTTTCAGGGAAAAACGTTGACGATTGCTTTAAAACAAAATCTCCTCGATTGAAAGGAGCAATTTAAAATGGCGCCTGAGTGTTTTTCTGGGTGTGTAGCGTGTGTGTGTGCAGTCACTTGAGGACAGAGAGGGAGAGAGAGACCCCCCCCCCCCCTTCGTACACACACACACCACCCCACTGTGCGACACACAAAGCCTGCACCTGTTCTGAAATCGTGCTTACAGGTAGATGTGTGTGTGTGTGTGTGTGTGTGTGTGTGTGTGTGTGTGGCAGGTCAGCGAGGCCAAAGAAGCTGAACGGTGCGATTTTAAAAGCCTCTTCACACCAGCGCTCCCTTCCCTCGCCTCCATTATCTCTTTCCATTTCCTGCCATGCGGTTTTGTCTGGTGTGAAGTGACGATGCTTTGACTCCTTTGCGAGGAAGGATTTCCTCAAGGCTAGCTTCTTCCGTGCACACAATTAGCCTCAGCTCCGGTAATCATTCCAAAAGTTCCCAGAGCACAAAAACATGTTTGTCTTTCATGTGCCGTGTGCGTCCTTCACGTATTCCTTCTTCTGTAAAAATACATGCGAAAGTGGGACAATGACAGAGGGACGCTACGAACCGGAAATCTGTCTGCTGAATGTGAGCGGGATGTGACATCATAAAGCCGGAGTGACAGATGTGGTGGTGCTCCGTGTGTCAAAGGTGGAGCTGCTCTGTTCGGATCAATAGCGTAGTACATTGAGGGGACGGTTGGTCCCTGTTGTCTGGGGTGTGTCTCTTGGCACATGGGCACACGGGCAGCTGTCACACACATGGCCCGAGTCCGACTTCATGCACGGACATTTTTTTAACCCGCCCGCATCTTTACACAAGTGTGGCGACACCGGCACGCTTCACTGAATGGTGTCAGCGATGGACGTGTGTTGTTGGTTGCTCTGTAAGGGTGGCGGAGTGCTGACGCCGCCGTGTTGTGTCAACACTGTTGCAACAGGGCAGCTGGAAAGTTCCAAAACAGCCCCGGCAACCGTAATGTCAGGGGCTCCAAACCCCGAATGTCACCTGAAGGTTTTTAAGCTTTAACTGATGCAAAACAGGCAACTGTAACTATTTAATATATACATAGTATGTTCTTATCTGTATCACTTAAACTCCCAAAATGTACAAATATAATAATATGAATCGAATAATTCTACTCTGACTAGAAAGAAAGTCATTTGGCTGTAATCTAACAATTTAATCTTTGATCTGAACATATTTCAGCTTTTATTATTCTATTTTTATGTGTGGTTGAACCAAACACCTCGAGCACTTCCTGTATCTGTGTCCAAGTGAGTTAAGACGGGACAGCTCGGTGCTATGAAAGAGGGCAAACACCCCTCTGCTGTCTTTCTAATTACGGCAGCAGGTTCTCCTCTGAGGGTGACATGGTAAGATGCCTCAGATGCATTGGCAGCGCACATCAAAAGCCCCATTGATTTCCTGGGCAGATTGGGGCATAGAGATCAAATGCTGTGTAAAGACGTGTTAAACTGCTGCGCATTAAAACCGGGGGCAGATTTCTGGACTAAAAGAGGCCATCTGTTAGCACTGTAGCTAATTTCCTATTGCACTTGCCCACATTGTTGATGTTATCGCGCTGTGGCCAGAGAAGGCGTATCAGGCGCTACAGCCGACTGTCACTGGAGGTTAGATAGGAGCGCAACATGAAAGATACCAGTGAAAAAGATAAACGTTGCTGTGCTTTGTTAAATGAGCCACAATGGTTACAGTGGTTTGATCTCTGGCCTTGATGCTGTCACCATCTGATAGCACGTGGCTTTGACTTTTCACTTAGGTCATCTGGATCAGTGTCATGAGTCACTTTCTGTCCAATTCAAATTTACAGTAAAGACAAAACTGACATTCCGCTGAAGGCAGTTTAATTACAGACGGGTTTTGATCCCTGCTACATCGCTGAGGGACAAAATAACGCTTGTGTGTTGTGGAAATAAATGGGTATCAAGGTCACGGCCTTACGGTGTGATCTAAGGCCGAATGTGTAGGGGAGAAGAAGAGCACATACCGTCATGGAACATTGTGAGCGATGAGATTTCAAACTTTACATTACAATCTGCAATTTATGATCAACTTTCGCGATAGTAAAGTTTCCTGGGAGTGGCGACGGTAACAAAGGCTGCCAAGCGTCCAAACAAACCCAACACATTCCCTCATAAATAGCAAGCTTGTCTAATAATTTCTAATCCAAAAACACTCTCAGACCTCTTCACTCACCAATCAAAATGTTATTTTTATGCTTAGGATGCCAGCTGAAAAGCCACAGAACAATCAGAGGTCTGCTTTACAAAACACTGTCACAAAGAAAAATGACGTCCTATAGAAGAAGGCTGCAGATGGAACTGTGGAGGGCCAAGGCTGTGTTTACTCTAGAGCGACTCAGCAGAAAAGAGCCCGCTCCGTTATTGTTTGCACTGGCCAAGAGTAAATAACCGTACAGCTAAGGACTGAAATGTGCTATTATTTCAGGCCAGGTTTTCAATCTTTAAATACACAAAAGTAAATAAGGGCGCAAAAAGCTCAAATGGGGAGATTGTGATGTAAATATTAAGAGCGGCTGCTAAATGCATCATCAGCAGCAACCACCAGTCCTGATTCAGACCCGGCAGCTTTTTTGGCTCGCTCCACAACTTTGCGAGACTTCGACACCCGAGATGCAGAGAGGAAACATTAACCACGGACCATCAAATATTAAAGTGTATGGATGTTTTGACATTTATGAAGGGAAGAGGCATCATGGCTCTATAGGATTTCTGTACAAAAGAGACTGCAGGGCTCTAGAGACTATTAAAGCCTTATTAACGGGACAAAACAGCCATTAAAAAGTGAATTAGGCCAGGTCTGTCTGCTCCCAGTGTGCACTCTGGGGAATAGAAGGTTAAATTGAATAAAAGGGAAAGGAATATGGGGTTAATCTTGCATTTATTCTCCACAGGATCTCTGCGATACAGTCAATGGTGGGAACAGCAATTCCTTCAATGCAGTGGAGGTGGATGAGATGTCCGGGCCCTCTTACTCACGCTGCTCTGGACTCAATAGACCATTGTCTCTGCTGCGGAATGGAACCTCAAACCCATAAGTCAAAGGCGGGCGGCTGCAGATGAAGTCATCTCGGCAGGAGAGCCGTACAGCCAGACACCTCCGCGGCCAGGGAACGGCTGCTAAATCCTGTTCCCTCACACTGCCACTGTAAATCCTCCCAGACAAGTTGGCCTGTCACAAGCGAGATTAAGGCAACAATGCCTCCACCCAGCGTGAGTTTACCTGTGATAAAAATGTATATGGCATTTCAATTTATTTACTCAACAACCTCTATATACTGTCTGCACTTCATTTGGTGTGTCGCTCTTAGGACAATCACAGAAAACTTGAAAGGAGAAGAAAGTTGTTCGCTCGGTGGATGTTAGTTCAACAAACATTCCTATGTTACATTTAGGATACAATCTCCACTTTAATGTACACATTTGTGCTTTGAATTGAGGGAATATGAGCTATAATCTAAAATAAATGGCCCGAACAGACGAGTGGCTGTGTATGTTATGATATTTCGTCTTAGATATACAAACAATGGGTATAAAGTCAAATAATGGTCTGCCTTCCTTCCTTATATGTTAGTGTGTGTTTCACGTGACGTACTCATTCCGACATTCAATGTGTGTGCGTGTGTGTGTGTGTTCATGTTGTGTAAGCGTCTCTGAATACATTCCCCAATAGAAACAAAAATAGTCAAATGTTATATTCAAATGTTTCCAAAAATTTAGTAATTTCAATGTTTGAATTCATTAATGTGTATAAATTGAAGTGTTGTGGTTGTGGATTCATTATCATTCAGCTGTGATGTTATCTTCTCTCTATCTAAAGCAAATAACAGAAACAAGAGAGGAAGAGTTGGCATGATGTACGATGATCATCCATTCCTAACGAAAAAAAAAGCCCCAAAAATGACTCACTGACCTAATTTGACATAATCTGTGAACTAAAAATGTGTGTTCCAGCTTTGTTTTACATTCAGCATGTGTTGATCTTGCTCCATGTCCATCCTAGATCCGGTGAGTCCCATTCTACATTATCTCTACCTCTGCATGATTATGAATGAAGACTGAATTAAAACCCGAGTAAGCAGGCCTGTGCGGGGGGCAGAGAGTGGGCGGGGCTTAGTGCTGACAGACAGTGTCTCTAATGACACTACACCCCGCTATATAAGCTGGGAGGGACGTCAAACATCCTTCATTAGGCGTCAGTTTGCGCCGATGCTCCACCATATGCGCGCATCTCTGCACCACACGCACCAGCACACTGAACTCACGCAGCATATCGGCACGATGGACGGACAACAGAAAGACAGAAGAATGACTAACTTGTGGATATTGACGTTACTGACACTTGTCTAACCTCTGGATAACTTGGTCTTTCCCAACTTCTGGATACGGATTGTGGAGCTGCATCTTATTCCAAACACAAGCTTTGGAGGAAGGATTATATTTATTCTCATCGCTTTATTTTTTTAAACCTTCGTTTTCGTTGGAATAGCGGCTTTTTTTCTGCAGGAGGTCAGCTTGATTTTTAAAGGATACGCACATCAAACGCTAAAGAATGGCCGTTTGGTTCACCTCTATCCTCGCAATCGTTGTAACATTATTTACTCAGGTATATATTTCTAAATTTTCATGCAAACTGGGAAGTTTTTACTCCATACACCCCATGATGTTCCATGTGTGTGTGTGTGCCGTGCTCACTGTGTGTGTCTTTCAGGTTCTGGGATCAGGTGTGTTCGAGATCGAGCTCCATCACTTTCAGAATACTAACGGTTTGCTGGCAAACGGACTCAGTTGCGGCGCGTCGGGCTGCAGGACCTTTTTCAGGGTTTACTTGAAGAACTACCAGACTGTAGTCTCCCCCGGGGACTATCTGTTCGGCTCCGTCACCACACCTACTTTGGGCACCGACTCCTTCAGCATCCAGCAGCACGGCAGGCTGCGTCTGCCGCTCAACTTCACCTGGCCGGTAAGAGCGCCTGTACTGCTGTAAACACCATCTAGTGGGATTTTAACGCGCATTTTTGTTGTTTAATTTGCAAAGAATTTAGATGAAAGAAGGAGGTGAGGGAAGCGAACTGTAAACATCTATTTATTTCTTTTTATGATTCTAATGCATGACTTTTTCCATTTCAACTACTCAATTTTATTGTGTTTGCATCCTTATACATGGTTTATTTGGAGATATAATGAGATATAGTGTCATTTAATTAGAATAATTTCTCGTAAATTATGGTGAAATTTAATTGCAATGGGAACACTTTGGAACCTTTTCCAAGTCTCTCCTGTTGGCTTTGACAGGGTAGAAAAAGAAGAAATCAACACACAATCAAAAAATATTTTAATCCAAAAAATGTTTAGTGCAAAACAATGTGCAAATGAATTGTGTCATTTATATAATTTCACTTTTCTGGTGACGCTAATTCCCTGAATTGTCCCCACAGGGCGCTTTCTCTTTAGTTACTGAAGCCTGGTATTCTCCTGCATCGGATCAGCCTGGAGGTGAGGAGATGCACGTTTTACTCTCACCACTAGAGGGAGACATGTCGGTGTACTGTAGGAGGCTATGTGACTTATATCACCAACAACCCCCACTTAACCTATAAAGTGCTGGAAAATGTATCTGTACTCCCGGCGTCATGGATTCGTGTTTATTAGGATGTCAAATGAGTCACACAGCAATTCATTACAGTCGAATCTCTCCAACACAATTGCACTTCCCGTAGTTTATTTTTGGCATGGGAAAGTGTACAGGCTTAAGTGAGAATGTGAAGCGTTGCCAAAAATCCTTTGACAGCCTTTTCCTGGATTTTACACCTTTATGCTAAGTCCTTCATAACAGGAGAATAAACATGTGAAGGGAACAGGACATTTGAATGAATTACACACAAATCATTGAAAGAATAATTCATGGATGTCAACTTTAAACTCATACATGCTGTTGTGTTCCTCACAGATACCACCAACCCTGATTTCTTGATTAGTTCATTTGCCATCCAAAAAAAGTTGGGAATAGGGCATGAGTGGTCCCAGGATGTGCAGAGCAGGATGCAGACGGAGCTAAGGTACTCATACCGCTTCATCTGCAATGAAAATTACTACGGGGACACTTGTTCCAAAATATGTGCTCCAAGGGACGACCATTTTGGCCACTACACCTGCAAGCCCGACGGGCAAAAAGCCTGTCTGCCAGGATGGAAGGGAGAATACTGCCAAGAACGTAAGCAATCAGAGTAAAGACACCATATGGACACTTATCTTTGTTTCTCATGAAAGGTCACAAAGTCAGAGTATAGGTGAGGGCCCACATTGTTTCCTCAAGTGTGCTTCAGAATGAGACACGCCTGAGAGAGAGGGAGGGAGAGAGATAGGCCGACAGCTTTCTGTGTAATTTAGATGATTTTCAATGGCTGGATTCTATTTAGAAGTTGCACTGTTAAGGCCTACGAACTGTGCTCCCAACTAAATGGAATGCAACCATCCTTAATGTGTTTTGATTTGTCAAAATGTCTCCTGTGAAGTATATGTGTGATAAGCAGAAAGGCAATATACTGTAGACCTATGACCCTCTTTACAAAACACCATTGTTATACATAATGCAAAACCTCTTACTCAGCTGTTTTAGAGGAAATGGGTTAATTAATGCCTATTCTCCTTGAATGTAAAGGAAAGTAGCGTGAGAAAATGAGGTTTTGATTCAAGAAAGTTGTAACGTTGCTTAAATAAGGAACATTTAGGAGAAAATAATTCACTGTTCAGTCTTGTCTGTTTTCTCTGCTGTACCTGTTTGGGTAGACTTAGGGCATTTATTTACGTTTTTGTTTTTGTTATTCTTCCCCACATACACATCAAAAGAAGCCTACCTGCGCGAGCGTTTGTGTGTCAGCCAATCAGATTTGAGTAAAGTGTCACGCGAGGAGGGCGTGGGGGGGGCTACCTGGCTGTGCCTGCTCCCCCGGCGCGTGCTAGCCACCTATAATCCGGGGCGTTGGTCGCGCGGCAGCACGCGCCGGGGTTAATCGCGGCATTATCGGCCGCCACGCGCCACCAAATTGCGGCTCTATTGTTAAAGCGGCCTGGCGGCAGCTGCACGCGGGACTCGAACTGCCCACCGACAACAATGGAGCAGCTGTCCTGCTTTTTACAGAGTAAAGCATCTGCTCCGCGCTAACCAGCCGGGTTAACGCTGCTAACCGCGCGAAATCAATGTCTCACAAACACACACGCACACGGAATGGGAGGGGGGTGTTTTTCATTAAAACGAGCAGGTAATAGGTTTTACTGAGGGGAGAACACATTTACAGGTGATAAGTGCCACATTAAGTGCTTTTTATTAATGCTAAATTGAGTTTTGGTAGATCCTGAGCCTTATCTCTCTTTCCCTTTTCTCCCTCTCTTTTTATCTACAGCGATATGTCTTGAGGGCTGCAGTGAAAATAATGGAAATTGCACATTACCTGGAGAGTGCAAGTGAGTATTCATTTAATTTTTAGTATAATTACCCTCTTGATATTAATCTTAACCATAAGAAGTTACAGACATATAACCATTTCTATATATGTATATTATAGTAACTACAAGTAATTATAGTGATTAAAACAACCCTCCACATATTTGACCATGTGTTGAAATATTGCTATTTTCATAGTAACAATGATTAGACTTTTTCTTTTGTCATGAAAGCAAGCGGCATGTGTGCAGCTTTTACTACAGAAAGAGCCCTTTGTTGGTTGGAACCCACAGTTATATTGTATATTGTTTGTGTGAGACAGATGCAGAGAGGGCTGGCAAGGCCTGTTTTGTGATGTGTGTAAACGCCATCCCTCCTGCAAACACGGCACCTGCGACAAGCCGGGCCAGTGCACCTGCAAAGAGGGCTGGGGAGGCATGTTCTGTGACCAAGGTGAGTCGCTTTTCTTCGAAAACAAGAAAGTAATAACTACACGAATGATGCTCGTTGATGAATTGCCGCTGTGTTGTTAGACAACAAATCTCTGTTGCCTCAAAGCAGGAGCGGTTAGTCATATTTCCACCCGTTTGTTTACAGATTTGAACTACTGCACCCATCACAAACCCTGTGCCAACGGGGCCACGTGTCTGAACACAGGCCAGGGGAGCTACACCTGCACCTGCCTGCCAGGCTTCACCGGGGTTAACTGTGACTCTGAGGTCAGGCAGTGTGACAGCCAGCCCTGTCGCAACGGAGGCCACTGCCTGGTGAGTCCGGAAGTCTCTCTCTCTCCTTTCCCACAACACAGGCTTTCCTGTTTTTGTTTTTGCCTCGGTCTATCTGCAAGTCCAGGAGGATGCTGCCAATTGTCGAGTCAGTGGATGACCCAGTTCACAGAGTCTGTACTGTAAATAGAATTCAAACGGAGGACAAATTAATGCATGAATTTTGTCGTGAATTTTGTGTGATAAGCAAAATCTGACACTTGGTGATAAAGTTCATATCTCTGTGCCTGCAGGAGACGGAGAGTGGATTTAGGTGCAAGTGCCCGCCGGGCTTTGAGGAGACATCACATTGTGAACACAAGAAGCTGACCTGTGCGGATACGCCGTGCTTCCATGGGGGGAAGTGCGCAGAGCAGGGAAACGGGCAAAGCTACGTGTGTGAATGTCAAGCAGGATACACTGGGCTCAACTGTGAGAAGAAGGTGGATAAATGTACTTCACTGCAATGCACCAATGGTAAATCAGCATTTTCTGCATTTCCTCAAATTTGAAATGATCTAAAGCGAAGAGGGATTACATGGACTGTTTTGTGTTGCGCAGGTGGACATTGCGTGATCAATGGTAACCTCCGACAGTGCAGCTGCCGCTCTGGATTTGCCGGTCTGCGCTGCGAGATCAACATCAACGAGTGTGCCACCAACCCCTGCGCCAACGGCTCCACCTGCATAGACCGCATCAACGGCTACACCTGCACCTGCCCGCAGGGGTACACGGGCCATCACTGCGACCGGCCCACGGACCGCTGTGCCTCTCAGCCCTGCCTGAACGGAGGGACCTGCGCCGCCGGACCCAAAGGGAAGCCCGTCTGTGTCTGCCCCGCCCACTACAACGGCACCCAGTGCCAGTTGGCCGACGTGCCTTCAGCCAACGCACCCAGCCCCAACAGAAGCCCGGAGCCCATCGAGGGGCTGAGTTTGGCGGCCATCATGTTGGGAATAGGCTTGGTGGCCCTCCTGGTGCTTCTCTGCATGGTCGTGGTCTTAATCCGCCACGTCAGGAAGCAGAGGAACCTGGAGCAGGACGCGGAGACCATGAACAACCTCTCTAAGGTTGACTTCCAGAGGGAGAACCTGATCTCTACTCTGGAGCTCAAGAACACCAATAAAAAGATAGATCTGGAGGTGGACTGTCCCAGAGAAAAGTCCAACCACAAACACATCAACCACTACCACCTAGACTACAAAGCCTCCACGGGGTACAAGGATGAACTGTCCCTTTTGGACAAAGATGAAAACTGTGAAAAGACAATAGAAGACAAAAAGACTTTGAGTAGAAAGTACAGGTAAGATCAAAGAGAAGCAGCCGTTGAAGTTTTTATGTCCAATTCTTTTTCTTCCTCCTCCCGTTTAATCTTTTTATAGTGTTACGGGTGATTGTAACCTTCAGTATCCTTTCTGTTTTTGTGCTAAATAACCGACATGAACTCTCTTTGCTCCACAGTGAAAGGCCGGAGTGTACAATATCAACAATATGTTCTTCCAGAAATTCAGTCTACCAGTCTGTGTTTGTAATAGCAGAGGAGAAAAACGAATGCATCATAGCAACCGAGGTAAGCGTTTATGTTTCTACACACAGAATATAATGAATCCGTTTTCCTGTTTATTCTGTGCATGAGCCTCTTTCATCATGAAGTATTAATTACCCCTGCACATGTGTGTACGACATGATGTTCTCCTGCTGAGATAATCACCCAGTTGCTCTCTCTCTCTCGCTCTCCCTCAGGTATAATAAATGGAAGACGGGATTAATTGTCGGCGTTGGATCTCTTGCAGACTGTTTACAAGTGTGGAGAGACTGGGATTTATTTAAATGCAAGTTGCTGCTCTTGAAAACTTGATAACTGGACGGAGCCAGTGAGCTCTTTGAATGCAATAGAACTGAAGCTACTAGTTTTTATTAGAATGTAAAAGACTGAAAGGACTGCGGCGGCTCACGAGCAAGTCGGACTCCAAGGGCAACAAGCCAAGATGTTTATACCTGTGTGTTGATTAGCAGGAGAGCTACTTTCTCCACGCGCTCCTGTCCAGCTTACTGCAGTAATCGGCAATCAAACAAATCAACTTTACTGCCAACAAGCCTGAGGAAGGAGCGAGCCTTTTCCTGTTTTAGTGGCCTGGCGATGCGCTATGCAAGCAAAAATGAGAATTGTGCTAAATCAAAAAGAGACGACAACAACAACAAAAAGAAACTACTGAAAACGGTTCATTTTTGAGGAATATTTTAGGCTTCTCAATTTTGTAAATCAAAACCTTTTTTTTTTGTTTTATAAAGAATGTATGCAGCCCAGATCACGACGCCTTAAAATGGAGGACAACAAAACATTGTGGCCCAGTTTATCTTGATTCCTTTGCACAACAAGACGGGGGAATGGAAAAAATCAGTTGATGCAATTCATGATGGGGCCTCATATGCAAGATGACCCATAGAGACAAAGACACACAGGAAGTGACTATCGTACCAAGGACGCCTTCAACTAAAATTACTGAACCAATAATGTTATTTTGTAAGATTAGTATTTCATTAGTAATTTAAGAATATGAAGCACTGATCTTTCTCTTTCTATGTTTTATAAGATTATTTTGTATATAATGTATATTTATACATTGAGATTAGAAGTATGAATTGTACATTTGTTCTTAAGTTGATACCCCAAAAAGGTGAATTTATTTTTAAAGCGTTTGTTAGTGTTTTATTTTATTTTTTACAAGAAAAACAACAAAGAATACATATCTGGTACACTGTCTGTTTGTTGGTGGTTGACTAAGTGGTCAGATAGAGTAAATGTTGGAATCATCTAGGATCCTGACTTAGTTTCAGCTGGTGTGGAAGTGGCTTCATTGTCTCGGTGATATTTGGCATTGTAACATGATTCCATGTCTGTGTCGGTGTGATGTGAAATCAATGTGCTAGCAATCATTCAGTGGACAGCATTGTAATTGGCAGCAATTGTAAAGGAATTGCTCAAACAAAAGACATATATTTAAAAAAGAAAAAAGAAAAAAAAAAGATTTGTATGTGAAAATAAAAGAGTTCTTGTGGTCTTTTTACGTAACCGCTCTGGAAATAGACTCATTACTTCCACTGGGCTGCAGTATCTCCAGCTGTCACATCTCTGATAACTGAGACTCGCTGGCAGAAAGGACCAGAGTAGATATGATGAATTATCTCCACAGTTTATCATCGCGGGCGGTCGTTAGGACAAGGTGTAAGGACAAACTCGGCGTGTGATTTGTTGCTGCTGCAGGACTGATGGTCCCTCCAGCACTTCCAAGTCTCTGGATCTGCTGGAGGGACTGGACAGCCCCCCACACCCCATTATTGCTGCATGGGGGGGTCAGTGAATGCGCCGATAGGTATTGAACATATGATAAAATGAGATGAGACAAACGGTCATTGCACGTTGAGCATAACTTGCACTTTTTGGTCAAATCCACAATCCTGAGTGCCTCTAATCCTGTATACAGCATCAGGCTGCCTGCAGAATGGAGCAATGTCCTTCACTACCACTTGGGGGCACTTCGCTCGGTGTGAGTTGAGTTGAGGAGGATCAAACTCATCCTATACCATTGTTGCCATCATGCCATTCATCCACTACTTACAGTATGTCATCAATCCAGTTAAGCAGAGCAAACATGATTTCAAAGCGGCGCTGATGAGTACCGGGCCTGTGGGTGAACAAGCTTACAGGGTGTCACACACACCTCGGCACCCTGCAGACTGGCAATGATCTTGAACCAAGGAACACACAACCGGATTAACGGCTCTGTTTATAACTAATGGGATTAGATGCAGAGAAAGATAGACCCGGGTTAAAAATAGTGTGTGTGTGTGTGAGAGAGAGAGAGAGAGAGAGAGAGAGAGAGAGAGAGAGAGAGAGAGAGAGAGAGAGAGAGAGAGAGAGAGAGAGAGAGAGAGAGAGAGAGAGAGAGAGAGAGAGAGAACATTTTGAAATATTCCTGATTGTTTTCTTGGATGTTCCTTTTCTTTCCTTGGCCGAGCTCACGAGGTCCCCACTCATTCCTGATTGGCCCGTTCGTACATATAAACCCCGCCCCTCTCCCATCTCATTGGCCGGGAGCTGTCGCCCCTGACTCGCCCCGAACAACAAATACACGTGTTGGCGCATCTTGAGCCGGCAGAGAAGCGGTAAATACCCAGAGACTCAAGTGGTGTTTGAGCTGCACGGGGCGCAATAATACACACAGCTGTTCCCTCCGCCGTCCCAGCCAAGACTCAGACTTAGACCTTAATGCACAGCGGGGGGGAGGATGATCGGGGACAGACACGTGTAGATTCTTGAAGAAAAACTTCAACACAACAGCGTCTGAGTCGTTTTGAGTCGCAGCCAGGCGAAGGATGAAGCGACAGGAGATTTCTGAGTTTAGAAAGAGCGGGCTGTGGATATTTGGCTATGGATCCTTAGTGTGGAATCCTGGTTTCCCCTTCAAGAGGAGGAAAGTCGGCTACATTAGAGGATATAAAAGACGATTCTGGCACGGGGACAATTTCTATCGAGGAGACAATGAAAAGGTTGTGTAGCCTTGCATTCCTCTGGCTTTATTGTTGCAAATTTTGCTGGAATATCTAATTGTTCTGCTGGTGTGGTGTGCTAACCTGGCGTGTGTGTGTGTTTGTTCCCCCAAAGCCTGGCAGGGTGGTGACACTGTTACAGGATCAGGAGGTATGTATGTGTCTTGTTCTCAAAGCTCAAAGGCTATTTTAATACTTCACAACATGCAACAGGAGTTGCATCAGTGCAGCTGGAAGAAGTCAGAAAGACAGTAGCAGTACAACATTAGAGTGTGGAGAGATTTATTCACATATTCAAGTGAGAACAACAAACATATAAGTAGAGGGGAAGGGTTGGATGAAAGAAAGAAGGAAAGACAGAGGAGAAAGAACACAAGAAAGGGAAAGAGTGAGTGAGTGAGAAGTAGGATTGGGACTGAAGGAGGACAGCAGGACGAAAACAAACATGCAAATAGTGTTCATGGTGTGTTCTGTACATCTCGTGCTGAATATGAAACCTAAATATGCATAGAGTGGCTGTATGTCAGATGTTAAGTCAAGCGGAAAAGTGAGGACACTTGAGTTTAATATATGTACACTGTCAAACTCAGAACCGGATGAACCAGTTTGTAGATTTTGAAGATCCTCAGGAAGATAGGAGCTCCGTGTTTGATTTGTATGATTCACATCAATTTAATTACAACTTAGATATGACTGTTAATCATATGACAGTCAGTTCTCAAACTGATTGTGTGATGAGCTCATCTTTATCTCCTTCAAAACTGCAAACCAAACTCGTCAACCAAACAGAAGTTATCTTGCACATGTGGCACTTGCCAATCAGACGTGGACACTGACCGGCAAACACTCACATGTGTGTGTTTCTCCTTGCAGGCTTGCACATGGGGAGTGGCCTATGAAGTGACTGACTCCCATATGGAAGAGTGCCTTAAGTACCTGAATATGAGAGAGAATGAAAAGGGGGGTTACTTCTCCGAAATGGTGGAGTTCAACCCCAGAGAGAAAGGTCAGGGCTCGCTACTGGCCCTCGTCTACATCGCCGACTCTGATAACCCCATCTACCTCGGCCCGGCCTCCAACATGGAGATTGGCGCCCAGATCGCCATCTGCAGCGGCAACACGGGCCACAACATCGAGTACCTGCTCCGCCTGGCAGACTTCATGAGACGTCACTGTCCCGAGGTGGAGGACGACCACCTCTTCTCCATCGAGGCCGCCGCTTTAGCCTTTACATTGAACTCACAGGGGCTCAAGTCCCCTGACCAATAATCCTTCACATGCTGGGTACCAAAGAAAAACACTCCAATCTTGAAAAGGGATTGAAACAGCAATATCCTGTTCTTTAACGCGCAAAAAGGGAAATGCAGACAGGTTTTTAATAATCAAATTATTGTGACTTTGTTCCATTAAATGTTGGTGGACGGTAGTGATGCTTTAGGTGGGAAACAGTCCTGAGGTTGCTAGGTAACCATACAACGTTATCCCATGGTCCTCCGCACTTTACATTTGATGTTTTATTTTTGCCATTTTATTGCTGCAACTAGAAGAAATGTTTTCCAAATGTGTAGTCTGTATTCTCTTCTTCATAAGCTAATGTATGCAAATGATGTTACTTTAATGTTTGGGTGCCTTAAAATGATTTACTTAAACCTTTGTTATAAAAGGAACTTAGAAACAACTGAATGTTCTTTTTTTCTACCTGTTTGTTTGAATAAAACAATAATTGGTAGAATGTTGCTTTGTGTATTTAAATACTGACATGCAGGTACAGTAAACACTCTTCATCAGTTACTTCCATAATACTCCATTTATGTCCCTGTGGTTTCCCTATAGACAGTATTGACTAACGTTTGTCTGAATGTACAGCTGGTTTCTAGGAATTACTGCCGTATCCTGACTGAGCTGAGGGCAGGCACACACACACAGAGCCAAAACACACTGCAAAAGTCCATGCAGTAAGTCCTTTTAGTTGTCGGCAGATGTTCTGATCAGCTCATTAACCTCTGGCCTGGCCTCAGTCTATAAGTTGTGTTGTGTGTCCAGGCTTTGATCAAACTTACAGAGCTTTTTGTGATTTCTGTGGGAAGGGGAATGCCCCAAACATGCCAGATAAGCAGAAACAAACACAGATTGTGGTTTCAGTGCTGGAAGTCTCTCACACTGTGCAAGAAGTAAAGACAGAGCATACAGTATATGGGTCACGGGTGTTGGTGGGGGTGCAGGCAGGTTTTTCTCTCCCTGTCTGAGGTTTGGTCACGTTGCTCCAACACGTGCATGTGCCACATACCAGGAGAAAGAAAAAAAGGAGAGACGTTCCATCCCAGGTTGCAAAATGCACAGAGTTTCATTTGAAGCAGCAGAAACTGGGCTAAAGGTCCATGAGGTGAAAATGGGAAAACGTGCAGTTCAGCGAGTAAATAAATACATGTACAGCACAGCAGCACATGTATGGTGCAACGGTCAAGACTACTCCTCGTGTGTGCACAATCTATATTAACCAGTGTTACGTAAGAGGCGTGTTGTGAGGTGGTGCCTTCTTTTGCTGTGGTCAGCTGATGAGCAGACAAGGAACAGCACAGAATGTCACAGCAGCCCAACTACTGCCATGAGATCACAGTCTGGCAACCACAAACGTGTATGTTTTTGTGTATGTGTGTGTGTGTGTACCATTCCAGGAAAGGCACCACCAGGTTACCTAGTGTTTACCTCTGAGTCGCCTGTATTTGTTTTGTTCATGACGAAGGACAAGAACCTTGCGATAACTTAAGTGGGTGTTGTACAGTGTTAATACAGAATCGATTTCTCTATAAGAAAGGAAAACCTATAATATATGTTATTTGATAAATGTTTTGGGAGGCAGTGGCTCACTGGGTAGAGCTTCCGCTTGGGAACCAGAGGGTCGCCGGTTCGAGCCCCTGCCGAGGTGCCCCTGAGCAAGGCACCGAATCCTCAATTGCTCCCCCCTCTGCGAAGGGTGGTAACGTAACGTAATGTAAGTCGCTTTGGATAAAAGCGTCTGCCAAATGATCGTTATGTAATGTAATGTTTATGGCAGGGCATTAAGAAAGAAAAGCTTTATGATTTGAATGTGTTTCTCATGGGCGTATTATCAATCTTTAATGTTAGTCGAAGATTTTTTAGTTGGTGCCTCTAATCTTACATTTCCATTCAAATTGAATTTGGTCCAAGGTGCTACATGGACTCCATTACTCTTTAAGTAGATCCACTACATGCATCCACTTTGTGATGCATGTGGGCTCTCTCTCCTGCTGCCTTGCTCACAGGTTCCCTTATTGTCTTGATTGTTTGACAAGAACTCTATTTTTAGAGCTGTGTCAGACCAGCTGCTCTGCAGCCTTTATCACCTGAGATACGTATACATGATACATGATACATAATAATTAAAATAGTAACAATGACATTTACAAAGGCTGAAATATCACTAATTTAAAACGTTTAAAACAAATCTGGAAAAATATTCAAATTTTTTCATTTCTTCTTATTTAAAACCTGGATGAGGCAGCTCCTGTAGAATCAATCAATAGAGATTAGTCAATCAATAAAAGCTCCTCTCAAAACTGATCAGGCTCCTTGGAGAAACCACAGGGGAGATATGAGGACGATGTGATAGATGATTTTTATTAGCTTATTCTCAGTGGATATGAAGCTATGCAATAAATATAGATAAAGATATAGATGGTTATACTGTGCTTTGTATGCTCGTCAAAATCATTATTATTGATTATGCTGAGGTCGCAAAGTGGGGACTGGGGTCAAGTCCCCTGGATGTGTGTCGTCATCCCACGACTCTGAAAGCATCACCACCACTCATCCAGCCTGGGCCTCCACCTGCATGCTAATGTGTACCCAGACTGAACTACGACCCATGACCTTGGGTTGGTCATTCGAGGGCTGAAGAGCGTTAAAGAGAAACTGATTGGGCCTGTAATGGTTCCTTCCACTTTAGAGCATAGCATTTCCATTTGGGGCCGTAACCTCAGGTCAGCTCTGCCCACTAAGGGCCGCCTCACCCCTCTGTGGGCTCGTGCCAGCGCACACGAGTGCTGTGCGGCCACTAACAGTGTCCATCACTGAGACACAAACAATGGATAATGATTTTGCAGTAAACCACAGGGCTTCTTTCAACCATCTATCCGTCAACACAGCAGAGCCTTAAACAAATGATCCATATGTCAGACTGGAAGACCTGCATCCTGCACTGCAAATCTGGCCAATATTCTGCTTGATGTTGCACTCTGACCCACGCAGAACAGAATGATTTAGGTGTGAGCATGTGTTTGTGCAGATTTGGGTGTGTGCATGTGTTTGTGTACCGACGAGAAAAGAACATCCAGTCCAAGTCTCTCAATCATTGTGCAATGATAAACGCCTTTATGAATCTATTCGTCATGGCTGTTGGTCGATCAAAGAGTCTTTTCTTCTCATGACTCACACCCGCTGCAGTTTCTAATCCAATCTGTTTACGTGGGGGACGGAGGACTGTTACAGGGTCTCACCCAATTAAAGTCCGGGCCTCCCCCCTTCCCCCTCCTTCATTAGCCTGGCCCGTCCCTGAGGAATGACACTTTTACTGCTCTTAATTTCATTTCCTTCATCTCATTTACACACCGCAGCTGCCTGGGCGTTTCGTTTCGGGCCCCGAAGGTGAAACAGCACTTTGAAATCGTCTCTGTATTTGTTTAGACTTGAAACCTTGACGTGTTTTGAAACTGCACATGGCCTGCGGTATAATGTGTGGAGTGAAAACATGAACTGTAGAGTCAGCTTTGTCTTTTTGGAGGAAAGGGATCATTATAATACAAAAACATTTATTGCCTATTCAGCTACAGAAGAATCAAATGTACCTCTCTATTGTTGTCATACATTTATTGACAGTGGATTGAAATGACATCGCTTTATTGTGGTGATTTGGGCCGTTGTTCCACCTGCATCCTCCGGAGTGGAACATTACAAAACAGGAAGGTTGTTGCTTCATATATTAGTTGTCATAAGGATGCAAAGGCAGAAACAACATAGACAAGTATAGACATGACATGACAACATCAGACGACAAAGTTTCTACTATTATTCTGAAATTTCACTCCTTTCTCTTTGTCGTGCACCTCTGCTATTATTATTTCACATTAATATTCTTACTCCCGGTCTTCTTTCAAACACTCATGTCCTCGCTCAGTGTTTCCTCACCCTCCTCCTTCTCAAACTTTGATGACTCCACTGTCAGTATTCCCAGTATTTTCCTCAGCTGTGTATAGTTATCACACACTGTGGAGAGAGAGAGAGAGATAGAGAGACAGACGGAGAGACAGAATGTATTTCAGGCGTCAGCATTTTTTCGCTCAGAGCCACACCCTGTGGACAAAAGACTGAAATGTGTGCGATGAAGATGTAAGGAGGAGGAGATGGCAGGCGTGATATGCCAGTCATTAATCCATGGAGTAAATATGCACAACTTCATGATGTCATGATGCTACACAAGAATATGCCTAATAATTTAAACTGAGCTGAAGTGAACCTGCAAAGGAAAGAGTGGGATAGAAATATTAAAATCACAACATTATGAATGTAAATTAATGCCGTGGATCATTTTCAGATGCTTCTTTGAGTGTTTAAATCATTATCAAGGCCCCGGCGTTATGAGCACTGCGAGCTCTGGCGGCGTGTTGTTCAGTGCTCTGACTCACTCACCGGGCCTGAATCAAAAGGCCCTGGAGATTTCCTGCCATTTTTCTCTAGAATGTCCTCTCTCAAAGAACAGGAAAAAGGCTGCTGCGTTTCCCACACACTCGCAGAGGTCGGATATCGATGCCATTTCATAGTGTATAGCCTCTGCAGGACACAATAAGGCAGATTCAGAGTCATTGTGATGCTTTATGGAGTAAAATGAAGGCTGTTGCCGTTGTTCTCAAAGCAAAACATCCTCCTCATATCGCCGCCTCACCAAAGAACCAATAACCATTAATTAATATAAGACAGCTTATCTGTTTCTAAGGCCAACTGTTTTTATCTGTGGCAGGATTTCCATTGATTCTGACTCCACCTTCCATCTCTGGTACATTTAACCCAGTTTGAGAACCACTGCTTTAGAATACAGATACGTTCTGTATTGTTGTGACCTTAATGTACAAATGGCTGACATTTATGCGGTGGTAATCATAACAAAAGAGCTTGTTCAACTAGAACATTGTGTGGCGTTAGCCTGAGGTCTGCATTGTTTGTTTGCATAACTTTAGTTTGTTTGCATAATTACGATATGGCTTTCCAGCACTCCTACTTATTGCATGTGTGTAATGGCAAAGAGTGATGATGTGTGTTTGTTTGGAGAGCAGTCCGCCTATTGCTGCAAAGTTTCCTGTTGAAATAGATCCTGATGGCGCTCTAGAAGAACATGTGCTGCTGTGTGGACTGATGTGACGCCAGTTCAAACTGGAGAAGAAGTAAACTTCAAAGGCCAAAGGCAGAGAGCCCTGCTGGTCCTGGTTCAATGTTTGTAACGCATCGCATCAAACATTGTGATGGCAAGGCAATGACGTGGTTTTGTGTTTGTCTTTGTCTCTGGGGGAATTCAGTTGTGACACATTTATACAAAGCGATGGGTCATTAACTGTACATTGGATAAAGAATCATCATCTGACACACCTACGTACAGAATGCTCTGGCATTTAGCTTGGGACATTCCATAAGTGTGTCGTCACCGACCTACAACTTGCGAAAACATGTCCAGGTATACAGACAGACAGACAGACAGACAGATAGACAGATAAGTGGGAACCAATAACTATTTTAGTTAATCGATCACGTCCAATCTCGATCACGTCCAATCTGCCTTCACTGAAATCTGTCAATACCTTTTTGAGTTACACTGCTATATGAGACCACCAGGGACGTAAACATCACCGTCTTGATGGGGATAAAATAGTTGTTTGACAGTTCTGGAGCAGGGCTATGTATATCCCACAAGGGAGCTCCCCCCCCCCCCCCGCATAGCTCTCTGGAGGGTAAAGTGGGATTAGGCCCGCTGCCCCCTGGACCCCCGCCAGTGTTTAATGGAGCAGGAGTAACTAAATTGTCGGGGATGCACGCCGACGGACAAAAGCCGAGCCCAGAAACACTTAGGCTTTACTTAGAAATGGGGACGCGGTGACTTAACCTAACCTAATATCATAATGCTGCTGGAGACATAAATCCAAACACACTGATCTAACGCAAGATGGCGAGATGTTGTGGAAAATTTGTCACGATAACAACTGCAACCACTGGAAAGACAAGAACATGAGCAAGGCCGGGTGAGAGCCACATAAGTCGGACTTCCCATGATTCACTGGGTGCGGTGACTAGACTGAGGTGCTAGAACTGATGTATGTTGATGTTGCCTTCAGATAAGCAGGTTGGGACCTTTGGTTTTTAGGCGCAGACAGCATCTGAAAGGTATTTAATAGCGTGTCAGGGTGTAAATCACACCTAGGGACTAAAAAAAGGGAAAGGGGGAAGGGGAAAGGGTCTCCATCAGGGGATCTCCTCTAATCCTCACCACTTAAGAGCTCGGACAGTATCTACTTAAAGGGACATTATGCAGGAAATCCTATGCAAATGGCTTGTTTATCGCTTCATCTCTGTGTGAGCCACTTGTTTTCAGTCCTGTCTGTCTGCGACACACTGATCTCAGGCTTAGGGAGGAGCGTAATCTTTTAACACCTCTCCGACAGATTCTCTATTGTTGTCAGATTTGCAGCGAGGCAGGAAATTGAGTCGGTTACAATGTTTACTTCAAAAACGGGGCGTAGGTGGAGGGGTCTCTTTGGGGGGCTTGTGTGTGTGTGTGTGTGTGTGTGTGTGTGTGTGTGTGCGTGCGTGCGTGCGTGCGTGCGTGCGTGCGTGCGTGCGTGTGTGCGTGTGTGTGTGTGTGTGTGTGTGTGTGCTGGTCTTGAAGTGATCTCCTCAGGTATTTACATGTTAACAGATGTAAATCCAAAGGGGTCAGACAAGTCAGCACAGAGGTTAAGGAGAAGGTTCAGAGGGCAGTGTAGGTTTACACTGTGTGTGGATCTGTATCAGGACACGCGCCTCTAAACCTTAAAGAGACACAATATACTAAGCAGATTACCGATACAGATCTGTGTCAGGAAACATTTCTGTATTTCCCATCATGCAAAGCTAATAATCACCCTTTGCACAGAGTCGGCGGTTGCAGAAACAAAACATGTTTACGAGGAAAACCGTTCCCGCTGACCAAACGGTTCTCAGTGCTCTGCTGACATCTGCTGCCCGGGTGAAGGCGTGCGACTCTGCTCAGCACATCTGCAATAAGGAGAAGAAGCTGCAATAAGGAAACATTTAGAGCTTCTTTAATCCTTTATTTCCCTTTTGTACTACTTCGGATAGAAATACTGGCAAGTGGTCAAACGGCGTCTGTATTTGCATCAGCAGCATTGAAGGACAGCTTTGTTGATGTGTGATGTTAAAAATGTCCGTCACAGGAAAAGATCTTTGGATATTTAAAGACCGTTTCCTGTGTTTGACATTTACCTTGGGTTAAGGAACAGCATTGTGACTCACAGCTGTCAGAGGTGCAACATGGGAGCTGGTAGCATCGTGTGTGTGTGTGTGTGTATGTCAGGGAGGGGGGGGACCAGATGTTGTCTTCCTGCCGAGGGGAATAAAACCCTATCGCTCTCGCCGCAGGTGGTGGGAAAGGGAGAAGAGAAGGAGTGAGTGAGAAACAGAGGCAAACAGGAAGCAGAGCCCCAGCAACACAATGCTCGCCGTGTTTCCTGCAGGCTCAGACAGATAAGAAACAACACTTTGTTTAAAGCTGTATTTTAAAACCCAAACGTTTCCCTATAAATCCACTTCTTACAATGCCCACACAAACTCTCCTGCAGTACAGCTGTGGAAGCGTGAAAATGTTAACCTTTAATTTACCAGAGGCCAGTGATCAAAATGTCCAACATCTCCTCTGGGCCAAAACTTGCTTATAATGAATAAATAAATAAATTACATAGACAAATTGTCAATATTTGCCATTGTTTTTTATTTATGAACTCATTCACCCCTGAGCATGATTCACACAGAGAAGATTCCTGCTCAAAAACTGAAGCTGTGGTCTATCAATGCTTCTGCAGTCAAGAAGTTATGTTGACAGTGTCCATCCCATTCATATGAACAGTGCGTATTGTATTGTATAGCTATTGTGTGTGTATATGTGTGTGTATATATATCTGAATACACACACACATCCTGTTAATTGTAAATGCATGTATATTGTTTTCTTGATGTGGAACTCAGATGTTCATGTTGGTACTTGTATTCATATTTGTATTGTAATATTGTGTATTCCATTGACACCTGGACAACAAATAATTTTGTGTACTTGGGTTTGAGTTGGAATATTATTGTGCAGCGCAGAAGACTAAGAGTTTAGATTGAAGCCCACAGTGGTCAGGAGTGGAGCTGGAGCAACAGCTCCCTCTACTGCCCTAAACCAGTAACACACTGAATTTAGCAGGCGCTGAACTGAACAAAGATCACAGATAAAATTGTGAGACAGAGATAAACTGATTTCCATCTTCAGAAAAATCAAAACCCCAATAACAATCCTGTAATGTTCCTATAAATATAATTTTTGATTAAAATTCTAAAGCCTTTAGATCAATACTATTGATTAGCTACTACTAATCCAGCTTTATATTCTTATCACAAACTGCAGCAGAATTATTAAATATACTGTAAATGTCATCTATAGTAGTTTCATTTTGTGTAAAACATAATATTTGTGTGTGTTCTGGAGTTTGCATGGCCACACTGTGTCTGTATAGAACTACAGTAATGTTTCTCTTTCATTCATTGTTCTTTGAGGTCAAATCAGCTGACCTTTCCAAATGGTTGAGCCATCTCTGTGGGAGTGACCGTGTCAATTGACATCAAATGGAAACAGAGAGTTCTTAGAGGACTCGTCTGATTGGGCGCCTTTGTTCTTTCAAACTAGAGGTGCCCCCTTTACTGTCTCTTTGGGGAACAACAGGAAGATTCTGGTGTTATTAACAGCACTGCCTTCCTGTGTGGATGTTCAAACTGCCTGGAGAATGGAATAATATGAGAAATCATGGCCTCCCATAAACCAAACAGACGGAAGGAAGCGCTGAGCTGCATGCTAATCGGGGATGGAGCTGTGGGGAAGACCAGCATGATCATCAGTTACATCTTCAACGGATACAACAGCGAGTACAAACAGACAGCTTTTGATGTGTTTTCTGGTAAGTGAGTTTCTTGTTTGAAGGGGAGCAGCTGGTTTGCCTGAGGGATTTGACGGATTTCTGTTTCATTGACTTCCAGGTTTAGTTCATGTGGATGGAATTCCAACTCGTATGAAACTAATCGACACTGCTGGACAGGTAAACGTTCCAATCTGACTCATGGTTTCATTAAGAGACCTCACTGTTTGCTTTTCTCTAAACTCACTTCTTCAATCTGTGGCAGGAGGAGTTTGGCCACATGCGCTCTCTGTGCTATGCCCACGTGGACGTCTTCATCCTCTGCTTCAGCGTTGTCAACCCGCTGTCCTTTGATAACATCACGTCCAAATGGATCCCACAGATCCGTGCGGGCAACTCAACCTCTCCCATCGTTCTGGTTGGGACTCAGTCAGACCTTCGTCACAATGTGAACATCCTCATTCATCTGTCTCAGTGCAACAGCAAACCTGTGCGCTTCTCTAAGGCCAGAAGGCTGGCAAGGAGGATAGGAGCCCATGAGTATGTGGAGTGTTCAGCTCTGACACAACAGAACCTCAAAGAAGTGTTTGATTGTGCTGTATTTGCGGCCATGGAGCAGAACTCTGGCAGGAAATCCCATAAACTCGACCTACTGAAGTGTTTAAAGACTTTTTCCCGTGGCGGGTGGAGGAAACTCTTCTATTTCATCTGACGGGGAGTTTGGATGGAGCACAGCTTGGTTGATGTACAAAATAGCTTTTCAAAGAAACTAGCTTTCTGCAGAATATGATTTCTGCACTAAAGCAGCAGGAGCCATGGGATTGAAAAAACCCTGTCATTCTGCCTAGAGGAGAAAATGTGACATCTTGTCTCAAATCTAGCAAAATCACTTCATATTCATGTTCTGCTGCTGTCATTATCTCTTTTGGGTTTGTGTGTTGTTTGTTCTCCCTATCAATGTTTGTTTGTTTGTTTTAAAATAAATTACATACAGTATAGAATATTCAGGTCAGTTGGTTGTGTTTCATTCATTCTTCAGCAAAATCTGAAATCTGAAAGGATCCTGTCTGAGGCTGCTGCAGTAGAAAGTGATACTACTGTAAAAATGGAGGGAAACCCCAAATTGGCAATTCTACAGAGCTGTGTGAAAGAACAAATGGTCACCTGCTGGTACTTTGAACTGCTTGTTTACACGACAAAGGGGGAATTAAAATCAACCTTCTTAAAAGCTTTAAGTGAAGCAGATTTACTACTTATAGTACTTTTCAGTCATCCAAATGGTTAATGGATGTTTATGTCGTCTAACCTCGAAAATGTAGATAAATCTAAATAAGTGTTGATAAAGATAAACTATTAGAGTACAATAAATATTAAATAAAACGTTTGACTATTCACAAAACTTGTATTCCTATTTTTTTCAATAAAATAACTAGAATGCATGAAAACAGATGTGTGAAACAGACGACTAATTATTAATAAACTAAATATTAATTCAAACATTTATCAAAACAAGTCCGTTCCTTCACTCTGTAACAACGCATGCGCATTTGTGTCTAGGCTGAGTGCGTCGATCAAAATGCTCTACAGCTACGCGCACCGTGTGTGGACTAAACCAAGCTCAGGAAATTCACTCACAAACATAAACCTGGCCCCATAGATAAACACACACACACACACACACACACACACACACACACACACATAAACATTATAATATTTCACATGTTACTCTTGATTTTTGTACTGAAATGTCCAATTTTCATCAAAGTTAAATTTAGGTTGGCTAGTCTTTAGCATTAACAAGTGAAGTAACCATCTCTACAGCCTGATTTACCGACTTTCTCCCATTTGATTTCAGCATTGCTCTGCCCAACAACAGTCTGAAGGTAAAACTTATTTCTTTACACTCTGTCATGTCTCCACTGTAAGGCGTTGTAGAACCTCTCAAACTCCTATGGTGTAATATGGCAACACGTCCATCTCCGGATGGAAGTACCAGGTTTGAACCCTGGTGGGAGTACTGTTTTTTTACAACATCCTGCAAACTTTCTGACCTCTTACAAGGCTGTGCAGAATTTATTATGTCAGATATTCAGGAACTGAGATGATTAGAAGTCCTAAACAAATGTGTAATGTAATCTTCCTAGATGTTTAAAAGCCGTTTATCTGATCCTTTTAGGCTGCATGAGTCCCATAGAGAAGTATACAATGACTTCACCCACATCATGAGTCACAACACCACTTTGGAGGTTTTAAATTTCTCAAATGCATTTTGTACCTGTTCAATATATCAAGACTAAACTTTGAATTCTTTCAAGAATACAAAGTCTTCAGGGCACAAAAGTACTTGCTCTTAGGGGTATAAATAAAAAATTGAACCACGTTTGTCTGGCGAATTTGTTCTGATGCAAAAAAAAAAAGGGTATTTACATTTTTAGCAAAAATATTTATGAATGATGTAAGCGGATAATTTGGTTACAAATGAACTTTCACCTTTGCTTAACAGAGCTCCGGTTCACTGGGTGCATGTTTGTCTGAACTACATTTGTTGGATAGTAAAGTTAAGTTTGGTTCGACAACACTTTCTCCCTTTACATGGCTGACAATAAAGAGTGATGTGGTCTCAGCCTACAAAAAAGAGCCACCACAGTGAAATGATGATGAACAATAATCTGGATGGCACATATTGTAACCATATAATTCAGGTTAACCATATAATAAGACCCATGTTTGCTCCGTCACTCGTCTGACGCAATGGCGGAAGTGGGTGAGTGACGCACGATTTTCTCTCTCAAGGTCACTCGTAAGTTAGTGCCGTAAATTACTTGGTATCGATCAAAAATAGCATCGTATAGAAGTCTGGTTACTGGACTATATTTCCCATGATGCACCTCGGCCTCCTCTGACGTCCCTGAAAATAATCTGATCAGCTGATCTGACCTGGCAACAAAATAACGCAGCCAGAACGCTCAGGCTGGGAGGGGGCTGAAGAACAAAACAATGACACTGCTCGGAAGGATTTTAATGCACTAACACTTTTTAAAGACTCTGTCGGCGTCTCCGTGCGGATCTGCCTCCCGTGTAGCATTTAAGTCGTCCGACGAACCGCAGACATCCGAGCGTTTGACATCGACTGGCTGCTGTTGTTGTTGCTGATATGTTGTTGCAGCTCAGTTGACAAAGTGGAGGTTAGCTCAGCTGTGTCGTTGACCGATTGTGAGCTGCTGAGGTTCGCTGGCTCGGTAATAACACGGTCGCTCCTCGGAATAAAGCTGGAGGCGTCGAAGCTAGCAGCAGACTAATGTTGATGTTTGGATGCTACATCAGCTGCCGAGTTTACTAGCTAGCCTGTTAGCGTTACCCTTTGCACATTCATCTTTTCAGGGAAAGTTCATTGTCTCTGCTGGTGCTGATTATCCGCTCATATGTGTGTGTCATTTCGTCGCTAAAAATTTGATTTACTAACCCAAGACGCGTCCTGTGTCTGTGTGGCAGCTGTAGCAAAACAACTTGAGCAAGATTGTGTTGAAATACTTATCAGGTTCGCCGAAGGGGACGCATAACTCACCGTGTTGTCTCGCTGTACTTGCACTAAATCGTTTATTAATAAGATAGTGTTTGAAATGCACGCTGTGAACGGACATTAGATGAGTTGTACGTATTTGTGGAACTTTAATTAGTCATTTACAGCATCTAGTCACCAGCCCTGTCACCATGCAGCTGTTCTAAGTTATTGTTATTGTCAGGTTATTGTAGCTATTGTATTTGGCCAGTTGTCATATCCTGCAAAGCACAGTTCTCAGTATTATTTCATGTTTGTGTTTTGAATTAACTGTTATTGGAAGTTGCTGGCGTTGTAGTCAAAGCTGTTCCAATAGGCGTGTGTGTGTTCAGGTTTACTTTGTAGAAACGATGAGTGGCCATGGCTCATCCTCAGAAAAGGGAGTCAATACTAGTTTGATATGCCAGGAGAGTTACGTGTGCGGTGGCTCGGAGGAGGCTGCATATGAATGTAATGAATGCAGAAGTTTACAGTGTGTGCGGTGTGAGCTCGAGCTCCACAGTCAGGAGCGTCTGAAGAACCACGAGCGGGTTCAGATAGGCCCAGGTCACGTCCCCCATTGTGACAACTGTAAAGGAAGCAATGGAGACAGCAGCAAACGGCTCAGGTCTGTGGTCCGCTGCCAGAACTGCAAAGTTAACTTATGCCAAGACTGTCAGAAACGCACCCACAGTGGAGGGAACAAGAAGAAACACCAGCTCACCTCCTATCCTCCACCGCCCAAACCTGCCGAGGTCATCTCCGTCCCCGCGCCCGACCAAGCACCTGTCCAAATAACCAATGAGGCTAAATCCCAGAAAGCAAAGCTTCTAGAGAAGGTGGCCAGTTTTCTCCTGGTGGACGAGAATGAGGAAATGCAGGTGAGTCGTTTTTGCCATCGTCAAAACTTTCAAGTCATAAATCTGTGGAAAGTATTTTCACCAGTTTACTCTTTTCCCCCGAAGATAAAAGATGAAGCCATGTTTATGAAGAACCTGAGCTGCAAGCCTGACCAGCTGCTGAAGGTGGTGTCCATCTTTGGGAACACAGGTGAGGGCAAGTCTCACACCTTAAACCACGTGTTCTTCACGGGCAGAGAGGTGTTCAAGACATCTCCTGCACAGGAGTCCTGCACGGTGGGGGTGTGGGCGGCCTTCGATCCCATCCATAAGGTGGTGGTCATCGACACAGAGGGGCTTCTCGGGAACAGTTCCAAACAGGGTCAGAGAACCCGCCTCTTGCTCAAGGTGCTCGCCATCTCCGACCTCATCATTTACCGCACCCACGCCGACCGTCTCCACGATGACCTTTTCAAGTTCCTGGGCGATGCCTCTGAGGCTTACTTGAAGCACTTCACCAAGGAGCTGAAGGCCACGACGGCCCGCTGCGGTCTGGATGTCCCCCTGTCCACCTTGGGTCCTGCGGTGGTCATCTTCCATGAAACCGTTCACACTAAGCTGCTTGGGTCAGGTATGAGTGCAGGTAAAGCATCTCTATACGTCTGTTACACATAAATGTCCGTATTTGTGGGTGCTGAGTACTAACTGTGCTTGAAGGCTTCCACCAGTACACAACTTGAACTGTGTCAAGTTGAATTTAGGTCAGAAACAGAATGTTGTAATACCTTCAAAGTAAACAGAGGGTGACGCAACACTTCAGGTTATTACAGGTTTAACAAGTATCAACCTATAGTGTTTCCCTCAGCTGATTCTTTGTTCTGCACCAGCTGGGTTAGGTGTTGGCATGTCAGATGTTTGTGAAATGTGTAAACACACCTTTTTGCACTGGAAAGGAAATAACCAGCATACCACAATCTGAAAAATGTCAGATTTATAGCTGTAATAACACACTTAAAGGCTTCAACCGTACTCTGCCATTTTTCAACCTCAATTTGTTGGTCTATTTGTTGGGCTGATGATGCCATACAGTGTACAAACAAATGGGAAATAATGCAGAGAGAGGGGAAAGGGGTATATATTGCTTGAATTCAAAATTGCACAGGGCAAGTTTAGACATTGTAATATCAAATGTTCCACATATAATGGAGAACTAATAACATTAATAATAGCGTAGCTTCCTTTATGTTTGGCCCTTTTGTTGTGTATGCCTGCTCCCCTGGTGTGATGGTGTCATAGATCTTGTCAGTGACACTTTTCCTGCTATGACAAGTCTGACTGTCTGATGTGCCAGTAAACGACCTGTTTCACACCGTTTGCCTCACATTCTTTACATACACTGTTTGGTGACCTCCTCAGACTGACAGCATGACTCCACCCAACTCCACCCTTTATGCTTTATACTGCATTCATATACTGTGTGTCTCTTGTTTTAGATAACTCGTCTGAGTCAGTGGACCGGCTGCTGCTGGAGCGCTTCAGGAAGCTGGGCCGCTTCCCAGAGGCCTTCAGCTCTGTCCAGTATTGGGGAACGCAGACTCTCAGCCCCCCGACTGATTTTCGCGGCCTGCAAAATATCCTGGAGAGGCTCCTGGATAACAACGCCACCCGGTCCCCACGCACCCCTTTGGTCATCTTCAAAGCCCTGCAGGTAGGGCTCGGAAAAGTTCAGCATTGTCTTCCAGTCCTCCTCAAACTGTCTGGAAAGTTATAGATCCACTGATATCACGTGACATCTACACCGGAATCGCATTAAAAGCCATCTTGTATCCACTTGTGCAGCTCAAATTTGAAGTATACTCGTTTCCTGTTTGTATGTAAATATCTGTACTTCTCTGCTTTCCCTGCAGGCGCTGAGTGAGCGCTTCAATGGGGAAATTGCAGATGAGCTTGTGGCCCACAGCTGCTTCTTTCCTGATGAGTACTTCACTTGCTCCACCCTCTGTCTCAGTTGTGGGTCAGTGCTCTCCTGCCTTTATTTTCTTTGCACATTTATTAATTCCTTTTCTTTTATGCGTTGTCATCTTTGCTGATATCTCCTGCTGTTACAGAGCATCTGTTGTGTTGTTTTTCCTCCCAGATCCGGCTGCAAGAACAGCATGAACCACGTAGGAGAAGGCGTTTGCCATGAGGCGAAGCACCGTTGTCGTTACTCTGTTCAGTATGATAATCGCATTTACACCTGTAAGGTAAGCGTGGCGGCGCTCCTCTGCAGCCTGTGTTTCCTGTCCCTGCATGATGTACAGCTATAAAGTTAGAACCGTGTCTGCCATCATTTTAGGCTTGCTATGAAGGAGGGAAGGAAGTGATAGTCATCCCTAAGACTTCAGCTTCCTCTGACTCTCCATGGATGGGCCTTGCCAAATATGCCTGGTCTGGGTGAGTGGACTGACCTGCCGGGTCCTTTGGTTAGGGTTAGGTTCCCTGTACGCACCCTAAATTTAGCCCTGGTGTGCCAAAGTGTGGCCTACAATCAATACATAAAAATAGATGTTCCCCAGCCAGTAATACAGCTGACACAAATGTATTTAAAAAATGATTTATTTGTAGGTATGTCATTGAATGTCCAACCTGCGGAGTGATTTATCGAAGCCGCCAATACTGGTACGGGAACCAGGACCCTGTGGATACAGTTGTCCGCACTGAGATCCAGCACGTCTGGCCAGGAGTAAGACAAATAAGCAAACACTTAATTCATCATACGTGTGCTGTATTTGCTTCAATATCCTCCATTCTTCTCACGTATGGATCTGCACCTGAGGTAAAGAACATTATGTCTCTGCTTTTTGCAGTCAGATGGGTTTTTGAAGGACAATAGCAACGCAGCGCAGCGTCTGTTGGATGGAGTCAACTTGGTGGCCCAATCTGTGTCAGAGCTCAGTGTCAAACCTGCCAAGGCCGTCGGCTCATGGCTGACAGATCAGATCGCCCCAGCCTACTGGAAACCCAACTCCCTCATCTTAGTGAGTGACACTCGCCTCCACACCCCCTGCCGAGTCAACACTTTCATGCCCACAGAGATGTTTACCTCCTGTCTATGCCGCTCGGTGGCTATTACACAACTAATGTTTGCAGGTCGCGGTAAAAACGTTGATAGTCTCTTTGATAGTTTCCTCTTCTTCCCTGCAGTGCTTCTTGAATAACACATTTTCTTGTTCTTGTCGTTGTCTTACATAAGGTGTGCCATAAATGTCACACAGTCTTCCAGGACAACGACACCAAACATCACTGCCGTGCCTGCGGGGAGGGTTTCTGTGATGGCTGCTCTTCCAAAGCTGCGCCCGTCCCTGAGAGAGGCTGGGGTCCTGCCCCTGTCAGAGTCTGTGATATCTGTTTTGATCAGAGAGCCTCATATGCAGGTACACACACACAAAGCCAGTGTGTCAAATGTCAGAGGCCGCTGTTCTTCTTCTCTGTCTGTGCCATTTAACATTTAGTGAAGCTCTGACTTTAGCAAGGGGTTCCTTCTTCTTTCAGAGCTGCTTGAGGCGGAGCTTGAGGAGGACGAAGGTGGAACCCTTGCCAGGAAGGTTGGAGAGGCAGTGACCAACACCCTGGGGGTTGTGGTTACTGCGATTGACATCCCACTTGGTGAGTGTTGCCCCAAGCATAACCTAAGGAGGAATGTTGTGTAATGGGACTCAATGACCCAGTAAATGGGAGTGTAGGGTTACGTTGCCCCCTAGTGGCAGAGGTGCATCTTGCTTGTTTACTATTAGAAAGAGAAGCAAACTCTCATTGATGTTCTATACAGGAATCTCTCCTGTAGAGACTCCCATCCTCACCTTTTCCCAACTCTGTGTTAATCATTCAGATTTCACAGATATTTTAAGAAAATTTAATGTCATCCATCAGTACTTGTGACTGATCAGTCAAATTCATTAAGGGCCAATCGATTAATTTGTACCATGTTCAGCTAGGAAGATATAATATGAAAAGAGAGGATGAAGAAGGTGCTAAATGTGTGTGTTTGTGTGTGTAAGTTGCTCTTCTAGCCAGCGAAAGTGATTGTAGGCTAGAAAATTGAAATCCTCCCACACACGCTGGCAACAGAGAATCTTTTCACTACAATTCCGTCGCCGCACCTTGGTACAGAAGTACTGTGACACAGAGTGTTAGATATCACTGTAATATATTCCTGACACAAAGCGTAGTGGGCGACTAGACTGTGGAGTGTCATGATCAAATAAACAGCAGGCCACAGTTTTAATTCATTTCCACACTGACAGTGAGTGCCAGCGAGTAAAGTGAGCAGAAAAAAGGTTTACTTCAGTCAGTTTATCTGGATTTCATTTACGTTTAGCAGGTGAATTGAAACAAGCTGACTCCACCTGATTTGCATTTAAAGGGCCTTTAAAGATATTTGACTGATGAGACGTCGCCTCAGGTTGAAGTTGTGTATTCTGTCAGTTATTATTTCAGGAACGTCTCCATCACATTTATAGAAGTTGAAGCATTCTGTCGTCTGAACCCTTTCACTGTATGATGATATCAGGCTTACATTCACAGCTAATAACTCTTTTGATAACCTGATAGCTTGTTGAAGCCTCGTGCGGATCTTGTCCATACCCCCTAAACCCCCCTCCCTCTCCCGCACACACACACACACCACGCCCAAAATACCCTTGAGCAAGCCCTGTTCCAATCACAACAAAATCTGCCTCCTTATTTCCAAATCCCAATCTTGTTTTCATGTTTCCATGGTTACACTACCCAGGGCAGCTGGCACTTTGTTTTATTTTCTTGTGTTCGTGGGTGCTTTGCAAACAATAATGAGGAAACAGCAGCATGTCGTTTCACTACACATTGATACTTTTAGAATTTAAGTGGAGATAAGTAGATAAGATAAGATCATATAAGTTATTATTGCTGTCTGAACAGTATGGACATTAGCAATGAGCCGTATGTTGTTAATGACAAAACGTTGCCTTACCACAATCCTTACTACAAGTGCTTGTGTGTGTGTGTGTGTGTGTGTGTGTGTGTGTGTGTGTGTGTGTGTGTGTGTGTGTGTGTGTGTGTGTGTGTGTGTGTGTGTGTGTGTGTGTGTGTGTGTGTGTGTGTGTGTGTGTGTGTGTGTGTGTGTGTGTGTGTGTGTGTGTGTGTGTACGCTGTGTGTCCTCTTAGGTCTTGTGAAAGATGCAGCCCGTCCTGCCTACTGGGTGCCTGACCAGGATATTCTGTCCTGCCACAACTGCCAGCGTGAGTTCACTGCCAAACTGTCCAAGCACCACTGCCGTGCCTGTGGCCAGGGCGTGTGCGACGACTGCTCGCCGGAGCGCCGAGCCGTCCCGTCGCGGGGCTGGGACCACCCCGTACGCGTTTGCACTGGCTGCAACCAGAAACCGGGAGAACTTTAACAAGGGCAGGCCTTCCTTCCTCAGAGCAGCAGAGAGAACCACTCAGCCGGCAGTCTGTCACTGCTGTACCTCTGTTACTCACACGGTTCTGTCCTTTATCTGTGGCAAGGAGGCTTTTAGTCAGTATAGGACATATAGCAGATTTGGGACTTGCGAGTTCCCGTGGCCTTGTAGAACAGCCAGAGTATAAGTATGAGTTACATGACTGAGTGTGAAAAGATAAATTTCCACTCTGGTTATTGACAGAGTGAATATTTTGATCCTCACTGACACAAATCACTAAATTTTATGTTACATATGGCTATGGAGCTATTTTTCTACTTTGGGAAAATATATAAAATGTATCATTTAAAAAAAATATTATTAGTTAGCTGAGAACCCTGTGGGGTTGTGTGATTAGTTTTAAGGAATTCTTATTAAGCATTGTTGGTTTGATGTCCTATGTGTAACGATACGGAGATATTTTTATCCATGCAGACACAACCACAGGTTCCATTGCATGCTGTATTGCATCATTTTAGTTTTTGCACTAAGCCTTTTCCAGCTGTTATAGGCTGTTGCTTATCACGGCCACGAGCGGATATCCAGGTGATGGAGTCACATGAAAACTGATTTGAAATCTAGGTCCAGATTGTGGATATCTGTAGTGCCAAAAATCATTCAGGTCACTGTGTCTGTGCTGGTATGATTTTTATATTTTATCACGTGATTTGAGGTTGTGTGATGACAGGAAATATGTAAGAAGGGTGTACATTTGAGATGTTGGAAGATTATTTATGTATCGGAGATGGGGGGTACTTATTAGCACTCTGGCATGCATGACAGTCTGAGAGATCCATGGCCTTTAGTTGTTCAGAGGAAGATCTCTGATTAAACCTCACTATCTCTTATACTGTGCGTCATCTTGACTGTGCACATGTAACAGTATAAAGGGCGCCCATTTCATGTTCCATATTGTGTTCTTTCTCGACGCACCGCGTTTGTTTGTTTAAACCATTTCCAAGTATTTAAAGTTGCTGTCAGTTTAGTTAAATGGATAATGATTCGCAGAAGCAATTCATATCCAAATTGGTCTCCAAACCAGTTTTCCACATCTCATTCATGCTTCCAGGTCTCGGTAGGCACAGGATTAGGACTACTGACTCAACTCAACACATTTCTGCTGCTTCATTTCACTATAACAGGTTGTTTTGGACTGGTGTGATGCATTCTTGAAAGCTGTTGTATCAAATTACTGTTTGTTCATACATGTATTATTTCGTGTGATATTAGTTATTAGTTAAGGATATTTATACACTTTGTAGTTATTGTAAGTGAGCCATCCCTTCCCTTTATATTGTTTCTGTCTAAACCTGTGACATTTAACCCCCCTATGTATTTCAACCTTAGTAAGACAAATGCTCAAATGTGGAAACGATGAGATGCTAAACCATATTTAGCAACTGAAAGCTTTAACTAGTTTTTGTTTTTTAACACTACGTCTTGCATCATAAGTTTTATTGCTTCTGTAATAAGAGTGTTACATCTGATTATAATACAAAGCACATGGAGATGCCTTCAACATTTAGTTTTTTCAAGTGAGAAAATTGTCTTTGTCAAATGTAAGCTTTGTAGATAGTTCTCCTCCTATTGTTCCCAACTTGGAACTCATGGTTCTATTGTCTGCAGAGATGACGTGTCTCCCTTGTCTCAAAATAGATTTATCCGTCTGAATGTTGCATCACAGCCATCCTCCTTTGACATGCCAATATTGCACAGGATAGAATAGGAAATAGATAGTGTCAGATGACTCGTACTGAAGTTCATTCCCTTGCAAATCTGTGCAGTCTGTTGCTTCAAATATCCTTGTGGTGTTTGAGAGATAAACTCTGTAACCAGGCTGTCCAGTATTTGGTAGGGTTGGGTGCTGTCATCAGCATTCCTTTCCTACCTAAAAATCAAGAAGGAATTTCCCCTTTTACCCTGTTAACTTGCAGCAATGATGTGTGGATGCTTGCTGAACTGGTGGAGGAACCTAAAATTAAAAGTGTTTCAGCTTCGTCTGTCAAACCATTCTCTGGAATTGCCTCCGTATCTTTTCTGTGTGCATGCATGTGTATGAGTGTGTGTGTGCGTGTCCTTGTGTCAAGCCACTTATGTGGGTGGAAGACAGCGTGCATGCCTGTGTATTATGAGCATTGCTTCCATTCCTCTCCACGGCTGCAGCCTCAGAGAAACCGGAGGGGAAAGGATTTGTTTGGTGCTTATTGATGATAATGAATGATTTATAATTAATTTAATAAATAATTAAACACATGCTTCCATGTTGATATTCTGTGCCATTTGCACTGCCGGGCCTCAGCCCTGTAGGGGGGGGGGCGGGGGGGAGCAGCTCTGTGGATCAGCCCCAGCTACAGTAAGGGTCTCTTTAAAAGCGATGTGTTTCAAGTGTGGACAATATAAATACAAGGGAAAACCCTTTAAAATAATTTTGACAGTTTACCACAGAAGCCACGCCCCGTGCGCGTAGGCCGCGCTGCCATTGGTCCACGATTTCAACCCGACCTCCGATTGGTCTGTTCCCGTAGGTTTCCCTCAGAACTGCAAGACGCCGATATTGCGTTACATTGTAGCAAAATGGCGGCTGTCATTCAGAATCCACTAAAAGCGTAAGTAATTTAGACATTTAGGAAATTCTCACTTATTACTTTTGTGCCAAGTCGTATATTAAAACCGGCTGCTCGTGCATGTGAGCGTCGGCCGTGTGCATATGGCAGATTAAGCTGTCCGAATTCATTTTGTGTACTTCTTGCATGGTAAAGTCGCCTCGTACAGTTCTTTTATTTCACTAGATTTCAACATTTAGTCTTGAACACGTTCGCGGTGTTGTGTGGCGCTTTTCAATGCACTACCGGAGCTTTTCCCCCCGCTACGATCTTGCATTCAGAACAGAGTGTCGCCTTTCCTGGGCTGTAAATCTATTAGAAAACTGTCGACAACGTGCCTCGGCGCTGCACCGAATCATTTAAAAGCCGATTCTCTTCGTGCTTGGACGGGCGCAGCGGCGGAATATGTTTGGCATTCCTAAAGTCGTTTACAGTTGGTGTAAATTGTCGACATGTCAACTTTGGCTGCTCCGTGCGCAGACGTGGTCAGGACCCGGTAAAGCAAAGGGAGGAGGCATTTTGTATTTGCATGCTTGCTTGCTGGGCGAATTCGACAAAAGTGACAGCAATTTGAGCCCCGTGCTGGAAACACACTGTCAGCGTGTGTTCGCACAGCCCGTGTGTGCGTGGAAAGGTCTTCATCCTCCAACTTACAGCCCTGCTCCACCTTTTTCTCCAACCATTCTCCTTTGTTCCTCTGTGTTGTTTCACCAATTCCACTGGTTAGACATGTAAGTTGAAATAGACCCAACGAGTCTTGACTTTGCATCTATTTTCATGTTTATGTAGGTTGATTATGTGGATGTGTTGATGTACATCCAGGTGGGCATATGGCAGAACGAGCATTGAGGCTGTATTAATAGGTTATGATGGTTCTGTGGGTCCGTGCACTCCACTGTGCCTTTAAGTGGAGGAGTGCTGGAGATTAGCTTGGTCCAGGATCCTGGGCCCATCTGTCAGAGAGATGCTCCGACAGAGAGGAAGTGTTGGGCACAAGCAGGAGAACCATCTGCTCCTCCATGGAGGTACGCTGGCACCTCCACGGACTGCAGCACCACGAGTGGACCACACAGCACCCACACACGCTCGATCGCTATGCTGAGATGATATTGTTGTTACACCCAGGAAAGGATGTGGGATTAGGGCCATGGACGAGCAAATATATGATGTAATAATGTCACTAATCACGTCCAAGGCTTGGGACATAGTAATAATTAGTGTCTGTGGTCTATATCTTCTCAAAAGTCATAATTTATCTCCAACTATCCTTGTTTAAAGCAGTTATTACCCAACCTACACACACGTTGTATGGCTGTGTCGCTTAAACTTCTATATCAAGCTTGGTTGCTCTTGCGATGCACCTGGATATTACCCTGTATAGTCTTCTGCCTCGGGCCTCTGAGCAGCTCCAGTGGTGCAGTTGGTGTTCAAATGTTAAGTGTGAAATGTTAAATATGGAATATATAACCAGAGTTTATTCCGTTCACTCGTCACATGGTGCAGAATGATGTAGGAAAGTGTGTTTCCTTAGTTTAATGTTGGACCACTTCCCCTTTTTGTATGGCAACAAGCTCCTGTGCGTCTCTGCTGTTGAGTTGCTGTTTCATCTTGGACGTTTTAGTATTCTGATGAAGAATGTCTCCTTGCTATAAGCTGTGCTTAATGAAGTGTTTCAATCTGCTATAATTAGCCTCTGTCTCTGGTTTCTGACTTCATTTCACACGTTTGTCAGATTATAATTAGTCACACTTGACACTAATTGGATGTTCCTCCTGTGGACCAGTTTGACCTTTTTTGTATTAAGATGATTCACTTTAGGGGAATGAAATGCTGGTTTCGACTTTGTCATAGAGATGTGGAGGATGAAGAAACGGCTTGCAACGCTGTCAGTGTGTGTGTGTCTGCTCTGTTGCGTCGATGGGAAGACAATAGTCTCTAGAAGCTGCTGATAAAATGGAGTCTGGAATATTTAATTAATAAAGGATCCCATAAAGCCACTCATTAAAGGGTGGCCACAGCTGGAGTATTATTTCTGTTCTATCACATCTCTCCTGACATCACACACCCTTTAGGTCTTCCAGATTGTCAGCTACCTTGTCCCTGGGGTTGAGTAGAATTTGAGTGACTCACATCTGCTGTTTATTGGACGTGCAGTGTGGAGGTGTATGGTCTGGTAAGGCCACGTTGTTCTGATTGGTGTAATCAGGAGGTTGTTGTCAGGATGCAGTCACTGTGTAGGCCCTCCTCCCCCTCCTCCTCCTCCTCATCTTCCTCCTCCTCTTCCTCCTCCTCCCTTGTTATGTGGTGCCTCTAGCTTCCTGTGAAGAAGCAGTGCACTTGCAAATTTGAAGGACTTTCTGTAGCGAGTGTAAGGGACTGAAGTTGGGTCTTCAGATCTCTATCTTACTTTCCATTAAAACGACTAACAAGTTGTTTTTATATAGTACCCTCTAACTGCAATGTGAAGTTTGTCGTCAGATATGCAAAATGCATGTTGACACATGCTCACATCACGGATACTGCCATGTGACACGGTGAACCGTTGACAGGAACACACTGATAGCAGAGGCCCCACTGGCCACAAGATTTGCTTTGGTTCCTCGCCCTTATGCGCACACACACTCTACTTCTCTTCTCATTGGTAAGACATTGATAGCGTGTTGCTCCTGTCTCTCAGGTGCTTTTTTAAAAATGTTTTTGGTCCGTTCTGGATCGCATGTGACTTGTTACAAATATGCAGGGAGCTCATATAGGGGCGATGTGTTTATGTGTGTGGGGGGTGAGAGAAAGGCATGACTTTCTCCCCTCCTGTGCTGCTGGATGTGTCGCTCTTGCCACTCATTACAAGTGTCAGAAAGATCTCTCACCTCAGCCGGCGCACCTGCTGATGGGGGTGGCAGGGCTGTGATGGAGGGCACGTTGCTTGCATAGACAGCCAGCACCCACCCAAAGACCTCAGCTGATTATTTTCCCCCACCCAACCCCCTAAACATGTTTCACTGAGCCAGATCAGCTCTTTGTCTGTTCGACTTGAGTAATCTCAGGAGTGCTGTTTTCTTTGCGCTCCACAGTGCGTAACCTCTGAGCACACACTCGTAGCTGAGACTACTTCAGGGACCTTTTACGACTGGCCTGCTTTCAGTAAGCTGATATGTCACACGGCGTCCCATCAGAGCTGTATGTTGATATAAAGTGAATGACGCTGAACTACAGCGGTTAGTTTGATTGGTATTGGCTGTGAGACCATTACACCTAGTCTACATGTGGTAAAGATGCACCATGAGGATCACAATTCATTAATATATGCATTTTATAGCTGTGTGTGATGATTTTACCCGTGCCTAGTCATTATCTTCAAAGGGACTCCTGCGAACAAGCTACCGGTGAAGGCGCCAAACCTCTGATGTTGTGTGTGAGGATTTGTTTTGAGTGTGTCCTGGTGTGATTCCTCTTGTAAAAATTCCTGCGCTTTAAAAGGGGAGTGATTACATCTCAGAGAAGGCTGTTATATACTAACACTATATGACATCTTTACAAGGCCAAAAGTGGTATTGACATGATTATTAACTACAATGAAACCGCTAACTTAGTTAGCTTGAAACATGAGGAAGAAAAGTCCAGTCTTTATCTGCTGGCTTTTAACCTCTGTTGGCTCTGTCTCTCTCGCTCACTCTCTATCGCTCTTGCTCTCTCTTGCTCTCTTTCTCTTTCTCCCTCCCTCCCTTCCTCCTTCCTTCTCTCCCTCCCTTGCTCTGGTTTGTTCCTGCTACCTTGTTTTTGTTTTAGCTCATTTCTGTGTCCCACACGTTTCCTCCCCTCCCTGTGCTGGGTACCTGTCAGTGTTTACTCTTCCCAGTCACACTGACATGAAGCCGCTCTTTCCCAGAAGCCTCTCACACACTGTGGTTTTTGTCTGAGCTGTGGAGCCGTTGGCTTTGTGTGGGTCTGTTCGTCTGCTGCACGGCGTCTCCTTAAGGAGGAGGGTGAAGACGACGAGTCGGTCTCCCACCTTCCAAGTCTAGTTTAAGATTCCAGGCTCGAGTTGTAGCCAGCAGCTCATTAGTTCCATTACAAGATGGCGGTCTGCTAATGTAATTAAGAACACGTGGAGGAAGTTCATTACATGGATGTGGAGATTGCATGTTCAGACCGGAGGAACTCATGACTGTTATTGACCCTGTGATGTAGCGGTAAGCTGCACACGTCTTATACGTGCTACCTTGTCGCCTTCATCACAGGCTCCAGCTTTTACCCCCACCTTTGATTTTGTCAAATTAGAACCTGCCCTTGTGCTAGGCTCTCTGCTGAGATTAATTAACTGGGCTAATTATCATACCAGGCGTGTGGCAGCGATTGAGGGCTTGAATGTGAAATATCCTCCCCCATTTCACTCTGAATATTAACATTGAAACCCTGAGGGACTGCCAAAATCTCACTGGCACTTAGAAAAGTGGAGCTAAGTGTGAGAGTCTTATCTGCTTGCTGCTCGCTTTGGAGAGGCAAATCTTTATTTCATGAAAAATAACACACAGACTTACCACTTTATTATAACGTATCATTTCATTCGCTACACCGCTAAGATTTAAGGGAATCTAATGCGTTGTGAAACACACACTGCTCCGTCTGTCTTCCTCCTGTGTCAGAGAGGTGTTGATTCAACTCTGTAGTACTCCTTTACCGCCAGGAAGGTATTTGCTTCTGCTTGTGTGTGTTGATTTGTGTTGCTGTGTGTCTTTTGGAGAGGTAGCTAAAATTAGTTTATTGGCAAATTGTTTTAAATAACATTTTGTGGAGAGGTGGGTTGTAGGCAAAGCAACATTTTAGTAGATTTTAAGATCTGGATCATAGTTTTAATGTTATTTAAATTCTAGACCATGGACAACCATTGAGACTGATTGTTTAGTTAACCCAAGCTTACCACTAGATGGTTTCTGAGACTTTGTTAGTCACAGATTCCACACAAAAGAAGCTACCATGAAACAAACAGAGCAGTCTCCTCTACTGTTCAGTATCTTCTGTGTCCACCATTTGCCAAATGCAACACATCTCCTTCACATTGAATGAATTAAATAGTTGATTGCAGCCTGTGGACTATTCTCCCACTCTTCTTCAGTAGCTGTACAAAGTTGCTGGACATTGGTGGAACACGCTGCCGTATGCCAGCATTCCAGAGAATCCCAAACATGCTCAATAAGTGACATGTCTGGTCAGTATGCAGGCCATGGAAGGACTGGAACATGTTCAGCTTTGAGCGGTTGTTTACAGATCCCTGCAACGTGGGGCGGTGTATTGTCATGCTGAAACATGAGGTGATGGCGGTGGATGAATGGCACAGCAATGGGCCGTCACAATATCTGTGCAGTCACATTGCCGTGGAGAAAATGCAGTTGAGTTCGCTGCCTGTAGGATCCGCCTGCCCATACCATAACCCCACCACACCATGGGCCTCTGTGCACAACAGCTGAACATGTGATTCATTGGGGAAGAGGTCCGTCCTCCGGCCTGCAAGCGTGGCTGCCGAACTGCAGACAAACCAAGACCCCAGTGAGTGCGGCGAGCATGCAGATGAGTTTCCCTGAGGCCATTTCTGACAGTTTCTGCTGAAATTCTTCACTTGTGGCATCCAACTGTGTCATCAGCTGTCCTTGTTGTTGACCTCAGACGATCCCACAGGTGAAGCAGTCAGGTGAAGCAGTCAGGTGTAGCGGTCATGGGCAGGCGTGGTTACACACTCGGTCTGGACACTCCTGCACTTTGCATGCCAATCGGATGATCACGTAAATCTTGAGGCATCTGTGGCGTGGTGTTGGAAAAACAGAAAGCCATTTTAGAGAGCCCGTTTATTGAGCCCATTATAGGTAACACCTGTGTAGGAGATGGATTATCAGGACAAAGGAGAAATGCTAACTAAACAGAGCTATAAACACGTTTTTGGGCAAATTTGAGAGAAATTAAATCTTTGAGTTGATAGAACAAATCTTTCAGGTAATATGTAGAAGAATGGAAATGGCCTCAAAAATAAAAGTGTTGAGTTTACAGTATATTTTTGTTCATTGTAAATAGCTGTTGGTTCCCCTGCAAGCAGTGCGAATTGGTAAATCACATCATTGTAAATCCCAATGTGAGTACAGCGTTATACATTTTGTGTTTTCTCATAAACACCTAAAGCGAAGTTATGACAAACGCTGTGTGCCAGATTTAGCCAAGAAGTCACACATCTACACTGCAGAGGAAGTGAGACAGGCCACTACACCAGGCGCCTAGCAGGGCTTCAAATATCTAACTCGTTGAGAGTGAGCTAATTCATGCATATACAGTTTAATGTATAGTCGACAGCATCAGAGCAGGATCCATAAATGTCCCGCCTTTATCATAATATCTATTTCCATTAATATCTCCTCCAGTAATTAAAAGAGAGATCACTCAAGTTACATGGGGGAGCTTTCCAAGGGTAAGGAGCCAGATTATAAACGTCAAATGTACACAGAAATGCATATTCTGGCTGTTCTGGCAAGCTAGTGAGAAATGTTTGGCCCTTGGCAGTTTGTTAGTGGGGCTGTATTGGATTGCATTGTATTGAAAGTACCCCCCCTTGGTGCAGCAGCATGACCACAGCTCACATCCTGTCTAGAATCAGATCACATAAAAAGCCCACAGAGGTAATAACACATTTAAGTTCAGGAGTGGGAGTCATTGCGGTGCTGTAACTACATCGCACTCTTTTTCTTTTTTTTTCACCCCCCTTTACACAAATTCTCTCCAATGGCGAGCCAGGAAGAGGAGAGGGAGAGGGAGAGGCTGGGTTAGCAGCTGGATACGCACAGGCAGATGTTCACCAGCATCATTTGTATAGGGGACTGTTGCTAAGGGGATGGCTTTGCATTCTCAATTCTCAATGGGTGTGTAGTATGAAACGCTTTGGTCTCAAAGAAGGAGCTTCCTCCCGTTCTATCAATCATACTTCTATCTACCAACAAATTGAGTTAATGATCCAGTGGTGGCGAACAGATGTTGGTGGCCTTTGTCCAGATGTTAATACACATGCAAAATGGTGTGAATGGCTGCTGGTGATTTTGCACGCATGGTTGGCCAACTCTTGACCTCTGCTGCGACCCCTGTTGCCCCCCGCAGGTTGGGAGACCAGTTCTACAAGGACGCCATCGAGCAGTGCCGCAGCTACAATGCCCGCCTGTGTGCCGAACGCAGCGTACGCCTGCCATTCCTGGACTCGCAAACCGGCGTGGCCCAGAACAACTGCTACATCTGGATGGAACGCCACCACCGCAGCCCCGGTGCGCAAACACTGCATGCTCACACACACACACACGCGTATAGTACACAAATACAACATGAGGTGGATTGTAGAAGTTGCTTTTGACATTTTGAGCAGTTTTATCAGAGGCTTTTGTAAATTAAAGAAACCTAACAGATAATGAACTAACTGTTTTTGACTTTTGACTTAAAAGTGATACTTTTATACATTTGTATGTTGTTTCTGAGTGTAGGAAGTCTCCCCATAGAGTAAAGTAGCTGAGAGAATGTCGCAGGCATTGTAAAGAAATATTTTACCCAAGGAAATGTTATCTCATAAGGCGTTGCAAGCATAATTCAGTTATATTGGAGAATCCATAAGATATATTTAGCTTCATTTGTTTCGTTCATAGCTTCTGTCTTTGCGCTGCTGAAGAACAAAGCTTCAACTTATTAAAAAAAGTGTTATGATGAGGATATAGAGATTTTTATATGTGGCTGATGCTGGAACTCTGTGTGTGTGGTGTATGTGTGTTCTCTTGTACAGGGGTTGCAGCCGGGCAGATGTACACATACCCCGCCCGCTGCTGGAGGAAAAAGAGACGGCTGCACACGGCCACAGACCCCAGGCTGGGCATCTACGGCCTGCAGATTGGTGAGAACCTGCAACACCTGAAGCTTCTCCCTCTCCTGGAGCCACCTGCCCCTCACCCTCTGCTCCTCTCACTTCCTCCTCTTGCTCCTCCTCCTCCTCCTCCTCCTCATCTCCCACTCGCCACCTCCCGTCAGCTCATGTGATTAGTGGTGATGATCTGGAATAATCTGGCTAAAAGCATATCACGTTGTCTCGGCACACTGAGCAAAAACAGGCTGCCAGTCATTTTTCAGCAGATGAAATGTGGCTATGTTCACCCCGGCTGATAAACTTGTTTTGTGAGGAGTAGAACATGTAATGACATTTACTATTGCTGGGAGCAGAGAGACGGAGTACGGCCAATGCAGACGCTATTTAATAAATGTTATGGAATGGAGTTTGGACTCCTGGCTGCCGCTTGGAATCTCTCCCTGCTCACTCAACACTTTGGTCTCCCTTGTTTCCCTGCCACATCCATCGCTGATTGAGTTTGTCTCTTTCTCTCTCGCTGCTCTTTCATCCCCCAATCGTTCCCTTTAATCTGCCATGCAGGCAGTGCCTGTATGCGCTCAGTGTTTCTGAGCTCCAGTAACTTGTCCGCTCTGTGCCCAAGGCTGGCTTACCCACTGGGATGTTACAGTATCCAGAGGAATGAACTCCACAAAAGAAGGAGGAATCTGTGCTTTCTTTGATGGAAACATTATGCTGCACCTTTCATTCCCTGCTACTCGTGTCAAAGTCAGCATGTGTTTGATACCGGTTCATACCTCAGCTCAGATCTGAGTTGAATTTCTGCTTTGCATACTGGAAGAATGAAGGTTTGCTGTGCTCCGAAAGTCAGCAAGAGGGAAGAGCTGAGAGGGAGAGAGAGAGAGAGAGGGAGAGAGAGAGGGAGAGAGAGTGAGCTTGGGCAGCATATGAACCAAGCCATTGTTTCCCAATCGCACCCTATTGTTGCCTATTGTTTCCCACTGAACTCCACCACCGCCCCACCGTCCCCTCACTTCTTCAACAACAGCATTGTGTGCGGACGCCCTAGCACAGGGGAAAGTCTGATTTAACCTGGCGTCTCTTGTATGTAGCCAGTTGTGCAGCTGGCCAGAGGTGGCTCCGAGTTGTGCTGGCTGGCTGTCTCGCTGGCTCGGCAGCCTGTCTAGCTGTTGGTGTGCTAGAGACTGGGGCTGCATGCAGAATCAGCTCGCTGCTGCAGGCTGCTGCCGGCTCTATTTTTAGCCCCCGAGCTCCCATGGGCTGGGAGGAAGAGGGGGGCTGTCTCGTCGCGGAGAGTTGAAAGTCAACGTGTGCAGACACAATGGTGAGGGGCTGCCGCCGCATGGTGGAGGGGCGTCGTTGGAGAAGCACGTTCTCGCGCCTGCCTCCCAACTATGGAGGCTCGCGTGGCTTCAGCAGCTCTTGTTCAGTCCTCTGAAAGTCATTTAACTATGTGTAGTGGTGGGATGAACAGAGATGAAAGAGCCGATAGAAAGCTGGAGTCAGGCGGCTTTGAACTGCTCTTTTTCAAACATCCGCCAAAGCACCAACATGGACACAAAGCTCTCTCTGGAGGAGTGTAAATAACATGTAGAGATCTGACTGACTGTCAAAGCTTCTGTTTGCTCTGCTTTGTCTGCTCAACCTGCTTGCCTCCTACACTGTTTGTTTAGATCTTCAGCTCAACAGCGTGGGAGTAAATATGCATGATGTGGTCGCCTTAAAGTGATAAGCCACTTCTTGTATCGAGTTAGAAAGATTCCTACTGCTAAAGTCAGGGGCCTCATTTATTCATGGCCCTGCACTATTGACAACAATGGGGGGGAAAGAATGTCTGAGATGTTATCATGAACATAGAGCTGTGAAAATAGTTGTGATGAAGAAAACGTCTATTACAAACGGAAAGGGTGACGGCAGTTATTACGAATTTGCCCACACGTTGGTCTGGGTGTGGAAGAGTGGAGGAGTAATAGAAACATGTCTGCTCACAAAGGTCACATAGAGTGACATGGATGGTTCTCATCACACTCGCTGGATGGTGATGTGAGAAAAAAAAAGACAGAAAAATGTACTCCCTCCTGCTCAGTCACAGGAAATCCTTGTTTTTTTTCCTTCTGTCTAGACGGTGGCCTCATGTCCAAGGACACCTTACCCACCCAGAGCACCACGCTGGAGGCTCTGCTGCGAGGAGAGGGCCTAGACAAGAGGAGCAACTCCAAGAACGACGAGGAGAGCCTGCTGGAGATCCAGGTAGGGGCGTTTGTGTGCATGTTGGATGGATGAGAGCTTCAGCCAAATGGTTCAAATGTAAATTCTCAGCAGTCATCATTGGAATGATGGAGGGTCTTGGCATTCAAAGTGGCTTGTTGGCTGAGTGTCATTCTCTAAAGCATTTAGATGAGTGAGCTACTTCAACTGTTAACGCCCCATTTATAATTTATTATTACTACCGGTAATTAAATTCAGTTTATGCAATTGCAGGGTTCTAATATCCTCCATTATACATTAATGTGCCTTAAATCATAAAACAGGGACTGGGGACAATAATAGTTCAGTTATTCATGGATTCAGATGTAGGAGGTCTGAACTCTGCCGAGTCTAAAGCACATTTATTTAAAACAAAATAACTCCGACTTAACTCAACATCAAATGTAAAGTTTGTTGGCTGAATGGAGAAGAATTGATTTTGTTTTCCACTCTGCCCGGATGTGTTTTTCTCCGGGGTTTAATAATAGAAGTGTGTTGAAACGGTCCTTTCCTGTCTGTGACACAGAGGGTTCTGGAGGCTGACGCAGCCGAAGATCCTTTCAACGACGACAATGACTATGAAGTGGACACTCCCAAGAGGAGATACCGGGGCAAAGGAAGAGTAAGTGAGCAGCAGGAGGACACTTGTTACGCGCTTAAGTAGCCACATAATTACCGACGGGCTCTGCCTATTAAATAGGAACTCAGTTGTAAATGAAATAAGACTCTCAATCCGTCTGTAGAAGCGTTTTTACACCGTCTGTCGTCCTCACGGGTCTCATCCGGCGCTGCGACAGAGAAGTGGACATACCGGCGGATACGTGCAACTGCTTTAGTCTCACAGCCGTTGGTAAATTGTGTGTGTTCGTAGCTGTGAAGACCAAACTCATTTGCTTATCCTTTGTTTATCTGCCTTCCCCAAGCAAATACGTCTGCATTTTTAGTTTAATGCAAATTTGTCCCAAACCGTTTTAAGTGAACTGAAACAGGAGCGATCGCCACACATTAACAAGCATTTAGACTATTTTCCTTATGCAAATTACAGCAGTGGGATTACATGAAATCACAATAAACTCCCTGACTTTGCTCTGGCTTATCACACACACACACACAAACAATCTGCCTTCAGTTTATGTCGCCGTGGTGTCAGAGATGTCGATTCAGCTCGGTGGTAATTGTTGTGGCGCTGTTAAATAAAACTGTGTCGTATTGATCGTGTTTCCAGTGCGACGCCCCCGTCCTGTATGTATGGGACTGAGTGGGACAAAATGTAGAATGAAGGGGCCACGTTGCAGCTTTTGTGTGTGTGTGTGTTGTTGAACGTCTCTCCACTCCTTGTTTCCTGTTTGGCCCTCTTACCGAGCGTGTGTCCTCAGGGTCGCGGTCCGGGCCGCAGGAGGGCGGATCTGGACGACCACGACAAGCCATACGTCTGTGACAGTAAGTCAAGTGTGTGTGTATGCGTGTGTGTTAGTGTCTCGTCGTTTTACTGTGCACATTTGTAAACTGTATGTTGTGTGTCTTGTGTGTGTGTGTGTTAATGCTCAAGTGAACTGACTGACATTGGGAACAGTGTTTTCATAACTTAGATAACTTGTTTTATTGGTTTTAACTGTGCTGGAACAACACACACACACACACAAACACACACACACACACACACACACACACACACACACACACACACACACTCACTCAAGCACACTCAAGCTGGAGCCCTTTTTTTTGACATTTTCTTTGTTTTCTCCGTTTCAGACAGATACAAACAAAAGCATAACTCAAAGTCTTCGACCTCAGGTACGTCAGCTTCCTGTCTCTTCCTGTGTTTGGAGCGGTGTGATGGATTGTTGTGCGATAGCGTTGCGAGTGGCGTGATTATTGATTTAGACTCGATGTTTTCTTTCTTTTCTCAAGCTGAAAAATCGACCCTGCTCTCCAGGCGTCGCTCGTCAGGGCAGGATGTGTTGTCTCCCCTATTTGAGTTTCATTCCACTAACCAACAATTGGAGCTCCTACAGTCTCCATTACTCTCCTTTTGGAAATCGAATCGAACGCTGCGAGTCCAAACAATTGAGATCATTTCCCCGTTTTTGATCCCAGCAAATGAAATTACACTCAACTTTAGTTTAGTTGCTTTCTAACTTGTGGGCAGTTTGCCACATTCTATTTCACAGTCAAAGCATATGAAGAACTACAAGAGCTCTATCTTGCAGAAATAAATGTTACATCATTAAAGCAGTGAAAAGAAGAGGCTGTGTGTCTTATGTGTCTTGTGGTGGCTTTTGCAGTCTGTGGGAGGCGCTACAGGAACCGTGCGGGTCTCAGCTACCACTACACCCACCCCCACCTGGCAGAGGAGGAGCGGGCCGGGGAGAGGGGCTCCGTCTCATCCCGATCTCCCTCCGCACAACAGACGGACAGACCCAAACGTAAGTGTGACTCCCTGCTGACTGTGGGACCACAAAAGAAACGCAACAAACGCATCTGAATTTGCCGACAGTCCTGTTAAGAGCAGCAGAGACATTTACTCTGATGCTCGGGTGAAGCTAATCAATTAACTTAAGTAGCTTTAGCAGTAACAGTGCACCTGGTTTCCAAACCGTGAACTTGACTCCGCCTGTACGTGCGGCCATCTTAGGGTTAAAGACACATTATTCATTATTCCTGTGTGGTGAGAGGCTTTTAAAGGAAGGCAGGACGTTTGGTAGTTGATGTGCAGCAGTGTATGACAGGTGAGCGTACACACAGGGACACTGAGTGACTGAAGAGGACAAGGACCTGGAACATGTCAGGGGTGATGGATATGAAAAGCTGTTAAGACTCTAGCTTCAGGGAACCCAAGTGATATTAAATGAAAGTCTACACACAATGCGTTATCAGGAAATATTTAAATGAAGTCTGCTTTGTCAAATTCCCTTTAATTTCAAACACATAGGAGCTGAATGTCTGCTCACATTCTTAGTCTTGTTAACGACGCAGGATATAAACACGGGCACAGTATCAATTGTCAGGACAGACAGTGTGTGCTGGCGCTTGGTGACCATAACGTCCACTGGAGACGAGCAGCGTTCGGAGACGGCAACAGCTTGACACCGCCACTCGTTGATGTAAACACGCGGGCCGCCCCCACGAGTCTTGCCGGACAGTGATGCCACTGTGTCTGCAGTGTGCGGGCTCGGCGGAACGATGTCCAGGATGTTGTCACTCTCAGGCCTGTCCCTGTGAAAAAGCAGAATACACAACGTTCCCAGAGTAGCTCTCCTAAGCCTGATTTATTCCACTTTATCATCAAGCGAGCGTACGCTGGTGAGCAGCTGTGTCGGGTCCAAAGCCTTCAGAAGAAACCTGTTTTGATTTCCCATCATATATCTGTTTTTCGCTCATTTTACGTGAAATTGCCTCTAAAAAAGTTTTTTTTTTCTTTGGCATTTCCTTAAAGGTCCAAAGGGTCCAGGTGGGACCAACATTCCCAATAACTACTGTAATAAATGCCAGGGCTCAAACAAGAAAACGGGTAAATCTCCCTGCTCAGCCTGCCAATGCACAAGTGAGTCCACACACAGTTTCCTCCCCTGACATGTGAGACGCAGCACAACACAATCTCTTCATTTGTTTATCCAAACTTAGTACGTATGCAAAATCTCCTCACTGTGCAGTCTTCAGTTGTGTGCGTTAATAGTGTGCAGGAGCTTCTGTTTCCTTCCTGTATGCAAACCTGTACAGTAAAATCTGGTGATTTGTTCTGTAATGTCAGCTTGTTCCACCTCATGAGAACTCAAGCAACAGGAAGAACACAGACGGGAACATGCAGCCTCCATGCTTTTTGAATGTAGCAGTTTGAGCGCCGCAACTTAGTTTTTCTTCGGCTTGAGCTCCTACGATGTGTAGTTGTAGATTTTGGTACGTCCTCTGGGCTCCGGTGACTCTTTCCCTCTCCTGTCCGCCACGCCAGCTAACCGCCGAAAGCAGAAGGAGGACGGGGCTTTGGCCGGGGCCGAGGAGCTTTTCGGCACCACCTCGGAGAGCGACACGTCCACCTTTCACGGCTTTGAAGACGACGAGCTAGAAGAGCCCGCCGCCAACAGCAACGGAATATCCAACCGCCACAGATAGAGAGCGTCTGCTAGATCTCCAGAGACTGTTTTTATATGGATGAACCTCAGCAAAAATCTGCTGCTTCTTTTCTGATGGTTTTTTTTTGTTTTTCTCGTTTGTTTGTTTGCAGAAAGCACAAAGTAATGATTTCAGGACAGAAATGCAAGTGGTATTTTATCTACTGAACATTGTTGAATAATTTATGAACCCTTTTTTATATAAATATATATTAACTTTAAAGGCTATGAATGACTGTCAGTGTTGTTGACAGCTGACTCGGCCTCCATGCAAAGCAGAAGTTTTTGCAGTGAAGTCTCTCTTTGTTTTTTGTTTTTCCTCACTGGAGCAGAAGCAGCGTACACGTTATGAACAAAACAACACTGGAGAACACGGACATTAGAACAGTTATCTCACATTTTGTAAAGGCGTGAATGATGAGTTTGTAAAGATGATTGAATGTCACTGCAGACCCGTACTTCAGCTTTTTTTCCCGCGAATGAAGGTCTCCCGGATTTCAAATTGTATGAAAATGAAGGAACCGATGAAAGGACTGCCACAAAACACACAATCAGTTATGGATATGAAGGAGCTTAAACGTAAATATGAGGTGCTGCATAGATGATGAAAGGTAAGCAAAGAGGCTTATCTGCTTTTCTGTCAACATTTGTCTCAAAATAATGCTTTGTTGGAATAGTTCAGTGTAAATGGACTGCAGAGCTTTTCAAAGGTGTGAGTCTTGACCTTGTTGTCTGCTGTGTAGGAGTACCCAGCACATGTGGCCCAAGGGATTGAAGGACCGGTGAAGATCAAGATTTAACCCCACAGAACTAATGAGCTTTCATGTCCCTCCTGAACTGGGCCCGAACTAACTGACTGATGCGGTCGGATAAGCGTCCGCCACTTCTGCAGGCCGCGCACGTGGCCTGCTTGAAGCAACTACTCCCTCGATGATAAATATCGATCACTTCTGAACATTTGAAATGTGAGTACACCCAGCTTCGTTCTGTCCTCTCTGCACTCTGCTGGAGCTCCACTGGACTATGGGAACACTAAAGGCCAGGCCATTTGGACTGTTTGTGCCCGAGGGGTTCACTCAGCCTTGCCCGATCCAGCTCTGCGACTGCTGTGCGAGCTAATGTGACACTACCACATCATTGTCCTCATCACTGTGCCAGCCTGCTGCCCTGCACTGGAAACCAGCTCCGACAGCCATGACCCTCCAACCTGATTGGACCAGTGACCCCTGACCCCAGCCATAGAGATGGTGCACATCTCCACCACTATCACGCACACACCTCTGGACTACTTACTGTATTAATTCCCAGACATGGACTCCAATGTTTTCTCCTTCTGCTTACGTCCCTCTCTCTTTGTTTTGTTTTTTCAGCTCTCGTCCTCCTCTGCCTCTCTGATCTCATTATGACTTGAATGGATCACAGTAACTTTGCTGATTTTTGCATCCTTGTATGATATTTCTTCGTTTTCAGCTGTTTAAAGCTTGGGTTTGGTATTAGTATGACTGACTTCTTGGATTAGTTCGGATTGTATTGATACCTCTGTCCTGATCAGGTGCACAATAGCCACAACTACTCAGGCATCTTTCATTTCCTCTGCTGTTGATTGTTCTGCCACTTAGCCCTGATTCATGTGATTGTATTAAATTGGCAAGCACGCCTCGCAGCGATCCCGTCATAATCAACTCCTCGGAGGGAACCGGGAGGCTGCGGTGTCTCACGCTATAGGAAAACATTGCAATAACAAGCTTCAGCTTTGACTGCTCTCTGTTGATTTATGTGGCATCACACTTTCTTTTCAAGTGTGTTTTGTCTCCGACGCATCTGGAAACAATGTTGTTGCTATTGGGACATCATTTTTGCTCAGATATTTCAAACGCTATGAAATGAAAGCTATAAATCCATGTTATCTGTGACATTTCATTTTAGTGCTTTAGTGGGCCTAATTGCTTTATGGCATTTAGAAGGTGCTTGGAAGTACTGTATCAACGAGCCTTTTAGGTCCATAGGCTGTGCGTACTGTGTAAGAGGTCAGTGTCCTTACATGTGTTGATTCAGTATGCTGCAATGTAATAATAGTGGCTCTGTTTTTGAAGATAACATTAACCCTGTCAGAATGAGGCGTATTTAACATCACTTTTATGTGTCTATGATGACCTGTATAAGTGCTTGTGCATTCAGACCTTTTCCTCAACAATAAGTTCCCTCAGGGACCCTCCACACAGCTTCTCTCCTCTGGAACGGATGTGAGACTCATCCATCCTCTCCTCTCTCTCTCTCTCTCTCTCTCTCTCTCTCTCTCTCTCTCTCTCTGTGTCAGTTATGTGGCGTTTTCCACAATAATATGGGTCAACTGTGTCTACGCTCCAAAGTCATGTCAATAAGTGAACGCATGTGTCGTCAATCGCAGTCTTCAAAAAATTGTTAGTCTACGAACAGGCCTGATGTGGTGCAGGTATATGAACAAAGGAAAAAAAGCTCCTAATGCAAAGTGGCCGATGTCTGCTTGTAAGAAAGGTATCACCAATCATTGAAAAGCCTGTATACCTCGTCAAAGACACAGCAATAGGCCCCGGTACTCTCTTGTCAAGCCTGTTGGAGGGTGGAAAGGAAGGATTGGTGTTGAAACGGAGCCAAGAGGAGATGAAATGGACACGACTGGGCGTTTTGTTTCGTCTTCAGCTGTAAATACCAAGTCAAAAATGGAGAGAATGAAGTCTTTTGTTTGTTAAACTATTTTTATTGTTCTGAAAAAATAAAGAATGAATCTTTCTCCTCGGTGATGTCTGGTGCCATTTTTCACCAGATAAGGTTTAGTAAAAAAACATCTTGGAACCAAATTTTTTAAATGTTTGTACTTGTTTAAATTATTTCTTAACAATGATTTGCTGAATTATATCCTGGAGGAAATGTGCTGTGATTACAATTGCTGAAAGGGTTTGCGAAAGGTGAAGAAGTGCCTGAAGGATTGAAGAAGTGTGAAAGCCTGAAAAATGTTTGATACCTACCTGAATGTAGCCTCACTTCCTTTTCCCCCTTTAGCGTGTATCGTTATACTTCCAAGTACGTTTGATACTTCTGGTCAAAATTGGCACCAGTTGGTTGTAAACCAGTGTTACACGTCCCATGGACCAAATTGGTAATTTTTGTGAAAAGCCCATATCTTGACCAAGAAAGGAGTTCTAGAATTTCAAACACAACATCTAGACGGCACTGCAGTGCATTTTGTCATCGCTATGTCAAGGAATGACAGAATGTGAAAGAAATGGCGAAGAAAAGGAACAGAATGAAGTGAAAAAGTTCACTTGAAGGTGCACTGGAGCTTGCACTTTAGTGCACTCAAGCAAAGTCCCCCAATGGTCATCTTTTTTTCCTCACCTACCTCCCACCTCCCTTTTTCTCATTTTTTAAATTTTTCTATTCTCTCGTTCTTTTCCATCACCTCCATTTTCTCCATTTTCTATTCTCTCCTTCATTTTATTCACCTCCATTTTCTCAATTTCCTATTCTCTTGTTCATTTTCTTCACCTCCCTTTTTTCATTTTTTCATTTTTCTATTCTCTTGTTCATTTTCTTCACCTCCATTTTCTCCATATCCTATTCTCTTGTTCATTTTCTTCACCTCCATTTTCTCCACTTCCTATTCTCTCGTTCGTTTTCTTCACCTCCCTTATCTAATTTTTCCGTTTTTCTACTCTCGTTCATTTTCTTCACCTCCATTTTCTCCATTTTCTATTCTCTTGTTCATTTTCTTCACCTCCATGTTCTCCTTTTTCTCCTTAACGTGTTGTATTGTGTTATTGCTACATTTCTATTTCTCTTTCTTTAAGTTTTACTGCCTCCTATCTTTTATTGTTCTACCCAGCTTTTCATGCTGGGTAGAACAGACAAACGCCCACTCAAGTGCTATTCCTTCTCCGAATGAAACCACACAAAAGAAAAACAATCTGACAAATCATTTCCAGAGCACAGCACCATGCTGCATGCGCCTTCTGCTATATTATGACTTGTCAATTTAATCACTTTTTCTTTAAACCACCTGATAATAACATTCATTCAACAGTCATTCCACTGTAGAATACGACAGGAAGCCCACACCAAACTCAAGTCTTTGCTGGAGTCAATCTGGGTGTCTTGCTCTGCTGTTTGCCAAAATGTCTCATATTTGGTTTCTGTGCTCCAAAAGGGACTTGGTGTTACCAAATTATACAAATTTGGAATAGACCATATCTGGATATCTTGGTCAGAAAGAGAGAAAAAGCTAATACTAGGACAAGACATGGGCATTTATCAGGTCGAGTTGTCTTTGTGTGCGTGTGCATGTATATGTCGACATTATTCAAGCAGTAATAATGATTTTGATGTTTTTTTTGTAATGGAACATTGCAGATGATCCTACAGTCTACAAATAATCAGTCATCATTTTCTAGCCTTTCTGTAAAATGCTTGCAGTTTTGCATTGTGATGCACCTGATGAGGGCAGCGACTCAGTCTGTGAAGATGATCTCAGCAAGGGAAGACATGTTCTTCATGCTTTATGATGCAGCAGAGTAAACAGAGTGAAGCAGTCACCTCCAGACATTTTTATTTGGTACCGATAAGATTATCAGGTGCTTGTGTGTTAGTGCCAATAGTTATCTTGCTAACTAAAAGCACAAAATGCCCTGAATATATTACATGCATAGTAATGTGCCCATATTATAAAGTGTGCTTTAGAATAATGAAAACCTAGAGCCAATTTGTGTCTCCAATGCACACTGTACGTAGTGCCACTGTGTTTGTGCTCAGAATAATGTTGAATAATATTTGGTACACTGACTTCATGAGTTAAGCATCTGTCTACCTTTATAATTAGCAGGTTATGTGTTTACAATAACTATAAATGTGACCTGTACAGTGCATTGCAATGATTTTAAATATAAATCAATAGACTAGAATAGAATAGCTCATCCTATCATTCAGCAGTGTAGGCTGTCACTGTAGCGGTCACTGGCAGTTGGCACTATGGCCTCATGGTGGAGCTGTGAGACTGTGAAGTCTCAGTCCAAGCACTTTTCTCTCTGTAGAACACGATGAAGCTGCAGAGGCCTTGTGCATGTTCAGCACGTGGCAGCCATGGCTGAAATATTTGTCCCATTTGTCTGTAGGCGTTTGATGTCCATAAACTTGCAGATGTTGCTTGAGTTCAGTTTTAAAGGGCTTGTCCCTGTTTGTGTGCAGTCTTTGGAGAGTACAGCAACCTGCTGAGTCATTTAAACAATCGTCCCTTAAAGTAACACACTCCACAATGGTCCGACATGCACCATTTCCTAATGATGAATAAACTGTAGATAATTGGTTATGACCTACATTTTACATAAACAAAATGAGCAAGTTCTCATGTTTTGAGAAAATAAGATGAGATAATCATGCAGTACAAAAACAAAAATGACCCCTTAGTGGGTAGCAGGCTGTATATTCTCTCTGAAATGATGAAATCTTCCATGTGACATGAACACAGCATTATGACGTCCTGTAACACTTGTTGGTCCACAAGCAGTAGTGCCTCCACCACCACATGGACCCATGGCACTGGAAACCTTCAGAAAGTACACCATCGTTGGATGCAATTAGACATGTTGCATTTCTGTGACCGTACAAAAATAAATCCTGAAATTCCTCATGTTTATAACATGACTGATGGTTCTTAAACCTCCCAGCTTTTCACACAATTGCAATAGAGTGGTAGAGCCTCAAAAAGTCAGAGCTTGAAATCTGTCAGATGTGGACTAAATTTGTCAAGGCTTCAGTTAGAGCCATGCAACTGGAAAAGCCAATGTGTCTTATCCTCCCTGCCCTCTTGTACCATAAGGCCAAAGTACTGTTGTTGAAACGAAACATTAATTCTCAACAAAGACATTTTGATGAGACATGCAATGGTGCATTGTCAATGCTACATTAAGCCCTTATGCCAGATTTTGGAATGTAATGAAGCATGGATAATACCATCAAATCAGTTCTGTAGTCGGACTTCATTATGAGGAAACAGACCGAGATTTTAGTCGATTGTGTTTGTCGGTGAAGTGACAAGTTTATGTGCTTTTATAACAAACACAAATAATAGAAATTTCAAGGATATAAAACAAGATTAGTTAAAGTTCTAAAAAAAAATGGTCTTCTGCTCTCTTTATTGCTGGCTGTTCTGAATACAGAGGCATAAGCACAATGTTTCTGTGTAAATCGATGTGCATCTTTGATCTTCTATATAATCAAGTACTGTATGTTGTCTTTGATTCGGGATGAGCCTGAAATCACCAAAGTGAATTGGACTTTTGAAATGACTCTCACACTATTGAATGTTTACATTTGGGCCGAATCACTCCTAAAATGCTGCATCAGTGAAACAATATTGTTCAAATACCAGAGACTTGCTTTAAAATCCCAGAAATGTACAAAGCAAGATAAAACCTTCAATCATCTAAGGTGGACACAACACCCTTAGCAACCAGTCCGCCAGGTAAATGGACGAGCAGGCAGCCCTAATCTGAATGTGTTTGTACTGCAACACTGCATGCCGTGCGGTGTTAGCTGAGGTTCCCTTTGCTTTCGTCTTCTCTCCACTTGGGGAGTTGACCCCAGCAGGCCAACTGTCGCACGCCCAGATTGGCAATAGTCCACAGGGACGCATCTGACGACCTCCAGCAGCACAGCAGCCCTGTCCAGCACACCTCCACCGCTCTGGTCCGTGATGTGAATGTCGCCCTGCAGCCCAGGCTGTGTCAGGATGACTGCATCAGGCCTGTCAGGCGCTTTCCTGTCAATGACTTTCCCTAGAATTACAATGAAAACACCTCATTACTGGACTGAGATGCTGAAATCCCACTCAAGTAGTATATTAGACACATTGAGCCTTAATAGACCATGGGTACAAATGCAAAAGCCACAGGAGTGAGCCAGTCAGTGTGGTTTGTGATGTGGTTAAAACCCCAGCGGCAAAAACAAACTTACCACACTGCGGGTGAACTTCTCCAAGGAGGTGCGGCGACCCTGTTCAGTGTCTGCTGGCAGCTGTTTTAGGAGGGGTAGGGGGGAGCAAGGTGGGGGGGGGTCACGTAAGGATGTTGATGAGGGAGGTTCAGAGTGATGATGTCGTTAGTGAGGAGAAGGGGTGGAGCATTGCAAAACAAAAAGGGGGCCGAGAACAGCATGGAGGTCGCATTTTAGGAAATGGAGTGAGATGGATGATGGGTGGAGGAAAGGCGGCCATTTTAGTATCTGTTATATACCTGTAGGTTAGGTTTCTACTTACGACTGCTGTCCTACTTGTCGTCCCAATTGTCAAGATTGCATACTGAACTAACGATGCAATGTTGTTAACTCTGTTTCCTCCTGTGTGGAACTACTGTAATGGCTCACAAATGCTTCTCAATGACAGACTGAATACCGGATAAGATCACTAATCGTATCGTATAATGGAACAACCTTCTCTCTCCCATGTTGGTATTAGTCAGACGGCATTCATCACATTGTGGTGTGCGAGCGTTTTAGTCATGACCGCAGACGTACAGCAGACAGAAGCATTAAGACGTCTCGGTGTGGTGTGAAATGCTGCTTACCTTCTTTCTGGCAAGCAGGAGGTCTTGGTAGATGTTGGACCGAAGGAAGCGTGCATAGCTGTCACTTTTCATCAGCTTGAATATGTGCTCCTGGTACGGGGAGGAAAGGAAAACCAAATGTATGAAAGCACCTAAACACAAGAGTCCTACGAGACAGACCTGAGTAATGCCCCGTCACATCGACAGCCCAAACACACAAATTGAGCCACCGCTCCATTATTCGCCTCATTAGACCCTGGCGCACACACACAAACTTATCCCTTCTCCTGCTCTCCTTTGTCTTCCTAGTCCACCTTACAGCAAACTGATATCTACATCTTTTCCTGTGGTAAACAAACACATTTGCCCACCTGAGCGTCCTCAAAGCTGTATCGTCCAGGATCTTTGAGGTTCTGGCTCGTGCGCTCGTAGCTGTGAGAGTCCAGGTTGATGGAGCTCGGCGCGCCCTCGGCCAGAAACTCCTGCCAGATCTCCTGAGCCCTGGTGGGGACTTCCTGTAAGGGCCGCCGCTTCAGATCCTGCACTGCCAGCCAGAACCTAGAGAAGCATCACACCCCATCTTTATTTTGTAGAAGACACACATTCCCGACTTCTATAATCAGTTTGTCAAATCCATAAAAAAGACCAAGGCCTCACCGCAAGTTTTCAGAGCTGAACTCCGACTCCAGGAACTTGAGGAACTGGTCTCGTCCTGCCGGGTCCTTCAGCGCCTCCTCCAGAGAGAAGCCCCATTTCTTTACACGCTGCTGGCTGGGGTCACGACTGCTCAGAATGGAATGGAACAAAAATCTGTTGTTTACAAACAATAGGCAGCTTCAAAGGATTTGAACTTTAGCCGTCACTCACACTGCTTGTAACTTGATTTATTCACTACAGAAACTATTCAGACATGTTTCACCTTCAGGCTTCATTCTTTCAGGTTGTCTTAAGTATTTTCCACATATTTCATGGTTTTTCAGATGGTGCTGGTTTAAAATGCTTCCCAATTTAAAGAAATAGTTCTTGTTCTTGAGAATGAAATGAATTTCTAGTAACATCTGTTGTTATACATATGATATGGGATACAAACAGATGGAGCTGCTTCCATTTTAGGCCAGTATAGTAGGCTACATCTGTACATTTGAACATACACCCGCCATTGTTTTGTTCATTGTCTTTAACACCGGTGTAATTTACTAAAAACGTCACTAGATGGCGCATTGGTGTGGATGTGGATTCTGTAAGGAGAGCGACGTTAACCCTTCGTCCTCCTCTTATTCAGCCACAGGTATGGTAATTTGTGAATGTATTATGTTGAAATTCGATCTAGACATAATGGAAAAGCAGCATTAAAGCTTTGGGGGACTGTTTTTGCATTTTAGACACGAGTTTTGGAGCCCATTGTCCAGTAGCCACGTGCTTCCATCGGCTCATTAAGTTGCCTTGGTAGTGTGTTGGTCACTTGTAAAATGGCGGCGCTACGTCATGTGGTTATGCAAAGGATGTTTTAAAAATGTAAACATGGTGAAATAAATAATAAATGTGAGAGTGCTGGGTAAATGTGTAATTTATTGTAATTTATGTGGAATGTATTTTAATTAATTTAGCGTCAGTTGTACTTAATTTGTACATTATTTTCGGCGTGAATGTTTTATATTTGTATCATTGTGGTTACATAAATGGTCCAGTGAATTCTGAATGTGTTGATTGGAACTGAATAATTGTAAAGCACTCTAAATTTGAAGGTCTTCAGAAAATGCATAACATTTAGATTCTGAAATGAATGAGCTGCGCCCGGAGCAAAAGGTTTACCCTTTTCCTCGCCTTACTGATTCCTAGGTCTGGTGCCAACAACAACAACAACAACACATTTTCTCAGGACCCGAGGCGTCCACTCTCCCCTTGACCTTGGCATCATCCGCCCACTGTCCGTACCCCAGCATGCCCAACATCCCACAGCGGCCTCACCTCGCCTCCAAATCCCAGAAGGAAGCGTCATCGCCGATCCAGGGGTTTGCGGTTTCGGCGGGCGACACAAAGGAGTCATACTCCATAAACTGCTCGGTGTAGGCCATCAGGCTGTCGGCCACTTTGGATACTTTCATGCAGTGTCTGTCCAGCTGGATGTTCAGGAAGGTAATCTGACAGGGAGAGAGAGAGAGAGTTAGGTCAAGGTTAAATAAGGTCATGGCTCGATTGTCAGAGTATTGCTGTCGTTATGGTGACGGCCGAGTTACCTCCTTCTGAATATCCTCTTTGGTGGTCTTCCTGGCCGGCTGGGAGGAGATGTGGACGGGGCTCGGCTGGCTCTGGCTCTCGTCTGGTACCCCATACACCGACTGGAGGGGGGAGAGCAAAGGTTCAGCCTAATGCTATCAGCCTAATGCTGATGAAAAACCTCAACTACAGTGTCCAACAAGGAAGGAAAACACAAACATGAAGGGAAATGAACTGATATTGATAACATTACTGTGTGTGTGTGTGTGTGTGTGTGTGTGTGTGTGTGTGTGTGTGTGTGTGTGTGTGTAATGAAATCTATTCTGGTGTCTGAGACCTGCTCACCTTCTTCACCCGGTGTGGGTTCCTCTCTCTTCGGCACTTGCGGATGTCCATCTCTGTAGTGTTGACACAGCCTGGCTGTGAGAGGGAGAGAGTGTGTGATGTGTGTTTGTTTCTTGAACAGATAACAATGATTCACAAAGCTTTGTCTGTGTCTGACCTGCTCACACAACGCAGCAAGGCTTCTCCATTTATATTTGTCACAGTCATATGCTTCTATGCAAATCTAAGTAGCGATAACAAATCAGTGTGTGGAGCAAAATCAGGTGTTTCTCTTTTTGATTCATCTGACTGTAGCCGGGTGTCCAATGACTTTTATTTTGCGCCTTTTGAAGTTGCAAATTGGAAAATGTGTTCTGCAAATATAAAAAATGCAAATATAAAAAATGCAGCAAAAGCTTTATTGTTTGTGATGTCGATAAGCTTTCATTCACAAGAAGGTGGCTCCATGTTTGCCAGGTTTGTGTTTATCACAAGACCAGACAGTAAGCAAGTGAAATGAGGCGTCTAATTCCTCTTAATTGTATTTAATTACCTCCTGTACTTTCTGTATATGTGTGTGCAGCGTGGAAACAGCAGGAAATCCTCACATAACTAACGTCGGTTAATGGAAACACTGTGGATTCACATGTCGACTCTCTCTCTCTTTCCCCCTTCAGCCTTCCTTTAGTCACGACTCACCACTGGTCGGTGGACATCCCAGAACGCCCTCTCCTGGCTGTCCAGGATCTTCCTCTCTGCCTTGTCTTTCTTCCTGTCGATCCTGGACACAGATATCAGGTCAAACCTCAACACACATTCACCAACTAGCCGACCAGCCCTCACCAAACAAATCTGGTTTTGCAGATGGTGTGCCCAAACTCTTACATAACTGAGATGCACTGATTGGCTCTTGTTTGTCAGAACACTGATCGATCTCTGGCCTGGGTTACACATCATGACCAATAAAAGGTCTGAGGCAGCTTTACTTTTAAATGATCAGGTGGGATTAATGTTGTGCTTACACATGCCAACCACCAGGTGGGAGTCTTACAAAGAGAATCGTGTGTGTCACAAGGAAATGTCCACAAAGGAACACTTGGCATATGCAATATACATGATGGCTGATTTGAAGCAAAGGCACCAAACATAGTTCATGAGAACAGCATGAATGACTTAACTACAACTTAATTTCTTGCTCTAGGAAATAACATTCAAATCATGCATACAGCTAAAGGTTAGTGTGTGTGTGCGTGTGTGTATGACCATGTGAATATGTATAAACCTGACCTGATCAACCCACGGCTGCAGGTCAGAGATTGTGCATGTACAGAATCACACACTCACTTGACTTGAGCCTCAGCTTGCATGAAGATAAATTCCCACTTCCTGGCGAAAGCCCTCTGCAGCCTGGCAAGGTTCTCCTGGAGGAACCAAGCAGAGGCAGCATTTCAGGGAGCGTGATATTTGAATTTAAGGCCTTTAACGTGATTTAAAGTCATTCCATTAGGACATTTCTGAGGTTAGACCAGGGGAGGATAATTCCCTAACAAAAGGTCAAGACTCACATACACACACTGCCTGGCATTGTTAAAGTTTTCTTGTCAAAGATTGGTGACCTCGTTACAAAGCTGCGGGTAGCAACCAGCAGCGATGTAACAGTGCGAGCGATGAGGCCTGGAGACATAAAGTGACCCGAATAGCAGAGGAGGGAAAGTCCACTGGAGCGTCACTGCAGAGTGATGTTAAAATGTTAAAGTGCTGTAGATGGCTGAGAGTGGATAAACAAATCAAAAGAGATCTGCATTAAAGTAACGACTCTCCTGAGACCGTATTGATCTGCTGATACCAAATTGGCCCATCAATAATTAAGTTTACATTTTGGGACCGGTAAACACTGCGTCGTGCTCGACCAAACAACGTTTAGACAGGCTGTAGTGCGCTAACAGCTTTTTGCAGGGGATGATTGATTTTGGCGTTTTATTGCTGCATTTTTTCATTTTTCTTCAGTGAAGTAAAGTTGTATATCACGGCTTGTTTGCACAGTGACGAGAAGGAAGTAGGGAGTCTTCCTGGCAAACTGCTAAAGCAAATGACAAGGTACTTACAGCCTCGTAGTCGGCCAGCTCCAGCCTGGCCTTGTTCTGCATGGTTCGCTTGCACAGGTAAATGGCTGCAGAAGAAGAACACATGTTATGATAACAGTATTAATATGCATGTCATACATACAGTACATCAGCACTTTGCACGACACATCTGCAAGAGGGTAAACACGAAATAATTCAAAAATCAAGTATAACAACAAAGAGGCTTTTGCAGATGCTGTTGTAGTTTAGGAGTAAAAAAACGAATGTGACAGAATGCGTTTCGTATGGGTGCCCTTGCTATTTTTACCCCCTAATACCACTAGATGTCAGTAAAGAAACAAAACTTTAATTCCTTCCCACAGGATTCACTTAGGTAAGTTACTGTGGATCGATGCGGTCTGGGGGTCGACGACAAATAAACTATACACACTGCGTCTCCGTCATAGAGGAGACGTAGAGGTGAAATGGTGTTCGGGAAATGGGAATCTCACCGTAATCTGTGTTCTCAGGCTCCCAACAGTTTGAAGGCCAGAAGTATGGAGACTGATGGGGGACAAAGCAGAAGTATTTGTTCATTTACTTTGCAAGAACCATTTTTATACGCTACATTCGTCCGTAAAGTCAAGAGAACACTGGTGGTTTGATGATGATCCACGATGTCCACACGATTCTCTCTATCCATACTTAATTGTCTATTCTATTGCAACTGATATTACCAATTCAAAGTTCATTCCCATGGTCTATTAATAATGGAACGCTCACATCTATCATGCATTTATAGTGGACAGAATTAGAGCGCGTATTTCATTTCCACTATTACTCAAAATTATAATTAGCCCGACACTGATGAATGTGATTTATTTGAGTGCGAGTGTCATGAGTCCTATTAATGAGGAGCCATGCTGGTTTATAATTCATCATTTTCTGATCTGTACCGTAAGATTTCACCGCTGCAATCAATACTCACACACAACAAAAGGCAGCTGTCATTCAATGAGGGGCTTCTACCTGTATCGTTTCTATTTATAGACGCCTGCCTGGTGCACAACGTTCCCCTGTCACAGCAATTACGTTTCAAAATGCATCGTGGACTCTTCTTTTAGAAGGTTGTGATGACGTGGGGAACGTTACATCACAGCGACATCAGAGAGAATATTTTTAGCTCCAGCCTGAATGAGCAGTTGTGACACACTCTGGCCTCCCGGCAACGCAGCCACAATAACGGCTTTTAATCTTGAGCAACAGAGGTGTGGATAAATGGATTGCGAGGTAGATCGAGGGTGGGGGGAAGAGGAGGAGGAGGAGGGGGGAAAAGCACCAAAGGGGGGAGGGGGCTGAATGAGGGGGGTGGGGTTTGGTCTGTCTACTGTAGCTGGATTGAGAGACGGCCCAGTCACAGTGATGAGTCATCACAGAGGTCGTAGCTTCCTGTCTAGATCCACGGCGGATCAGATGGAACGAAGCAAAAGCGCTCCTGTGAAGGTTTCTCCCCTGTAGACGCCCCACCTCCTGCTCCGACACGGCGTCCAGCAGGGATATACAGTGTCGACCTTGGTAGGGTGACTAATAGGCTTAAGAGGGATTGCTTTTATTAGCATCATGCAATAAATACATCCCTCTGATAAACTACCACCATCTTATCATTCTGTATCGGCTCATCAAAGGCCCTACAAGCACAGACCCTCTGTTTGTCTGTGTGTGTGTTTGTGTGTACCTGAAAGCGATAAAGGGTTCCGTCATCTTTCAGCGTCAGCACGTGGTCAGAAATGGGGAAGATGTAGCCATGGGCGGCAACTAGACTTCCAAGGTGGATGGCCTCAGCTGTGGACAGGAGACAGATGGGGGAGAGGAGGGGGAAGTTGAAATTGGCCTCTTCAACAATTGAGTTCTATTGAACAAAGATGGAGAGATTTCTCAGCAGGCATACCTGGATCGTCAATGCAGAGGTTTTTCATCAGCCACTGAACAATGTCCGCTCCTGGCATTCAGAGAGGGACATTGGTTAAAACCGTGACGCGCAATCGTTCCTACAAAAGCTGCAATCTGCAAACATAAATGAGTTTTGACGCCGTCTTTGTGACTCCTCTCCTGTCGAACATCGCTGGTCTGTACACCATACGACACAATGTGACAGTTTGGTTTGCAGCCCTTTCTCTCTCTCTCTGTCTCTGTCTCTCTGTCTCTGTCAGCATTTGGCCAGTGTTTGTGTGCGGCAGAGGCTGAGGGAGGAAGCGAGGCCATCGAGGCCGAGGAGGCTCGAGGAGGAGTGACTCAGTCCCCCCCCCAACCCCCATCCCACGCCGCTGACTCACAAGCTTGTGGACACGAACAGATTTCATATGCATGAAGAAGATGCATGTATATATACACTGGGGGAAAACACAAAAGAGCGAGAGAAGCTTTCCTGTAATGTGACGAACGCAGCATCACATATTGGCAAAGGCGTCTTCTGCTAACAACCGTCTCAGCAGCAGTTTAAATACGGTATAACAAGGCCGGATTTGCTTTTGTTCATTGTGCGAGACAACATAGCATACAAACACACACATGAGAAGCACACAACAGCAGCACAGTCCAACACACACATACACACAGTAACTTTTACCTACCTGACACCACACTCGGGATCTTGGAGAGGAAGCTTTTGACCGTCCGGATGGCCACGCCTCCTGCTTTCTCATCTTGTATTCGTGTGACGATGTCTTCAATCTGCAAAAAGACCAGAATGATGTTTTAAATGATGATGATGATGTTTATGACATGCAGCTCAGCGTGCCGTCGCTAACGTGAAGTACGATGTGGGAAGGACCGCACATGCATCAGGTGCCTTTAACATTTACACAAAGAAAGACACCGACGCTCCAAACTCCAAAACTGAACATTTTATGTATAAGATCTGAGGATCATTGAGTAAATCTGAACCTGCAGAAGAAAATACAAGGATTTTAAATAATTGTTATCACAAAATATTGCAAGTTATCACTAGAACACACTCGATTGTAAGTCCAGGGAACACACACAATGCAGGAGGTTAATGTGTTTTGCACATTAGGTTGATTTATGAGGCCGGTCAGGGAGGTTTGGCCCGTTTTAAAAAAGGCTGACAGAGCTCTGCCCCCAGAGGCCGAGGTAAACACGGCACCTGTGACTCAGCCAGAACCCCGAGCACATCGCACACCGGCGTCCTAAGACCTAAACAAGCACACACACACACAGGCAGACACAGAAGAACATATGGCGGCCGAATAATCTGTGGTCGTAGCCTACGTATATAAGCAGAAGCAGTCGGGTCAGGTATTGATGTGATCCAGCTTAGCCGGTGCTCTCATGGCCCGATGGCGTCTCCCACCAAAAATCAATCTGCATAAAAAAGAGCCTGATTTAGCACACTTAGCTGTATTATCAGGAGCCATATAGCAGCTATGGCTGTTGTTGGCGCCTATTAAATTCTTTATGGCTCCCTAAGCTTCTGCCTAGTAAAGTAAGCACAGTTAAGATAAACACACGCACGCGCGCACACACACACACACACACAGTAGCCCTCGCTTGACACACTCCACACTTGTGCCGTTTTTACAGTTGACTTCAGTAAAATACCACAACCGTGAGATAGGCAGCACTTGAAAGCATCACGCCGCGCTCCACTTGGTGCCATTCTCGCACATTTCTGGACCCTCTTCCCTCCCACCGTCACTCCCTTCATCCATCATTTACATACAGCAGTTCTCCATGTCAGCTCCGTCCCTTCTTCACGCAGGGCCGCACGTGTTTATGCGTTTGCTTGTTATTCTCGCATGTTAATGTTCTTTTGATATTCCATCTGTTATCTGATGCAAATGCAAATTCACTGACCCACATAGAAACGGCATCAGTTTTTATGTATGTCAGCTTGCACATGATGATACACAGTTTTACATCTACACACACACACAAACACACAGACACACTGCACCAGTCACACTCAGCCAATGGCGATGCCGGATTTGTACTAGTGCAATCTGCTTGCATACCTTCCAGTTGCTGCGTGTGTGTTCATGTGTGAACCTTTTTCTTCAGGCTCCAGCAGTTGTTTCTTTTTCCTTATTTATCGAAGAAAAATCCACCACTTGCCTGTTTATTTGCCGGCATGACTTTGGGATCTTTAATCCACTTTCCTCTCATATATATTTTGTATATACTCTCATATAATACGGCCGTATAGCTTTAAATTGAGGATAGTTATGTGATGTTGTGCTTCATCAGAGGATAATGGGCCAGAAGGACAAGAAGCGGCGAGTGAAGCGTCTTTACTCCAGCAGCATCACAGTGAGAGGTAATCATCCTGCCTGGCAATGCATTAAATGCATGATTCACACAGCCTCTCCATAAATATCCAGCAAAAAAACCTGTATATGGATTGAATAATAGATATAATGCAGAGAAGAGAGGGGGAGAGAACCACATCGCAAGACAATTACAAATTTCTCACCGTAAGCTTGAGAGAGTGTCTTGGCATGAATTATTGAACATCCACTATGGAGAATTACGGCCTCAACTCTGTTGATGAATCTCACAGGAGGGAGGGTGTGTGTGTGTGTATGTGTTTGATAGAGAAAGACAGGGTGGGAGAGAGGGAGAGAGCAACACACAGCATCTGCCCTGTATGTTTTAAACAGAGCCTTGGTATTTTCAGGCCTGCTCTCGCCTACATGCGAGCCAAAATGTTGAACATGAACACAACAGATTAGCACAGAAACAGTCCAATCTTCCCTTTGAAGACAAAGACCTTGTCCAAAAACAAAGCTTTGAAATCAGCTTCACTCCATCCAGCAGCGCAGGACTCCACGTGTCCACACACACACACACACATCCCCCCAATCCCCCCACGGGACACAACAACACGGAGAGGATTAAGTCCTTTTGTTCCGGTGTAATAATGGACTGTGGACTGTGTAGCCACGTAGAAACAGAACTCATTATCTCTCTATAGGATGACAGCAAACAAGAAGTCCTTGGCACAGCCGTGGCGAGCCTGCGTGGTATCTCCTGCCTGGAGGAGCTAATGGTGTTTGCAGCTTGGTGTGGAGGGTCTTTGAGAGCCCCACGTTGCTGCTAGGCTGCGATAAGAGCACTTTGCCCCTCACCACCAAGCTCTATAAATGATTATCAGGAGACCCCTCATGTATCTTGTCACTGTATAGTTACATTTGCAGTATGTGTGTATGTTCCTATCGATGTATGGCTGTGAGTACATGTGCATGTGCATGTGTACAGTATGTGGGGCCGCTTGTCCCGTTCTATCTTTCTGTAAGGGACATGCAGGGCAAAGGTTTGGGAACAACTGAGTACAAGTACACAATACAAATTAAGGAATACATTCACTTAAATACTGGACATCAGTACAAATTTAAGGTACATTCCCCTTTTGTACTACACTTTACTATTTTACTATATACCAGTGGGAAATGTACTTTTTTACTGAACTACATTTATCTGTCAGCTGCAGATTTTAATTGTTCATTTATCCTAAAATTCTACATTGCTACAAAATGCTGCTACATTCTGACTCTATTTTGGTTTATTCATAGTGAGGTTTTTAAAAGGAGAGAGATTTGAAGAAGGAAGTCCTAATGCTGTTGAAAAATAAATAAATATAGAGGACTAAAGTCGAAATATTTCAAGAATACAAATTTTGTTCATCTGAAGTTTCAAAGGGTATAAATGCCACAGTGAGAATGTATTTGACTATAAAGACTTAAGCACATTTTTTAATTGAGAAAACTACTTTGATACATCAGTTAAAAAAAAAAACGCAGCAGCTAAATACGTTTTACTGAAGTATTTTCTACTAGTAGTTGAATTTTACTTCTGGATACTTTATGCAACACTGAACATGTTTGACAGTAGAGGTAGTGATTCCCCCTGTGAGTAAAGAACGGATTTTCCTGGGCTCAAAAGTTTCCTCCATTAGGATGTAATGAGGGGTTCAGCAATTATACAAAAAGTTCCATCCTGTAGCTTTAAAGAAGGAAAATGAGTGTTGATCAACCATCAAAGCTTTTCTTATCCAGAATGAAAGGGCTCTAAAATTCCCTCCTCCAACTAACTGAAGCACGAAAATGGCTGAAGAGACGCTATTAAAAACCATCCCATCCCATCTTCAGAAATGAGACCACTGTCTGCTGAAAGATGGATCAGACGGTAATGGGACCATTAATGATTCAGCACTCATCAGTTGACGTAGAGACACTTCATCATTGATGAAAGACATTTTGGGTCTGTGAGAAAAAATGTCCAAAAAGACGAATGTCTGACCTAGTTTGGAAAGTGCAAGCGTCTTCTCTGGCAAAATGGCCAATTCATGGGCTGGAGAGTATAAAAGAAGCTGTACGTAGAAAATGGTGAAACTTCTGTGGAAAGTACACACAGCCTGTCTCACAATACTTCACACAGTACTTTGACCTCTACGCCATACTGGGTGCATAATTAAGTGAGCTCCAGCTGGTGTGCCGTGCCCGGGGGAAGGAGGTGAGAATAAGTCCTGCTGGAGAGAGACCCCTCCTCCCCCTCTGCCTGTGTTCCATCCCAACACTCTTTGCGTGCCAAGTCATGATGAAGGGAGCTGCGTGATTCTCCGGCGATCTGACACAAAGGGGAGAGACGGCGACAGGCCGTGCAAAGGAGCGACGAGATGGGCTGGAAAAGCCCCGTCGTCCAATGACAGAGCTCGGAAAGTTACACTGATCTGCCGACGTGTGAATCAATCACATTTGCACATAAGCAGGCACACGCTGACACATACTGACAGAGGTCAAACACACACTCATACCTATGCACATTCACACCTTTCTGCACATGAATATTTATTTCACAGCTCTTGGCCAATCTAATAATTTCCATAACCAATTTGCCTGCTAGGTCTAACATGGCATTCCAGTGGAGCAACAACAATAACAAACAAATAGTTTTGAAAGAGACACGGTTGCCCATTCATTTCTTCTCCAAATTGCCGTCTCCATAGGAATGCCCTCAAGGTAGAGCCTTCGCTTTCTTTTTTGTGTGATGAAACATCAGTTGCTGCAGCTAAAAAAGGCTTATACACTCCAGTGAAGCCATTTTCCTTTTGTCCAATGCCTTTCACATGTAATCCCCATAAACATTAGCAGCGCCGGATTGTAAACGCACTAAAGTTAATTGTTCATACGTGGAGGAAACAAATCCTAATCACTCAAATCCGGTTTCTCCCTGGGCGGAAATCATTTAGAGAGAAGCCTGCTGGGGCTTAAACATGCGGGTGAGAACATCTGGCCAAGTGCCTCTTTAGGTTTGTGTTTCAAAGAAATCATTGAAAGCGACGATTGTTAACATTTGTTGTGTTAAAAATATTACAATTTTACATTGACTGATTTAGGTTTGTTATTTGGATTTAGTCTTGGTGGGTACTGAAAATAACTTTCACATCGATTTGTTTGGACGTGTGAACGAGTGACATCACTTTATCTGCGATAGTTGAAAATCCTTCACCTTTCAGTCAGGAGGTAAAAAGAAAAGAACAAGCAAAACTAGGGATTATCACTTTAAATCATAATTTAAGGTACATTATGTCATCAAAGCTAAGCCGTCTTTTGAGACTTTGGCCAGCCTAAACACAACAGAAAGCCCGTCCTCACACTGCAGCCCAGAGGTACAGCTTTGAAGAGTCCAATTAGCCGCCGCCTGATTGCTCACCAGCTGGATGCACCTCTGGGACCCACACTGAGATCAGAACTGTCCACTCGTGATTCTGCTGCCTCATTTTGAACCAATCAGGACCATACGTTGGCACAAAAAGTGTTGATGAGGATGTTTGTCACTTGTTTGGGCCGGTTGACAAAGTCTTCATATGGTTGCCGACATGGGTGTGATGAAGACATTTCGGAGATGGGATGGGTCCGTGCTGGCTTGTGTGTCTGTGGGTGTCTACTCAAGAGTCTCCATCTCCATGGCAACACAAAGACGAAGTGGAACTAAGCAATTAAAAGTTTGTCAAGTTCTGGACCAGCTTGTATAGCCACCCAGCTTGTCTGAATTACAATTACAGATCAGGCTCGTCAGAGGGAAGGGATAATCTTGTCTTCAGTGCTTTGCAACTTTATTAAAGAAAAAAAGAGGAATTAACAAGCTTTCTTTATGCTCCACTAAATCAAAGCTTTGGTTTTGGGAACTATGTATAAAATTCTTGTAAGATGGAGACAGTTGTTCTGCTGAATTGTGCAGCAGGACAAAGACGGCTTTACCCAGGAGGAGGTATGCACACCAACACACCACAGTGACTCACCGGGTCACTTTCTGTCGACGAGACTCGAGGAGGACAGAAAAACATCATCTCTGCTCTTATAAACGTCTGTTGTTAGACACTCTACGGGTTGCTATGGGCTCGAGTGCAGGAAAAACAAGGCCCTGCTCCGGCGAATAGATTAGTCGCTCTACAACGAAGTGCTCCGTACAGATACAGGGTCTACTTTTAAAAGGACAGCGTCTGAAAAGAAGGGCACTCATGAAGGGCATCGGCAATCTCACATCTGACAGGTTCCTTTTTATAGGCTTTCGCTCCGTCGTGCTTGAGATTGCTTGCCATTTCATGTCAAACATCGGCGAGAACTCAAAGGGCACATCGTCAGAGCTCATACCTCCGCCAAGGCCGAGACAAAAAGTATATTTTTCAAATAATATTTCGACCAGCTATGGACAAACAGTCACATTTTTCTAGCTACAGCTGTTCATATCAATGTAGCAATATTCTGCTATTTACTAAAGGATGATAATTCCAGTCAAAACATTAGACTGTAGCTGCAATCCATCTCATACCATCATTAAAATGATGCTAAAGAAAAGTTGTTTACTCGACATAAAATATGGTCTACAATTAATTCAATGACTTCTTCCCAGTGCCACCAAGGTTTTCGTAACATTGCTTAAGCCGCAAAACAAACAGGTGCAGGAGAAAGGTTTTACCACCTTGGTAGAGGTAAAACCCCCGATTTGCTCCAGAGGGAAAATCACAATCACCTGCAGGAAAGCTCTGCCTTAGAAGTCCTTTGCTCTAAGGTGTTACGGGAAAGCATCAACACAAAGAGTGTGACGCTTCCAGCAAACACGCTTCACAACACCTGAATTTTGAGTGCCAGTGGGACTGTGAAGCTTCAGATGCTAATGAGGTTTTCTTACCTCGCTGTAATTAGGGAAGAAAGGCAAAGCGAGGCCATTTGCATGCTTAGTCATGGAAAAACAAAGAGAGGGAGAGGTAGACAAAAAAAAGTGACGTTTACATTCTATTATCACCTCTTTATTTCTATAAAGCCCATCTGTGCATCTGGAAGTATCTACATTTTGGATAGGCCTCACTTCTGAGTCACTGCTGCTATGTGTGGCCGAGGTGAACCGCTCAAATGTGACACAGGCAAAGTGGCTAGCAGCAGTGGAGTGATGGCATGGTGAGAGGCAGCGGATAACGGCTTTCTATTTTGAGGATGTTGACAGTTTAGAGCCCCCCCTCCCACCCACCCGTGTCACTTTGGTCCGTGCACAAACCCCCGCTGCTGCCAATTTAGGAGCTCTGAGGCCGTTACTGCAACACTGTCAACACAATGGACGGCTAAAATCACCGATTTTCCACAGCAACAGAGAATGTAGAGAGCGCTGAAAATGTGAAAGAGTCTTGAAATGAAGTACCAGGAGTCAAATGTATATCAGTTTCATCTGTGCTTCTTCATTCCCGGATCCCTCCTCACGTTACCCACAGCCAAGCACCACCACCACCTCACACATCCTACAAGCTGCCCCATCCGTAGACCTTCCTCCACTCTACCATTGACCTTGGACATGAAACTATGCATGAAAATTACACTTAATAAGACCATATTGTACCAATAAGTACTTTGTTTAGTTTGAATGACATCACTGTTGACACTTTGGTAGTTTGGATGACATCAATGTTGTAATGTTGCTGGGTTGATGACATCACCATTGTTTATTTAGGTAGCTTTCTGACATTGTTGTGAGCAAGGCTGCCAGCAACAGTTTTTAAACATTTACAAATTTGGACTTTGTAATTTTGTGTTTTCTTATTCAGCATTTACAGGAAAGTTACCTCATCCCGTCCTGTTTACCAGGCCTACCTGAGCAGTGACACAACAGTCAAAAAAATGTCTAAGCCAAAGCCACCTGTAGTTACGACTGTGGAATTGAAAGAGCCCTTAGGCGAGGCAACCGTGTCTGTCAGCCAAAGACGCACCAAGGAGGAGACCAAAATCAGGATACAGGCCTCTCCTATGACAACGGATGAGGGGAATATCAAAGGTTTATGGGACCCTCTGAAGAATGCAATCCAGGAGATTCAGAGGAAGAACAATGCTGGACTGAGCTGTGAGGCGCTGTACAGGACTGCCTACACCATGGTGGTGCACAAACAAGGAGAGAAGCTCTACGTGGGCCTACAAGAGGTCGTCACTGAGCATCTAGTCCACAAAGTACGAGAGGAAGTCCTCAACTCTCTAAACAATAACTTTCTCCAGACCCTGAACCAGGCGTGGATTGACCATCAGACAGCAATGGTGATGATCAGAAGTATTCTGATGTATATGGACCATGTGTACGTACAGCAGAATAATGTTGAGAACGTCTACAACCTGGGTCTGATCATCTTTAGGAATGAGGTGGTTCGATATAGCTCCATCAGAGATCATCTCCAACAGACCCTACTGGATATGATCGCACGCGAAAGGAAGGGGGAAGTGGTGGACAGGAGTGCAATCAGAGATGCCTGCCAAATGTTGATGATCCTTGGCATTGACGGGAGATTTGTCTATGAAGAGGACTTTGAGGAACCGTTCCTTGAAATGTCTGCAGAATTTTTCAAGATGGAGAGTCAAGAGTTGCTGGCAGAAAATGGTGCCAGCGCATACATAAAAAAGGTGGAGGCCAGGATCAACGAGGAGATCAAGCGGGTGACGGACTACTTGGATAAGACCACAGTGGAGCCGATTGTTAAGGTGGTGGAAAGGGAGCTCATCTCCAAACACATGAAGACCATTGCAGAGACGGAGAACTCAGGCTTGGTATACATGCTCAAGAACGGCAAGACAGACGACTTGGCCTACATGTACAAGATGTTTAGCAGGGTTCCCAACGGACTGAAGACCATGTGCGAGTGTATGAGCTCCTACCTGCAGGAACAAGGCAAAGTTCTAGTGTCCGAGGAGGGAGAAGGAAGGAACCCTGTAGACTACATCAAGGATTTGGTGGAATTGAAGACACGTTTTGAGCGATTCCTTCAGGACTCCAATAACGACCGTCTCTTCAGTACTATAGTGGGCGACTTTGAGTACTTCCTTAACCTCCACTTGCGCTCAAAGGAGAAGAGGAAGATTTCTGAAGACAGTTTGGATGAAAAAGTGAAGGCAAGGAAGAGGATTTGAGAAAAAAGAAGAATCACAACAAGGTTATGTTCATGTACATCAAAGGTAGTTTGGCTCTTCAAGTTTAAATTTGGTTATTGCTTAATCCTCCTGCCTAACCACTTAAGAGGCAAAGATGATCAAAGATTTGGTATAATTATGTTGCAAATTTGTTGGCTTGGATGACATCAATATATTTTGCTAGTCTAATGACATCACCACTGGTAATTTAGTAGCTTTAGAGTCCGACACTGTTGTAAGCAACATCGTTTTTGATCCAATATTTGACTTTGTAATCAAATGTTTTCTAATGAACATTTAAAATAAGTTACCTCGTCTGATTATACTGAGAAGTTCTGAGAAGTGACACATCTTTAGGAGGAAGCAAGAAGTGTCACTACACTTACAACAGCTACAGCAATGACGCCATTTTCCTCAGCAGAAGGTTGTAAATAGTAATACATTTATGAAACCATTTGTCTCAGCTGTATAATAAACACCACTGACAATATGTTGTCCCATATATGGTATCTTTGTGGATTGTTACACTGTTTTGTTCCCCTTTCCACATCAATGACTCCTATTGCAGACTTTGCCATTGAAGCAGCAGGAATAACAAATGTGTTTTCCACAATGTAATCTTGGAATTTCAGACTGAATTATTCACATTTCCTTGTAAATATCATATTTTTGGCTACAATTCTGGAGCAGCGCACTAGTTTATCATGTAACGGTGTCTGCAGCAGTTCAAAACCATCTGACACGCTTTGATGTTGACATTGCCGTCCCCCGACACGCCGCCTCAGTCCGCCTCAGTCTCATTCCTTAAGGCTTGGTGGTAATTGGGTTAGCAGGAGGATCCTTCTTCAAGCCCTGGTTCGCCACAACCTCAGCGGGCCCACAAGCCCGTTCTTGATGTCTTAAGACTCAGGAGACAAACTGTCTCACTGCAGCACTCAGGGAGGAGAGGATGTTGGTTCTCAACAAATAAAGCTCCTCATTTCTCCTTATGTGCCGACCAGTGTGTCCTTCATGTATCTGTTTAGTACACTACTAAGCAGTGACTCGTGATAATTGATGGGATTGATGTAACCACAGGCGACACGGTTGATGCCAGCATGTGAGACGGTTATTTGAGATGAGACGCGTCTAGTAAAACCCAAAGAGGTGGGCCATCTGTGCTTGTATCCGTCCATTACAACACACACACACAGATGGTTCTTTGGCCTGTCATTTGTAAACCGCTGAATGGAGAATGTGATAATGCAAGAGCGTGAGTGTGAGGCTCCTCGCAGCCACATGATGAGTCATATCTCTGTCTCGATTTAAAGGAATGTTTGCTCTTTCTTTATAATGAAAACCGCAGCCAATTCATCCCACACATGAAAAATATACATATATGCAGCAGATCAAATTTGCAGAAAGCGCCTAAGAGAGGCCGCTGACCTTTCGAAGATGCATAGACTTCCCGTCATGGATACAGGAGTGCAACAGCAGATATTTTATAGCGTTGCCGTATATCATTAAGCTTCATTCCATCCCCCTTCCCACCGCCGCCTGACTCTCACCCACACACTGCTCTTAACGCAGACCTGTCGTCCCCATTACCTGTGCTGGCTCTCCTCTCGAGTGTTAGATTCCTGACAGGCTTTTAGGGGCAAGGAGTGTTACTGTGACAACAAGAGGACTAAGTGAAAAGAGCTGTTATGAAAGAGAGAGGAGGCGTCTGGCTAGTGGAGCACAAGGGAAATGTGCGCCTGAGCCTTCAGCGTGCAGAAACTCACACGAGCCAAAAATCTGCTGTCAGGCGGCATTCAGAAGCCAGCGCGCGTGCTGTGTGTAATACAGAGCAGCGTCGGGATATTGTTCCGAGTTTCAGAGGTGGGGGAGGCGTTATGAAAACAACTCCGTCCTCACTGGGTGACAGATTTCCCATGCTGGCAATAAAGCCTCGTTACTTTCAAGTCGCAGGTAAAGGTAATGAAATTCAGCAGGCCGGGGCTGACATGTGGAGGGAAAATCTCATCTCACGGTGCCACCAGGCAGCAGGCAGCTCCACACTCACACACCCTTGATGGGCTTTACAGCTCACAGGACTCTTCTTCCTGATAGGGAGCTGCAGAGGAGATGTCTGCAGCGCTGGCCTTTTTCACACTGTCATCCTCTCCCTGGCACGCCTCTCATCCAATTATCATCCTCTAATCATCTTTTAATGAATCTGAATGAGGCCCGAGGCGCTGGGGGAAGCTCCTACTACTGCACCACAGGATTTAGAAAAAAAAAGTTTTCAATAACAGGCCCTGTGATCTTAAAGATTCGCTGCAGCTTTTGGGGATTTTAAGGAGAAATGAAAGGAAAGCAAAGGTAGTTTAGACCACCACCAACTCTAATCACTGATTTATAATGTTGTAAATCTATTAAATCAACAGACCACCTACAGAGCTGGCTAATGCAGGGCTAGGCTGTGACCAAAACGCTCAAAATTGCTCATGAATCTTTTATACTTTTACCGCCGGGGAGCCAAAATGAACCATCTATTATCTCTGCAAAGCTGGATTTTGCAACCTAACCACCGACCCCTTGAATTATTGAACGCGGAAAGGAACGAGCCATTCTTTGTGATCTAATGTCCTCGCATTATATCTCAAAATAAAGGGAACCGTAACTGTGTCACAATATTTCTATGAAAACTATAAACTCGTCTCTCCACTGAGTGTGCAGTTTGCAGATGGAGGTATTGGACTCTGAGCAGGACACAGATGACCTTTTATTACTGAGTAAATTCTGTGAAGGCTTATGTAGAGATTGCAGACCGCGGCTGCTTTAATATCTGCTAATGTGCCTACTTTCTTATCATGCAAGTGCTTTTACCGTTAATGGATTCTGATTGCGTAATACATTCAGCAGCAAGAATTAAAACCTTTTTTCAAATATGTAATTCAGCTTTGTTAACACAGCAGCTTCCATCTGGGACGTCACACAATCACTTTGTTAGTTGTTAAGTTGAATGGCGGAATTTAGCTCAAGATCCAGGTTTAGCCGACGTCGCTCGGTAAGAAGAGCAGATTAACCCCGTGAGTCTGGGTGCTTTCCAATAACACGGACACAATCACGTGTGTCAAAGGAGTGTGAGAGCCGCTGGTTGTAGCCTGGCAGGGTGGCTAAAGCTGACTAATGTGTGTGTTTATTACCATTATATTAATAGAATTTATATTTGATTCAGCCCCTGCCAAGGTCGGTAACAAGGTTGGTTTGTTGTGGACACACTGAGGCAATAAGGGATGTTCACACACTGGCCTGTAAGCTAATGTAAAGATGTGATTAGGTGAAATTGTTATTGTCTTCCTTGTTGTTTCTTTATTGAGCTCTTAGTTTGTTTAACGGCTGTAAAAAAAACAAAACAGAAGCACCAATTAGACTTCATTGAGCCATCAGTCAGTCCGGCTTTAATGGGCTGAGATTCTATAAGTTTGAGCTCCTTGTGCAGTGAAACTCACTATCACCACACAGATAAGAAGCACCAGACCTAACTGTGTTTGGTGGTCTGCGGTCACAGGAGAACACAACCGTCACGCCCACAGCAACATCAAATGAAGATCAGCACATGCATTAACTTTTCAATGCAATATTCAAGCTGCGGAGGCCTGCCGCGGAAACAGAATCATGCCTTTATGAATGTGCATGGCTGCCAGCTGTGCCTGCAAAGCGTGGGAATAAACCACGTTAGCCTCTTCTCGTGTTACCGCCCTGCTGCGGCGCCGTCACAGCCTCTCCGCTGCCCCGCGCTCCATCGATTCTGATGATTATTACAAGCTTAAAAGGCTCCGGCACTTACGTCCTCCCTGTCTTTCTCCCTTAACAAAGACCAATCTCCGTTTTAATGCAAATGCAGCGGTGTCAAATTCAAGGCCGCGTCTTGATAAATGAATCCCATGATGCCTCACTCGTGCAGGCAGTTGAGGAGGAGGAGGAGGGCGGGTTTGCTCCTTCATGTCTCTGGTTGCTTACTTGTTGCAGGGAAGCGAGACCACCCTCATTCTCGTCTCAGTTAATGGAAGCAGCTAACAGCCTCGGCTCTTAAATATGTCAGCAGGTTCAACCTTCATCAAAAGTCCCAGCTGACGCGACGAGTCGAGTCAACCAGCAAGTCTGCGTGTTCCATTTGATGAAAGCAATCAAGTCTTTGTTATGGATTCACCCTCTGCCTCATGAGTTATTGACAGAACAATTGGAGTGGAAATGGCAGTCTGCTCACAGCAAGGTCTCCCACAAGGACACTTCTATTACTTTCAAGCTTCCTGAAGATGAAAAGCTGCCACTGATTATCCTGATTCGCTCACACGGTGCCGTAACTAACGCGACAGAATCAGGTTGAGCCTTTCCTGCGTGCCAGAGGATGAACACTCATTATTTTAATCCAATCCTGGATTTTGTTTGACACTTTTTCTCCCCAATTAGGAGTGGACAGTGGGGTTGGACAGTGGGCGGTGCAGCGACAAGGACAAGATACTTCAGCCGCATTCCCACCCACAGACAAGGGCGATCACGACCAAGCCGGAGTTATTAAACACAGAAATAGGTTTTCTTTAGACCTCTGTTACCTCACCAAGACTGTGACTAAACCAGACAAACACACACACAGGGTCTGCACACCCTATGGGCATGAAGTGGCATGAAAGGAAGGGACCTTAAAGTGTTTTGTGATGTGTTCACCAGCCTGCATCACTTTGCATTATCCAGCCCCCTTCACAAAGCTGCAAACCCAGTACAGTAAGCCTCAGGGTCAGAGCCAAAGTGGTGGACCGACCCTGACCTGAGACTGGGAATGCTGTTGTTGTTGTTGTTGATGCAGATCCATGCTCTGGATCACGGCCAAACGCTCTGGTATCTCCCAGGGCTGTTTGGTCAGATGAGCTGGCCGTTGCTGATTAACATTCAGGCCTGGGGTGACTCATCTCTGCCTCCTCCTCGACCCACAGACACACCCAGAGTCACGGTAACAGACGCTGTGTCGTTACCTTGCCGCTCAACACACCATTTCCCCCTCCGCCTCTCTCATCTGAGCCAGAACGCATTTCTACATCTGAACCTATCAGAGGTTATTGTAGACATGGCAGATGGTGCCGCAGTCACACGGGTGCGGTTGCTCAGAGCCCATATAAACATTCCACGTATAATCACTGCGATGTCTGACGAGCTGTATGGGATTATGTTCTTTGTGTGTATCAGAGGTAATTAGCAGCTATTTCAAAGTCGCGTTAGATTCATAACGGAACATGTTAGACGGTGATTGTTACGTTAGATTTCATTTGCAGAGAACAAGAAAAGGAGCAGCCTAACGAAGCATTCAAACACTAAAATATGAAGAAGCGTACTTCATCACTTCCATTCAGCCTATTCAGAGCCTTTTCCCTCTTAAGAAGAACAAAATGTACACATCAGCTGTGACAGAACGCTGCTTTCTACTGACTGGCAGTGAAAATGGGACAAGGCGAGGAACATTCATGGTCAAGGTCCCCAGAGGTTAGACGGGGCACGATTGAGTTGATGCATGAGGAACGTACTGTACATCTACGAGAGAGGCAGAGTGGAGCAGCAGTGAGACAGATACGAGTCTCATGTTGGTGCTGAGAGCCATTTATCATTTATCAATTTCAACTCAACTGCACAGGAAACGGCTCCAAAGTCTGTGGTGGCAAAATGATTTGTCATTGTTTGTATTCCAGAATTCATATTGATAATAATTCTTATTTATTATAAATCACTATTTCATTGCATTGAATGGGATGAAAGACAGCATAGCGAGGCTCTGATGTGTGCCGTGTGTCCTGTTACTTTTAAACGTGTTATTTTACAAGAGAAACCAACCATCTGCTCCTGCATCCTTAATGGTCAATCAGCTATTAAATTTTCATCGTCCGAATTGAGAAGAAGCAGACTTATGGCTGATTCTGCGTGTAGAGTGCACGGACAAATGATTTGGTTAGGCACTTTAATGACCTATGCTCATCAGCCGAGGATGCTACTACACCCTTGAAAACCAGATCAGTTTGCATGGTTAATCCATCTCCAGGGCTTAATGACGCAGCAGAGGTCCTATAAAGAGAGCGCAGAAAAGCTTAATGCAATTAGAAGATAAATCTCCTCGCAAATATTTTTTATATTATTACAGATGGTTATCAGACTGTGTGCTTGAGTCGGTGCGATGAGCTGATATCTCAGAGCGCCTCATGACTCCAGGGTTCAGAGCGATAGACTGTGAAAACCTCCTACAGCTCCCATGTTCACGGCTCCCCAGAGGAAGACGGAGAGAGCTCGTATTCATTAGCAGAGAGCCGGAACATGTGAGAGTGCGCAGACGAAGCTGTTTAGAACTGGAACGCTTGAATATTTATGATGACGTACAGGAGGGTTTTTTATCTTCATTTATTGCCTTTTTCTCTTCCCATCAACGTGTAAATGTGATGTGCAGTTTGCTGGAGGCAATAAAGACGTAAACAACAAATCCCTCAGCGAGCCCATACCTCCGCCAAGGATGAGGCGTCCTCCAATTATGACTCAATAGCTCAACAAGACAATGACAACCAACTTTTTGAATAATAAGCCACGCCCACTCAACTTTGGCGGCCAATTAAGGCAAAGCGGAAATGAATATAGAGAAAAATAAAATATAACTTTTGCCTGACTTGGTCCAGACTTTCTACATGTAAAGTTTGATGACATTTGATCCCAAACTGTAGGTGGAAATGCAAAAAAACTGTTTTGGAAGAAATTCACAAGTAGTTAGGGCAGAAGTGGGCGTGGCAGTGTGAATCAGGACCGTTTTCCTTCTATTCTTTGTCTCTGCTGTAACGTAAACGCAGCCGTTTAACCCCGGCGGCCTCACTCTGTTCTGCTCAGAGGTGAAACTCTCTGACCATGACCAAAATCACTAAAGCATGTGCGGCTGTAACAGCTCCTTCCATCACATTCATACTAATTCAGTGTGTCAGCAGCACTGCGGGGCTGCGGTCTGTCACACACGTCAGACTGTCACTATGAAGCATGTCGACCACACAGAACCAGCAGCCATTACCAAAACATTTCCTCCATCCAGCATCGGTCACATCGGGCTCCAGTGTCCTTTCAGTTTTCACACTGAGACAAGCTTTATTCTTTATCAGCACCACTAATGTAACGTTACGCATCAATCTAAGCAGCGTTAATGGAAACCGGCCCCACTCAGAGTCATTTGCTGTAATCGTATACGTACGAGATGCAGCAGATGACACATGAGTCGGTGTCTATCCAAAGTGGAAACGCAAATGAGTCAGACTAACTTTCAGTTTTACATAGAAATGAAAGTTTTAGGACATTTGTTGGGCTTTCTTTTGCAGCGCCCCCACTCTGGAGATAAAATAGCACATTCTGACATTCTGGAGTTTGTGTGGGCAGACGTCGGCGCCTGCAGCTGAAGGCCTTTGTTGACGTTGTACATGCGGGGCTTCACCGGTGCCACAGGCCGACTTCTACAGGGCGGGATGGGTGCTAAAGATGAGGCTTGTGACTCAGAGACTCAACGCTGCGCTCGGGGTGAAGCGAAGAAGCCCGAGCGAGTCTGAATCGAGGGAACAGCAATGAAACTGAAAGCCTTTTGACTCTTTGCTGCAGTATGTTTGGAATCATTAACGAGCTTACGCAAGCACAGCTGAATGGGATTAATGTGCTTCATGTTATCAACACCTCAAGGTAACAACTGGGGACTCAGACGGGAGTTAGAAAGTAAAATGTGCTTAACTTCATTCACTTAAAGGAACCTTGAGACTTGTTGGAGTGATGGATGGATTAGCGCTGAGCTGGTGTCAAAACTCTCAATTTACGAGATCTACATTCCAAATCGTACCTCAGGGTCACGAGCTCTGAGTAGTACCCTGAAGAATGAGATCATGGAAACAAGTGGCTGGATTTAGTTTCCTCCGCAGGGCGTCGGGACTCGCCCGTAGGGACGAGCGGAGGAGCTCGATGAAGAACCGATGCTAGCCGACGCGGTTCAGACGTCTAATCAGGGTGTCGCTCCAGGGACGTCCAACTGGGACAACAGGGCCGACCCAGAATACAATGGAGGGATTATTATACATCCCATTTGGGAGAACATGCCCTGGGAGAGGGATGATCTCAGCATGTTGCCTTAGTGACCCAGACCCAGGACCCAGGAAAGGAAAAGAAAGGAAAGAAAGGAAAGGAGTTACTCTGTCCCCTGTACTAAGTGGACAGTCAGTCAGCTAACTCCCCATTAGCACCACGCTTCACAGGCACACACACCAAACCCTGGCAGTGTTTGAAAAAAATGCTCCTTTAAAACACATCGTCAACACTGAGAGACAGCAGCAGTGTGTGTGTGTGTGTGTGTGTGTGTGTGTGTGTGTGTGTGTGTGTGTGTGTGTGTGTGTAGCGTTGGCACAGGAAGGACTTTCCTCGCCTTTTATTTTCAGTCACAGCGTTTCTCCAAGGATGAAAAAATCCTGTCAACACAGTGCACAAAGCTGCCAACACACTGAATTATCCAATTACAGTTTGTTTTTAAGATCCCTCTTCCAGTATTTCCGCGTGTCGCCCCCTCTGCGGCGGCGGGACAGAGAGAGACTGACCGCCGCTCTGGCCAGAGAATTGGGTTATATAACAGATTGAGCTCTGCACTGATGGTGAAGATCGTATTGACCCAACTAGGAAAGCGACCCACTCTGGCACTTAGCACACGGGTCCTCATCGTGACCCTGGCGGTTGGGTCCATGCCGGCGCCTCAGATAACGGCTCCCGCGGTGCCAGAGGAGATGGCGTTAAACCGCTCGTGCTGGATAAAGAGCTGGGAGACGTCCAGAGCCATCAGCTGGGCCACGCTATCTTAAGTGCACACAGAACGAGTGAATAATGGGCCCATAGACGCCTCGGATGGAGGTTAGGCTTGAAAGGGGGGGCGATATTCTCCTTCTACCGCCACTTAAAGCGCATTAGACTGCTGATCAAAGCAGATTTAATATCTCTCAGGAAGCTGGACAGCAGTAATTTATGCAGATCTGCAGTATTCTGGTCTCATCCCCAGTTTAGCAGCGGACTGGACTCGTTCTTTATTATCTCCAAATCACGTCTTCTACCTTCAATTAATGGTTCTAACGAAGTAAATTGGGCTCAAGCATCAAAGGTAAAACCTCTCACACGTGGAATAGTTACATGTACAGTACTTCTCTCTGGATTGTACTTCAAAGTTGTACTTTTCCTGCGATGTGGGCGCTGTAGTGTTTTGTTAAAAGCTTAAACTTTGAGCATAAACAGACGAAGACAGCGAGCCAGCGATGAGACAAATGTGCTGATTGGAATCAAAGAATGGAGGCGATGGTGCGTCTCAGCGAAGAAGATACTTTCCTAAAGATGGAACGTTTCAAATGAGCTTCACTTATTAATTAGCGAGCGAGGAGCAGAGGAAGGAGACAGGAGAGGAGAGGGGAGGAGAGGAAGCGGAAAATGAAAAAATAGATTTTCGGGTCTGATTTATCTCAGGGATGAAAGTTTGGGAGCCATTTGTTAGCAGAGAGTTTGTTCTGTCAGGAACGAACGGTTTGTACTGCGAGTGTGGAAATTACTCGATTATGTCAGACAAACTGTAATTTTTTGAGGATTTGGAATAAAGAGGAAAGTAAATCATTCCTTGTTCTTTTTGTCTTTATGCTTTCCTCCTGGCTGTGTTGCAGTTCAATCTTCCCCTCTGTCTTCTTCTGCATGATGATCCCCAAACTTAGATCTTGAGTCCATTCCACCTACTGTAGTTCCGGTAAGTGAACGCCACATACCCTCAAATATACTCCAACATACAAGTTTGGACACTTTTTTCACAAAAATCTTTTAAATTTGCCAGCTAAATTCTACTAAATTCGCTCAACATCCATTCAATGACCTTCACACGACCACAGCAGGAAGCAGCACAGACATCTCTGCCTTTTACAGCAAAACTCTGCGTCTGGCAGTGGTTTGACCTCCTCGTTTTTACTGTGTGTGTGTGTCTCGACCAACGTAATGCTGCTAATGTCTGCCAATGGGCACAGAGAAAAAAGGTTTAGTCAGATTCTGTGGGAGTCGTAAAAAAATGGAGCCAGTAGGAAACACTGTCAGCTTGTCACCTTGAAAGCAATGAAATGGATTTTCATTTGAAAGAGTTTGAAAAAATCCGAATTTTAAGTTAAACAACCTTCAAACCTGGATTTTTGGTTTGTTTTCTCGATTTGGACAGAACAAACTAATTCACTTTAAAACGGGCAACAAATTTCCCTGTCAAATCGGATGATGGTGCTTAGATCATTTTCATCTCTGCATGCAAACACGTTCCATCGCCTGCACAGTGACGTCTGATTCAGGCTATGCTGTGATGTGGCGAGTCGGGCGTTAACACAAAATTACTCACATTAACCAGAGTGAGAGGCGTGTCTTGTTTTCAATTGAGGGGGAGGAGGAGGGGGCATGGGGGGGGGGGGGGGGGGGGGGGGTCGTTGTCATCACCAACACGATCCAGCTGCAGGCATGATTGCAGTGACACCTGGAGAGATGTGACTCATCGCTGATCACAAAGCGAAGTGTCCTGTACTAAATCACCACTTAGGTTCTGTCCCTTTGACGTAACGATCGGGGTGAAAATGTACGTTGAGGCGGTGCGTTTCTCTCCTTCTTCCCCTCAGAAACAGACATAACAGATGACGCTCTCTCCTCCTGAGCCCTTAGCTCCTCTAATGGCCAAATACATCACCGTCACCCGTCTGCCTACACAGGTAAGATAACACTCCTGCGAGCAGCTATTACTCCTACAGATGCTGGAAGTCATTGCATTTGAGCTTTTACCTTCTATAACTTCACACATTACGGAATATTTTTATCTCTCGCCGCCGCCGAAGCCGCCGATATGTCTTCCGGCAGACAGGAGGCCCGGGACCTCTGGGGGTGAGCGTTTTCCCAGGCGGAGGAGCGTATTGGCGGCCATCTGCCTCACTTGCCAAGCAGCCACTTCGCTCTGCGCCATGCCGCCCACCCACACAGGCGAGAGCCCATGGGTGCTGCGGTCTCCAAAGACGCAGACACCATCCCCCCCCCTCTCCTCAGGATGCTCGCCCCACAGTGAGCCAATTAAGTACCGGCGGATATTTGGCCTCTAACGTTTTCTTCTTTTGATGTGGAAATCCATCTTGAAAGCGTCTGTTGAGCTCCATCGCTGTGACTCACAACTAATTGACACTAATGAACATGTGCACTTAAGCACTGATTTGAGATGCTTGAGTTTTTCCATTTTGGAAGACGTTCTACATTTATTCCACTAAATTTAAGAAAGAAACGCTGCAACTTCTTACTCCACTACATTTATCAGATTCAGATTTTACAAACACCATGAGACTCTGACTTCCTGTTCTTGATCAGCTGATCAAGAACAGAAGGACAGAATCCGACATTCCTGGTATTTCGGCTCACCTGACTCAAATGATTTCCAGGGAAGAACCAATTGAATTTCTGAGCCGGATCCTGACACTGGAACAGAGCCAGGAAATTTCTTAACATAAAAGACGGTTTCTTCTAAAATAACCGATCAGAATCTGGAGCGGGTTGGAATTCATTTCTGTACATTCTTGGTAATAACAAAGAAGTTTAAAGATATGCAACAACCAATGATGTGTGGTCGCTGTGGTGCTTTAAGCTGCTAAATCCGGTTTAAGTTCATGTGTACTTAGCGTTTGAATGTATGAGGTTTACGTATGATGGCGTCTTTCCCCATTGTTGCACCGCTCCTTTCACTGAATGAAGGATTTGAGTAGCTCTTTCAGCTCTGATCACAACAAGCGAAAACATCCTGCTGAAATGCAGCGCCTGCGGGCACATGTGGCGTTACATAATGAAGCCGCGCTCTGAAAATCCATGCAGATATCCATGGTTACATGCATCCGGCTTCAAACATTGTGTTCCATCTGCAGCATGACAGATTCTTATAATACATGAAAAGATAATGAAATCACTTCCATGCCACACACACACACACACACACATCACTGACAGCTATGTGACACCTCTCACAGAACGCCGTTGAAGGACACGAGAGATGCGTGGCTGTGATTGGATTATTCCGGGCTCTTCTCTGGCAGCGGCGTGGCTGTCAAAGCCTGCAGGATTGCTGGCAGAGGGAGCGTGGAAATGCCCAGCGCTACCCTAACAGACGGAGTATTTACAGCCGACAGGTGAAACTGCTGATGTGTGACTCAGCAATAGACTAAAATGACTTGAAAAGACTAAAAACAGGCCCTGACAGTTTATTTATCCGGGTTATTCTACAGACGTCACCCGCCTCCTCCACTCTCGCACTTATCCGTTTAAATCTCCACATGAATGGAGGCTCATTAGCAGCGGGAAGACTCAACGGATTTGGGGGAAGAGCCGGTCACTTTTACCTTAATTATTAATCAAGACCGCAAGCTTGAATCCGCTGGCAGCAGAAGATTGGCTGGTTTTTAGAAGTGATCAAAAACTGCTTTTCTTGAGTGGGGCTGTCACAGCGCCGCCAGGGAAATAACAAGCTCTTCTTCGCTGGTTGTGGAGACATAGCAACCCCCTCAGTTGGCAGTTCCCAACCGGAGTCTCAGAGAATCAGAAACTTCCTCCTCCCCTGTGTAATTAGCCACCAATGCCGCTCACTCGCTCCAATCAGCTAGCGCCCATTGAAAGAGAGGCACCGTGGGTACGATGTAATTACCCTTGACATGGAAAAGACCTCGCGCTGCCCGAACCCTCAGCGAGGGGGATCGGGAGCTTATTAAAACGTTGGGGAGCTGAAACCTGGCAGGCTTGGTGAGGGATTGAAGGCAGGGGGGTCCTGAAGGGGGGGAGATGGACGGAAAAAAGAGGAAAGGAAGAAAGAGGGAGGGAGAGAAAAAGTGGAGTCTTGCTTTAAGGTGGTTGTAAGAGAGGCTTTCTGACACCCGAGTCTGACAGCGATAGGATTGCGGCATTCAGACACACACACACACACTCTGATACGCTCCACTGGGCTGTCAGCGGCCTGTGAGAGCCTCTGTGTACGGGTCATTGCCTCTCAGAGAAACTTTCCTCTATCGCACGGTGCCACACTGTAAGCACACACTCTCACTCACTCACTCACACACACACACACACACACACATGCAGCCTTGCCTTTCTGTAGACGATCATGTTGGGGGAGTCCTCCTCTGGATCAGTGCTGCCCGCCGCTCCCTGCTCACGGTAGCCCTCTGCCATGTTCGCTCGCTCCTGCCCGCAAAACACAAAGCAAACACAGCTGCTGAGCACAAAATCTAGATAAAAGGAAGAGAAAAAAAAACCCACAATGGGATATTTGACATTTTTGAATATTGCAATTTGATGTTGTGTAAAGCACACAAAGCATTTTGGGAAATCTGCCATGTTGTCTCCGTCTATTGTTAGATGTATTCAGGCCATCTTTGTAGTTGTGCTGTTGTTCTTGATCACCACCTGGGGCCACTGTGATGTATTTATCATTATTATTCACGACATACAGGGTACAGAGATCTCATTTGAATGTAAAATTCCTCCAACAAGTCCTTCAATTGAAACAGTTTCCCATTCTGAAACATTAGCAGGAGCCAACAACAGCATGTATCACAGTCTGGGATTCTGCTGCTAAAATGAAAAGAAGTCTTGGTAGCAATCTTTTAATCTCGACAGTGTTGCTTCATTTCCTCTGTATTTAATTTTGTGACTTTTCCATTTCATAATCATTAACTACAACTGACTTGTGGTTATGTAGATCTTTTGCTGAATCAAAAGATTTTCATCAGACGTCATAGCAGCATTGAGTTAGGGGGAATCTCCTGCAGAATATTATCAGTGTGACTTTCAGCTGCAGCAGTGTGAGAAAGGAGACGTCCGTCACAATATGGACAGATGAGATCTACAGCGAGTATCGACTAAGCTACAGAGCCACATCGTGAATCTGCTCGGGGACGCCCGGCTGCCAGTGATCATGTTTACAGCAGACAAGCTCTGATCTGATCATCTCCTGAATGAAACCTCCGTTTGTGTTTCCACCTGATCAACACAGAAACTACACGCGTGTAGATTTGTAAGTGTTCCATTGGCATTAGCAACTGCTGTGATACAACCGAAACAGAAACAGACCCCCCCCCCAGTCTCCTCTTAACTAAACACGTTGATGCCCGCTGGACCCGTCGCCCCATCTCGCCTTTGACGTTGAAGGCCCCTGTCTGTATGAAATGGGTTAAAGCATTCGTGAGTGCTTTAATCTGGTGAACGAAAGAGAAGAGACTAGAGGAGTGTGTGTGTGTGTGTGTGTGTGTGTGTGTGTGTGTGTGTGTGTGTTTGTGTGTGTTTCAAAAAAAGCCTACAACTCACTGCAATTATCGTTTTCTACGATGACCTTCTGAGGACAGAACAGAGGCAGCAGATTTTAAGGTTTAACCTGCATCTTTTTTTGTTTGTTTGCAGGATTATAAACCAATTTGGATGAAACTTAAATTTTGGTGAAGGTCCTACAGCAAAGTAGGTCCACAGAAGTCTAGATCCAAGGCAGTGGACTACAACACAGACTTGGTCGGGGGTCCATTAGTACGAATTCCTACACAGCAACAAACAGAGAAGGAATCATGCAACAGCCACAAATAGAAATATTCTGAAAAGAAGTCGCCTCGAATCAATGCCAAGTGGTGAATCAGCTAAACGAAGCGCCTAAGGGCTGCTGTGGTGCCGAGTGTCTGAGGGCATCTTCACAAACTGTGTAGTTCCTCTTAAATCGACCAAACAAGCTATGAAATGACCTCAGCTCTTTCTGTTTGCACACTATAATTGGGCTTTTAAGGGGAATCCGGGTCTCAGATGACCAATGTTTGATCATACTTTCCTCTCTCTCTCGCTCTCTCTCTTCAAGTCGGTGCCTTGGCGGAGGTATGCCCCCTTAAGATCTGCTTTGGGGTGAAAAAAGGGGAAAATTTAAATTACATCAGTCAATCTCCGACGTGCCACCAGCTCGCACAGCTGCAGACGAGCGAGGTGGCTTCATCACCATCGCTGAACACTTCAATCTGTTACACCACACAGCACGGCGATGTGCACCAGTGAATAAGTAATCACCCGCTCTCGCCTCGCTGTTTGTTATTGTCACCAGAAGTGCGGAGTGCAGCACTCCCCGTTGGCTGGCAAGTCTGTGAGTGCACAGTAGACAGCTAATCTTTGTATCCACCTCAGGGGCCACATACAAAGCCAGGCAGTATAGATTACATAGCACCTACTTAAAGAAAACAATGGTGTGCCAAGAGGTCCCCAGTGGACGCAGGAAGCTGTAATTTTAGAGAACAACTTCCTCCCGTCCAGCATGCAAATCAAAGTCCACAGCAGCAACCCGGGCAGGATGTTAACTGAGCGCTCGCATCAAGTGACCTGGACGGAACAGAGACTGAAACACAGGCAGAGAGCGCAGATATGATCAGATCCCAACATTAACCAATTTGTTAGGTACACAAATACAAACAGACACTGCAAACACACACACACATACACCCACAGTGAGCAGAGTCCCATTCAATGGCTCAAATAAGCAAACCAGCAGAGACCACAGTCAGCTGAAGTTCACACACAAACATGCACCAAACGAGGCACACAAACTGGTGGAGTGGTGTGTTTGAGTCCTGAGCACAAGCCTCAGTCTCAGCGGTGTGAGGAGTCGAGCTGCAACGATAACATGTGTGACACCTTGACAGCTGCCGTTACTGAAGCGTTCATTACCTTAGAAACAAAATAATGCCTCCTGGTCCACTCTGCTCCCCCGTTTGGCTCCCCCTTAGCAACAAGCAGCGGGCAGGTTCATGGTGTAATTGGTGGAGGGGGAGAGAAGGGGATGAAGAAGGCAGGGGATGAGAGAGAGAGAGAGAGAGAGAGAGAGAGATGAGAAGAGAGAGAAGCTCACTGCAGTATTCCTCCTCTATTCCTCCTCTTCTCTCTTCAGCAGTCCTGCCTTGCCCCGGCAGCTCAGGAGATCCTCACATGTGTGCAGCACGTTCATACCCCTCTCCTCCTGGATGCATGTGCTGGAGTCTGAGCGAGGATGAGAGAGAGAGAGGGAGGGAGAGAGAGAGAGAGAGAGAGAGAGCGTGAGTGAGTCAGTGAGGGAGATCAAGTTTGAAAAGGGGGAGGGATGAAGGAATTAGAGAGAATATAAAGAGGAAAATAGCAGGAGGAGAAAGATGGACAAGCGAGGGTGCGTGAGAGAGAGATAGAGAGAGAATATGTGTGTGTGTGTGTGTGTGTGTGTGTGTGTATGTGTGTGAGAGAGAGAGAGAGAGAGAGAGAGAGAGAGAGAGAGAGAGAGAGATGCAGAGTGTAGAGGAAACGAGGACAGAGAGAGTCACACTGCAGCAGTGCCCACTGATGCTGAAAATAAGAAACATTTCACTAGGAGGATGTTGCTTTGGTGCTCACAGCCTGTACACACAAAACATTTCATCTGTTTGAATCTGTGGCTGTAATTTAATTCACATATTCTACCGGTTGTTTCTTGTTGCTTCAGTCAGGCTGGAATCCCAATTTTCTCCCTCAACTTTTACTCCATTTACATTTATAAAACTTCACATCCTTTTATAAATGTATGAGTATTCACTTGGTTGTCTCCTTCCATCCTCCTCATCCTCCTTCTTTCTCCGGAAGGGTCCGAGCTCTAAGTGTTCAGCCGAGCAGCCGCTTCCTCTCTGCGGTGCGCGAGATCCCGAAAGCCCCCGAAGAGGCGCGCGGCGCGGCCGGAGCGGGAGCGCGCGCCAGCGGAGCGAACGCGGATGTAGACGCGCGGCCGAACGCGCATGCCGCTGCCGCTGCTGTTTGTTGCCGTTATTGTTGTTGTTGTTGTTTCGTCTGAGCAGCAATCACACAGAGACCCCGCGGCGCGTTCGCCCCCCCGCGGTGTTATCCGTCGCAGAGCTCTCCTGTCATGTCCGCGCCTCCTGCCAGAGCCGCGCGTTGCTTATCCAGCGATTTGAGGGAGTTAGGAGCTCCACTTGTTCTCTCGCACTGATCTCGAAAGCTGATTTTGCGAGTAAGCGGCATCTGACTGACAAGGCAACCGAGTGAGTGGAAAAACTCACCCGGGCTGTGCTGAACCACACGCAATAAACCAAAATCAATCCAGATCAGAAAACAGCGTGGATGATGTTGCCTTTCCTCAACTAACAGATATCAGAAATGCATGTGAATGATTTAGACACAAATCAAAGTCTGCATAGATTTTCAATTAAATAGATAAACACATCTAATTCATTAAAAGAAAAATGACAAATTAATCAGGTTGTACCACCAGGGGGCGCTTCAACTACCACCAGTTGTGCTCAGTCCACAGTTTGAGAACCACTGAGCTGTGTGTGTCCAGCGCTTCCCCTCTACTGCTCCAGCCAGAAAACAACAACAAACAGCTCCAGAGCCGTCTGCTGTGAGTAAACGCTGTAACCGGGGGAAACTGAGGTCAACACGCTCGTGTGAGTGGTGCGAGTATCAAACCAATATGGGCCCACAGTGCTTAGCAAGCAGGTTTCTTACATAGACCTTTCAGCCTGAAAATAGCAAGGCTGCACATTACATCCTCTCCTTCTCACCTCACATAATCACAGGCCTGCCAAATCAATCTCCGCTCCTCTATACATCTGCTGTGGCAATACCTTAGCACCCCATCCCCCTCCCCCGCCCCCCGTTAATCACAAACTGCTCGCACACACACAAACAACACAGCTGCAGACATTAACAAGGTGACAGACAGGCGTGCAGGCAGACAGACACTTGTGTAATCTGCTTTAAGGGGGCCAGCGCTGCCATAATCTGTATTACTGCTAAATTATTAAACCGCCTGTTCACACACAGCCGTCACGCCACTGCCAGAGAGCAGCACCGGTCGCCCATGAAGAGACACCTGCAGCTCCGCCATCAAGGGCTGCACATTTAAATACAAATTGTTATATGAAAATGTGCAGTTATTGGATTGTGGGTCTCATTAAGAGCTGTAAAGTATCCTTCATTAAGACATTTGTTGCGTTATTGTACACATTTATGTTTTTCAGCATTTCATTTTGATTTATTACAAAGGGTTTGAATTGGAATTTAGTATTTGTAGTTCAAATAAGCACTTAGTCACTCATTACATTACATTTTGAAGCATTTTCAGGCCTGTTCCAAATCGGAGCCCTAACCCAGCTGTTACAGTGGTTTACTTGGATCCATAATGGTTCTCCTTAGCCTCTCCACTCCTGCTGTGCATCTCCGGTCATCCTCATCCATCAAGGCTGCCCAGTCGGGCTCGTCTCTGTCTGGGCGGCTGCCTTGTGTAATCACGCCTGGGTGGAAAAACAGCAGCTCCCTGTTAATCACAACACATCAGCGGGCAGGAGCTCCACCAGCGGGTATCTGTTTACTCTCTAAGCCACCAGCACATACATATTAATTTCCTGTTTGTCTTATTAAACATTAACAGCACAGTATTTAATGTTGGCCAAACTCACGTTCTCACCACACGTCCTTCACACACACACACACATCTGGCTCCCAAAACGCCCAAAGTGTAATTCAACAAAATATCTTTAATAGATATAAACATTTTCTTTTACACATCATCACAGCTCAACAGAAACAGAATCACATGCTGCCACACGTGTTAAAGGATGGAGGTGCAGGAGCTACGACACGCTGCCCCGGACTCGGGTTTTGTCTTTCCCGCCCCTCTCCTGTGTATCATTGCCGCAAAAGCAAAAAAAAAAAAAAAAAACAAAGCATCAAAAATAATCTTAAAAAGAAGGTGCAAATCCAGATGAATATCAAAGTCTCCTTATATACAGTTGCACAGTGAGAGAGTATAAAAGGAAACAGCAATGAGGCTTAAACAGGGACTCGTGTTATGCCAGGTCACCTACAGGTCTACAGGTCGTCTGTATCTGGAACTTTACATCTCTATACACCCAACACAACTGATTCAACCTCAAATTAGGGATCAGGTTTCTCTGGCGAGGCCTCTCAGCATGCTAGGGATCGTCGGTTCCATGTAACATTTTACATGTTACCGACACTAGGTGGCACTGTTGCTCAATCTACCGCAGCAGGCAAAGGTTGGGAGAGAACGGTTAAACATTTTTCAGGGTAAAATTCAATAATTAGGTCAGAAGTTTGTCTGTTATTGGCCCTAATCTTCCTCATAAATACTCTTTACATATAATATCAAGGGCAGAGGTGAGAAAATAAACATATGATACATTTACAAGACAAATCTGAATATCTGCTTTCCCTTTATGGCACCAATACTCTTTTGTGTTTTTTACAATATATATTTTCTTCTTCCGTCGTCTCCGAGCTGTAATCCTATACAAGCTTTTCCTCGCGTTAACCCTCTAGAAATCACACATTTTCTACACTTGTACAATCTTTTACACAGGCACTCGACCTTACAGTGTTTACAGTACGTACTCTCCAGTCTGCGTCCACTTAATGCTTTGTTTTTGAAAGCATAGCGTTTTACCGGGGGTCAAAGTCCCTCATGATCTCATAATCTCTGATAGCTTGATTTGTTTTTCTGTAGTAATAAAAATGTCAAAATTGAATAAAATCGACGCACACACACACACTCAGAGCGTCACACTCCATCAGAGGAATATAGGACGATACCAAACTCTCACATGGGGTGAAGATTTTGTCAATTTGTGATTAAAAAATGGTTAAGTTGGAGGTCAAATCCCGGGAGTTAAATGGGGACGCCTTAAAGTTTCACGCCAACATGCAGGAGGGCCTACAGTCTGTTAGATTGGACACAAAGCATCAACATTGTTTAAGGAAGAGACTGCATGCTGATCAAATCTGCCACTTCTCTTCTCTTTCCTCCACATTACCCCTGACCTTTCCATGATTATGCTTCAGTATTTCACGATTACATCACAGGTCCACAAAGCTGAACGGCGGCAGTCAAGTCTGCGTTGGCATTTCGGTAAAAAGCCCGAGGGCCAATCGCTTCACACGATCACGTTTCATAAGCAGGAGTCTTTTCTGGGTGATGACGGACGTTACATCGTGTGCACAGTAAGAAACGGCTGCGTTTGTGATCAGCTTGTGTTGCGGTCAAATGTCCGCCGGAGAGCCGTCGGTGGCTGCGGGCGTCAGTTCATGTCGATGGTGTTGAAGACCCACTCGGTGAACTTCTTGAGCTTGGTGGAGGCGCTGTAGGACTCCTCCAGGAGGCGCTGGTTGTCCTCTCGCAGGTTCTGGACCTGAGCCTGCAGCGACGCCTTGGCATCCATCTCCTGGTGGTGACAAACACACACACACACACACACAGTTTATGACCTTTTGAAGGATGACGGATTTAACCAGAAGCTGGTGAAGAATCTGCCTAGCAACAAGCAGAACCTTCTGAGGTTCAAGGTTCCTCATTTACTTTCATCTGTTGATTGTTCAAGGAAAGTGGATTGATCCTGTGATGCCTTTTGTGTGTGTGTGTGTGCAGCATACAAAACGTGTGAAACCCATGGAGGACAGGATGGATGAAGACATTAGAGGAGCTCTCACCTTCTTTAGATCGTCCTGTAGAGCCTTCACCATCGACTCCAACTGGCTCACCTTCCCCATCAGACAGGCAGGATCCTCTCTGTGAGGCGACACGTCCACAACATTAGGCACCAGGCACACACAGGCACACACTGCCACTGCTGCTCTATGAGCTCTTTAACCCGCTGATGGTCATGTTTGATAACGGCGTACTCAGGTTTTAGTTTATTGTGTTTACTGATCTGTATGTGGTTAACCTGAGGGGAGGATTGATTTGTCTCGTCAGCTGTGGCAGTGTAGTTTGCTACGTTGGAAACGAGATCAGGAAACACTGTTCCCCTGGCCATGACCTGAGGGCTCTTACCCAGGCGAGGGCTGCCTCAGGGGGGCTGCCTGAGGCTCCGCCTGCTGGGGGGCGCTGGTGGTTGTGCTCTCAGCCATGGCGCTCTCCTCCTGGGCCGCGAGGAAGACCAGTCTCTGCTCTGGATGCAACACATTGAGAGACGATGAAGAATGCTAGAATAACACTGCCCTCTTCAGGCCGCAACAAAGATGACAGTTGAGTTTATCTGCTCTGCCCCCTTTTAATCCTCCAGTACTCGCAGTAACTAACCATTGGCTCTAGTAATGTGGAGTATTGATAAGGAGAGGGTGTGTTTACCCTCGAAGGCCTTGGCTGCGTCCACCAGATGGGCCCAGTCCAGAGGGCCATCTGCCCCGCTGTCAGGCAGGGGCATGAGGGCAGGATCCTGGAGCTGCTGCATCTTCTTCTCCTGCTCCAGGGCTGAGCTCTCTGGAGCTGACAGGTCTCCTGCATGGCAACAGAACAGGACGGTGAAAACACTATAATAAACACTATAAAGACAGGCATGAAGCTGTCATCCAGCCAGCAGTGAGAGGTGCATGCAGGATTACCTAGTGACTTGTGCGAAGGGCGGCGGCTCGGCCCGTGGCGAGCAGGTGAGCGAGGAATGGTGGAGGAGCTGAAGAGAAGGTCTGTGGGTGTGTCACCCTGTCCGCTGCAAGATGGCTCCCTCTGCCCGCTGTAGATGCTCTCATCTGAGAAGGTTCTGTGGAGGGAGCGACGCCGGGAGGACGGGGCTGGAAACAAAGGCTGCAGAGAGAAGGAAACAGAGATTCATAAAAAATGTATTGCAGAAGTTTACATCTACACTGCCTGACTGACTGACTGACTGCCACATGTCCCCCAGCCTGCCTCAGTACCTTCTCCATGCAGGCAGAAGGTGGAGGGCTGTCAAGTGTGATGAGCTTCTTCAGATCTTCTTCCAGGCTGGATTTGGCAGCTTGGCGCTGAGGGGACTGGGAGCCTCGGAGGTTTGCCCTGAGCTGTGGCTGACCGCCCAGCAGGCCGTCGCTCTGGTGACGCCTGAAGACAGAAGCAAGTGAGAACAGTGAGACCCAGAAGGAAGCAAATGTAAACGTTATTTACCACAACAATGATTAATAATGGACGAATATTCTAAACTTCTTCTGAATGCATAAGCTTCAAAACCAAGCTGGGCCACATGGGGGCAGTGCTGCTCAAACTCCACAAGCCATCAGTCTCTCCTCTCCTCCGCCTCTCAATCATCAACAACACAGACAACAAGATGAATTTGTGCACCGAAACCAAATCCTTTCACAACACCCAGCCCAGCACCAGACAGAACCTTTAAACATTCACAGATGCTGCGAGAAAACATCGCTCATGTGCCGCCGGCGTGGATTCTTACTTCCGACTGCTGCCAAAGTCCACAGGGTTGACGGTACCCCCTGGTTTCTTCCAGCCAATCAGGTACTTGGAGGTGGCTCCTTGGCGGGGGTAGAAGCTCTTGGGCCCGGGGGATTGGGAGTTGGGGGAGGAAGGGGAGGAAGGGGAGGAGGCTCGCTCCTCCTGGGGGGATGTGGAGCTGCAGGCCGGGCCCACCGGACTCCCCGAGTGTCCAGAGCTCAGCGTGCTGGAGACAGAGGACAGAGACATTGGAAAACATGACACAGAGGTTGACATCCCAGCAGGACATCCAAAGGGAAGAAGACTGGGAGTGCAGAATATGAGAAACACACACTTATGTAACAGTTTACTGCATGAATATGATGTTACGTTCACATTTCCATTCATATAGACGATGGATGAGACAGACAGGCTCTACACCTGCGTCACAAGTTTACTGTGGCAGGTTCAGAGGTTACTAATAACAATTCACTGTTGTCATAGCGCCACCATGAAGACAGAAGATGAAGACAGACAGAAGGAATCCAGGAACAAATAGGTTTGATTCTGTCACTCATACGTCTAAAGTTATAACTCCACACACACACACACACTCCAGTTGTTCAACACAAAGGTTTTTGAAAAGTTTTGAAACTGTAACTTTCCGAGCCGTATACAGCAAAGTTGCCCATGCACGGAGCTTTTTGGTGCTGAGTTATTTCTGGCTGAGTGAAGAAGAGAGGAAAGCTGCAGTTGATTCACAGGAAGTGGGATTTAAAAGAGGAGGGAACAGTGCTGAGCTCACAGTTTGCACATCTAGCAGCTTCAAGCACTTCCTTTCTATCATTGACACCGGGATATGTACAAATGCAAAGCCACACACACACACACACACACACACACACACACACACACAGACACACACACAAAGTCTCTCCCTCTGCCAAAGCCGAACCGCAAACCTTTGGACTTTTCCATCTGGGGCGTTGCAGGATATATGTGGACTACAATGCATCAGTGTCTGTTAGTGAAACGTTTGATGCGAGGGAACAAATCCCCTCGCTGCCTACAAGCAGAGCAGCAGCGCACCTGGAGTGGGAGGCCGCGTCACTCAGGGGGTAGGAGCCGCTGTCGGGAGCCCTGGCCGGCACCTCCGCCCCTCCGCCGGGGCCCAGGGAGTCGGGCGAGGGAGGCGAAGCGTCAGACGCCCTGTGGTCGCCCGCCGGGTCCTCCTGCCAGGGGACTTTGTCTTTGGCCCTGAAGGCGCCGGTGGAGGACGCCGTGCTGCTCTGGGTGGCGGTGAAGGAGGTGGCGTCGATGCCGCTGTCGGTGGAGACGCCCTGCAGGTAGCCGTTGAGCTCCAGCTCGCCGCGGACCCCCGCCCGAGAGCCTACCTCGTACCACTTCTCGTCGCTGTGGGCGGAGCTTGAGGCGTTGCTGGAGAGCGTGTTGCTGCTGGACTGGCTGGATGAGTACGGAGCGTCCGCCTGAGAGGAGAGAGCTGATTAACCCTTTACACGCTGGGAACTGAAATGACATGGAGCTTGCTGCTGATTTAGAATCTGAAAACTCAAACTGTCGAATTGAGTTCTGAAATAAATGCAGCCTCACCTTTGTGCTCTTGTTAGGAGACGGCATGCGAGGGATCACTGCCTTGGAAACCACAGAGTCTGAATCAAGCAAACACAAACACACACACACATCAGATATGTAGACAAGTTGTTATGTTTATCAAAGACATGTTGAAGTGTTGGATCCCATCTTCTTACCTGTGCTTGGTTTGTCCCCGCTTCTGCCACCCGCTTCTCCCTCTGCGACTCTGGGCCAGCCGGCGACCGTGCCGCCGCTCATTTTGATCCCATTGACGCCGTCGCCCACCACCTGCCGCCCCGACAACGCAGGAGACTGGCAGTTGTTGTTGTTAAACCTGAGAGGCAGACGAAGGAGGTCACCTAACGTACCAAACACTACGTTCAACAGGCCAATAGCAGGAACTTTAAATGACGTCCGTACCCGTCAGGTGTACACTTCTGTCTCCACTGGATGGAGTTCATGGTGCCGCTTTCACCGTACGGGAGACTGGAGGGGGAGTTTGTGTTGTGCATGGATCGACCCATCGCAATGGAGCAGGCGAGAGCGTAGTTGTCGTTCCCTGGGGAATATCTACAGCGACAGAGAGACGACACAGACGTCAGGCAGGCGGCCTGCAGCTAGGAATTCAATTTGTCTGCATTCTCTTAGATCTTCTGATTGATGCTGTGAGGAAACACTTGGCCGCAAGAAAAGCCACAACATATTTGAGACATTCTCTGACCTTTTAGGGTTGAGGGGCCGCCCGTCGCTGGAGACGCTGCGGGGCATGACGGCTGACGTGCGCTCAGCGAAGTCTGCAGGCGGGGCCTTGATCAGCGTCCCTCCAATGCCGCCGGGACGCGTTTGAGGGCTGGATGAGGTCCGTGGCCACTTGGTGGCGTTGGCGTTGTTGTTGGTGCGGAAGGGGAACTTGAGCTCGTAAGGCATTCCCTCTTTGTGGTTCTTGTAATCCACCAGTGGCATGTGGTACATCTCTGAGAAGCCCCTGTTGGCATAACAACCACTTGCGGTCACAATACTTCACGGGTGGCTTTAAAAGGCGACAGACAGATGAAGTGAAACAAACATGTCCGTCTACCTGCGTGGCGTGGAGTCCTCGTGGGGAGGAATGATGACCACTTTGACTGTGACGGAGGTCCGGAGGAGGTCGATCATCTGCTCGTGGGACAGTGAGGCCACCGCCACCTTGCAGATCTCCACCAGGCGGCTGCCCTGCCTGAGTCCGGCCTGCCAGGCGTATCCGTACGGCTCCACCTCGGCCACGATGCCCTCAAAGTTGACGTGGAAGCCCAGCTGGCCCAGGGCGTTGCGGCGCAGGGTCATCTCTGTGGTCTGACTGCCTTTGGTCAACAGCTAGAGGACAGAGTGGAGAAGTGGAAATGACTGAGACGTAAAGATTTACTGACAGATTCTTCTCTACAACCGCAGCTTCCTGTCACAAGCTGGAACAGGATCTAAATCTATCCATCACAACCCTATGAACACAGAAGCCTTTAATTTCCAAAAGATACGTTTCACATCCCGTATAAACGACACACACCCCGTCTCTCCCTGCTGCTACCTGAGGACTAAATGGCGGTTACAGTGACCTGGAAGTGAACCGCAGCAGCCGAGCTCCATCGGGATCCGGCTGACTTCTCCCAAGATCCCAAAACACGTGTCTGTACCTGCATTCATTCTTCACCTTGTTTACCGCCGTCTAAATCTTAAGCCGTCAGACAGAACGAGCCAAAATTCCTTGCCATCAAAGCGTTGCCTTACCTGCGCTATTTCAAATACGCCGGTAATTGTCTCGTATCACTGATTGCTGTGTGTTGTGTTTAGGACGGCTTATAATCATGGAGTTTACAACACAACAGCGGTGGCTTTGGTGGGCAGTATAATTCCAGGCTACGCCCTCGTGTTGCTGTAATAACACGCACAATATGATTTCACTCTGCTGTCGGGGGAGCTGGACAGAGGGCACAACATGTTTAAACAGTCAACCGTAAAGATTAAACTACCAGAACACTTCGCTAAACACTTTGCTCCTGCGTAATTTAGAAATGAATGCTGCGTTCGAGTGCTGATCGGAAGATTCAGCTGCAACAGGGAAGTGCGGTGTAAAACTATAATACTGCTTTTGTTCTGTTTTATAGGCACGGCCGCCATTTTCTCCAGCCCAGAGGGTGAAGAGGGCAAGTTACACAGCGCAACTGGTTAAGTAGCAGCAATAATCCTGAAGTTTACGAGTTGTAAATACGACTTTGGCGGCCGCTCCATTGTAATTTCCAAATTGGTTTTTGCCCAATTTCCCATCCCACCCAAACGCAGCGTGGCTCCCCCCCCCCCCCCCCCCCTTCTGTCAGTGTTGTGTGTTCAGGATTAGAGGGCAAATTGTAAATATGATAATAAACACAGTGAAACAGTGATGTCATCAGAGGCGGCGCAGCCTGTGTGGCAGCTCCAGCAGATGGTGTGTATGCTAATGAGACAGCAGCGTCGCTCCACTGACCTCCAGTCTCTTGACGACCTCACCAAAGTCCTCCGTGTTGTTGTTGATGGAGCGCAGGGACACGCTCTCGCCTCGCTCGTAGAAGATCTTCATGGAGGCGGGACTCCCGGTCGACCAGCCGATCACATCGCGCGTGGCGCAGTTAAACACGACCGCCTTGGCCTCCTGATCCAGCAGGATGATGAAGTCGCTGGAGATGGCCAGCAGGCACTCCCGCTCGGCGCCCGCCACCTGGTCTTCGGCGTGAACCTGCCAGGTCACGGCCCCGAGGCTGCGAAGCTCGGCTCCGCTGTACGGACGCACCTTCTCCCGTCGCTTGTGAGCCAGGGAGATGAAGGGGAACTTCCCTGTGGGCTCCACCGGTGTGTTTGTCACGTGACGCTCCGCCAGGTCCCGCAGGTACTCCTGCCGCGTGCGCGTCGCCATGGCTCCAAACTTCTCCGACTTGTGGGCTGCGTTCTCGGCGTTAACGACCTTGGCCAGCAGGAAGTCCCTGAAGACGGTGGACTTGGGGAAGGTGACACCCTTGGGGATCGGCGGACCGAAGGATGGAACGTCTTGTGAACGGGTGACGGCCACACTGCAGGGGAAGAAGAGCAGGGAGGGTTGAGGAGCAAGTAATATAGAAATAAAATGACTTGTAAGCCATAAGTATTTCTCCCATGGATTTGCATCAGTGTGCTTTAAGTGTAAGAGGGGAATGCACAGCTCAGAGGGACAAACACTGTGAGGACAAACAGAATACGGCCTGGTAAAGAATAGCAGGGACGTCTCAGCAGTTTCCCCTGAGGTATTGTTGCCTTTGACCTGTTTAGCTTCCCAGCATAAAGGAGGGCGTGAGACTTCCTATGGGCTAAACTCTCCTCCTGTTACCCTCCAACGCTCCTATTCCACCTCCACAATAGCTGCTCCAATGTTGGATTTCTATAAATTAGTAAACAGGGATACACAGTGTGTTCTGCTGTCTCCAATCTGGTGTTAAAGCTTTGGAATGCAGAAGAGTTTCATTTACAAAATTCGGGGCTAATTGAGTGAACGGGCTGCAGGAGTTTATATTTGACATGCATGCATCCTTTAGGACAGCTCTGAATGCACACACACACACACACACACACACACACACACACACACACACACACACACACACACACACACACACACACACACACACACACACACACACACACACACACACACACACACACACACACACACACACACACAGAAGATTTATGACTAAGCAGAGATCAAAATTTGAATAACAATTAAATAAAGTGATGTGACAGTTTTGACAGCAGACAGCACAGTCACACTCATCTGTGCATCTCCATGACTGCGGCGTATAAATAACATAAATCCACACACACACATTTGACGCTCTGCCACGCTGTCACTGTCACTCTGCTCCATCACAGAGAGGAGAAGTGGATGCAGCTCCAAACGGAATGGCAGGAATGATCCGCCTGCTTTTCCCAAACAAAGAGCGAGTTATGCAATCTGACTTTCTGGCCCAATGTGACTTTGAGGCAGCGCTTAAAAGCAGCAGATTAGCACTGGATTGGCCCCGGGGCCTCTTACTCCACTAATGCTCCACTCTCTGACTCAAAATGACCCCGGCATGATCCGAACCTCAACAACAGACCGCTAAGGAAGTGGATGACTCAACAAATCACGACGTAGAAAAAATCACATGTGACAGGAGACGGAGACGAGATGTAAACCTGCAGTCCCGTAAGATTCACAAGTCGCACAGGTTTCAAGCAATAACACAATACAAGAAACCTTACCTCCTGACTTCACCAAGTAGCAGCCATGCCTTTCAGATGATAAACTGCTGAATACTCTGAATGCTTGTCACAATGAATGCAAGAGGAAAAGGCGGTTGCTGAGGCGCTGCTGTGACACAAGGCAGGAATAGCTCAAGCTCTTGTAGCTCTTGAATGCCCTTCCAGTGTTTTCATCAGGGACCCACCACTTCCCTCCAAATCACGAAGAGAAAAAGCCATGCCGAGGAAAAAGCCTTGGGACAGAACAGACACCGGTGCGGTCTAGATGTACAGCGTATAGATCCACAGCATACAGTACAGGTAGAAGGTAAAGGAGAGGAGAGAGTGTGTAAGCGACCCTGGGTGGAGTTGCCAGATCCTCCTCACAGCCGCTCTGTCCCGCGCCTCTCCCTTTACAAAACCAAAAACACGCAGGTTCCAAGCTCCAGCTTTCAAATAAACGGAGCCCAACTGGACGCGGGTGTTCACGGAATGCGACACTGACCCGTCCGATCCCCAGGACGACTCTGTGAGCTCTGAGGGACTCGACGATCTCGCCCACTCGCATGCATGTCCGGGTGGAGGGAGCTCTTCATGTGCGTGGAGCTAACTCCTTCAGACCACTCCGGCTCCCACTGCCCAAAGGCAAAGTGGCAGGCAGGCAGGCAGGGGGAGGAGGAGGACGAGGGGGGAGTTGTATTATATCTGTGAGTGTGTGAAGAGTTAGCTTTTGTATGTGGATTATGGGAAACTGTGTGTGTGTGTGCGTGTGCATGCGTAAGTGAGCATGAGAAAGAGGCAAAAGGAGGAAAGGAGAGAGAAGGAGATGGAGAGGGAGCAAGTTATGTGTGCATAATGTGTGTGTACACAGAGCAAAGAATGTGTGAGTGTGTGTGTCTGTGTGTGGTGATGCATACTGTGAGTGTGAACTCCACTGAGTCTGATCATCACAACGTCAAGAAGCATCCAAAAGGGAAAAGGAGGAGAACTCTCATCAGCTCAGACAGCCACTCTCCCCGCTGAGCGTAATCACACAAATTTATACTCACGCCGGCACGTAAGCAACACACACGCCCACCGCAGAGAGGAGACCACGGTCACGCAACAGGCTTTATGTTCTGCTGTGACCCATGGCCTCTGGTCAATGCTTTTGTCTTAGTGCTCGGTACCTGCTGGGGCCGTGTGAAGAGCGAGGCTGAGGAGCTTTTAGGTTTACTCTGAGCAGTGTGTGTGTGTGTGTGTGTGTGGAGCCGGGTTTATAGTCCACATCACTCCTGGCTTTGGTTCAAGTTATTCCCCCGATTTGTCTCGCTGCTCATCGGGAACAACAGATCCCTCTGAGAGAGCGGCGAGTGTTTTCATGCTTGGTCCCAGAATCTAATCCCATGCCTTCAGGTTATCGACTCCAACCACAGACATCTTGAAACCTAGGCGCTCTTTCAGTCTAGTTTAAATCCAGACTCACCTGTAGCACGTGCTGTCAGAACACGGGTTGTGCACGCGGACGATGATGAAGACGTGCTGGAAGTGAGAGCGGACGGCCTTGGGGGTGAAGGGGTGAGAGCCCGGCTCCTGGAACACAATGGTCACGATGTCGTTCCCTATGTGGCGCTTCCTCAGCAACTAGACAGTGGAGGACAACAAAGCATGTGCTAGGACAGGTGGGGGACGCAGACATACCAAACATACCTTACATTCCATCTACAATATGAAAACAATAAAATGTTCAGAACCATCAAATCTGAGAGCTTAGCCGCTAATTGCTCCATGAAATATGGCAGTAGTTGTTGTGCTGTACCTGCTGTTTATTGTTGGGTGTGTACGGCAGCAGAGTGGTCACATGGAACATGATCTCATAGTCCTTGTATGTGGTGTAGAGGGAATGGGTGCCCGTGGAATCCGCTGGGGGAAAAATAGCGATACAATGTTGTGAGCCATTATCGTGTCATAAATCTCTCTCACATGTACATTCAGTGTGTGTGTGTGTGCTGTGAAAGGAAGGGACACAATTTCCCCCAGAGCCAAAACAAAGAGACAATAGTGGAGCGTGGATCAATGTCAGCCTGGATGAGACGAGTGTCAGAAACAATGAGAAGCCTAAAGTGCTTCACTCAGACGAGGTGTAAGTGAAGCGGTGTGCAGCTCGTTTGATGTTTGAGTCAACCAGCGCAAAGTCGACCGCTTGGCCGCGCACTTTCAATTTCATTTCAATGTTTGCTTAAACAATGAAGCCGGGAGCCCGAGGTGTGCGACTCCATTCATCTGACTCATCTGCAGATTGTATTTCTGTCAAGTCGGACAAACGGCCAGGCTTGAAATTACAGCTCGTCCGTCCACTGATATGATACGGCAGCTTCCTGCACCTGGGGAGGACCACTGAGGGGGGGTTTGCAGTGGACACACACAAGGTAGCAAGTGTATGAAAGACTCTCACAATAAAGAATGAGATGAAGGACAGCCAAAGGAAATATTTGACTAATGCCAGATTAAAGGGCAAAGTCTAGGTGCTATAAAGAAGATGAAGAGGGGGGAACAATGGGCTCTGTGGTTAATGGGTTAATGGTTTATATGAGATGGGGCCAGTGTGTGTGTGTGTGTGTGTTTGTTTTCTGTTGGAGAATGTTTACTTTTGGTGTCCAGCTGGGCTCTGTACTTGGTGAAGCCCTTGAGGCGGATCTTCTCCCCCAGCAGCTGGAGGAACTCCTCCAGGGCGGGCCCGGCCGTCTCGTTGTTGTACATCTCCTCCTCGCTGCTCTGGCCCGCTCGGCAGTACATCACGCCCACTTTGACCTGGAAACTCAGCTGGGGATCGACAAGCAAGCGCGCATACAGGGTGAGGCACGACACACATAATCGGATTGAAATTGACATGAATCAGTGTCAAGCGGCCACATTATGCGTTTGTAAGTCAATTCCTTCCGGCGTGTAAACACTCCCTGGGCTGGTAATCGACCCGAGCCGGACGCATTTCCTCACCGTAACTTCAGAAGAATTAACTTACGAGCCAATTAAGTTAGGAGTCATGTATATTCAGTGAACGATGGAATCCTATTAATTCCAAACGTAGCATAAGGCTTAGTCTGCACTCCTGCCTTATCTGCAGCACACACACAAACTGCTGTATGGCCTGCATGTAAATGTAGAGACTCAAAACATCAAAGAAGCCCAAAACACTGACAAAGCTCTTTCCATATATATAACAAATGCGGGCAAAGAGGTGCACACAGCTGAACACCATCCTTTAGATATGTAGCAGTATGTGTGTATCGTCTTATTTTGTCTCTTAGCCAACTGTAAATATTCTCCTTTTCTCCAACTGCTATGATTTTGTGCTTTTTGTCCTCCTACCCCTTGCTCATCCAGCTTCATCAGCTGCTCAGTGACCTTGGGCGTGTTGAGGGCCAGCCTGAGGCAGGACAGGTCCAGCTCGGGCAGGAGATACTCCAACACCTCCTTCACGGGGAGCCCGCGGCCGGTGCCGTGCTTCGAGGTGGAAGGCACCGCATCCTCCAGGATAGAACCCCGAAGAGTGGTCAGCTGAAGGGATGGAGGCGGAGAGTAAGAGAAGATTAAAAAAGGAGGAGGAGGAGGAGAGGGAGCGCACCTCAGGAATGCTTGGAGCGCTTTGAACTTTCTTCTGTAGATGGAACACACAGATAGCTGGCAGAAACACGCATGTGCGGAAAGACGGGAGACGGAAAACAGACGTGCAAACAAAGTGGTCTTCCCAAAGTAATTCCATCCTCTGTTTTTATTCTTAAAGAAGCTGACATGAAAGGAGGAGGGAGGTATGATGGAGCCCTGGCCTGGGGAAAACAGAGAGTGGAGCTGAGGAAGAGGCGGTGGAAAGGGTTGGACCCGGCGTTCTGTGTACACACAGACTCGGCATTGTTCAGGGATCTGGGAGTGAACTCAATCACTCGCCTATCATAAGCAGCTGGAACGGACGGAGACTTTCTCTCCTGCAGGCTCGGGGCGGGGCCGTAACAATGGCGCTGTGTTCCCTGTGTTTTGAAGGTGGGATATGAGGCGGGGGTCCTGAGGTATTTGAGTCTGGAAGGTGGGGGGTTTAATGGCATGCACCTGTCTGACTCAACTCCAGGAGGGAAATTCACACAACAAACAGTGGAGGGAAGCCTTTCGCCTTTCGTCTGGGAATGCCGGCGTTACAATCGAGTCGCCTCGCCACAAAAATTCCAAACCAAACACCAGACCAGGAGCCGACGTGGCAACTGAATACAACCGCCCCCTTTTTCACTGAAACAGAGACGTCGATGTCTCTGCAAGGTGATCTGAGGTTGTGTGGCACTGACAGGCCTCAGAGGCTGGAAGATAAGTGCACTTCCTCCTGAAGTTTCTGTCACACACACACACACACACACACACACACACACACACACACACACACACACACACACACACACACACACACACACACACACACACACACACACACACACACACACACACACACACACACACACACACACACACACACACACACACACACACACACACACACACACACACACACACAGCTGATACGGGGCGACAGCTGAGCAGCCCCGGGGCCGACTACATCACAGCGAATGTAGGACTGAGACTCCTTCTCCCTCCGGCGTCCCGTTATCCCAGCATGCATAGCGGTAAACACACCTTCCATAAAGCCACAGATATGATACAGACTGAGAGGTTTGCAGCGACAATAAATCCCTTTAGTGCTCCTTCTTTTTAATGGTGATTAGAGCAAAGAGTGGAAGCACGACGCTGGTCTGCATCGGCGGACAGGATTGCCTGCTGACCTCGCTCGTCCTGAAGATGAGGCGGTAGTTATACTGCTGGCCGTGCTCCTTCTCCTCCTCCAGCTTCTCTCGCCGCAGACTTATCGCCACGGGACCGGCCGACTCGTCCACCCCAAAGTAGTTCCAGTGTTCTGTAGTGGAGGAAGTGGCAGAGTGTTATTACATTACAGTCTCTTACATAAGGGAGGATTTACTTCACTGTGTGCTTATAGGTAAACATTAAAGCAGATAAACGCGTCTCACCTCTAAGGTAGAAGAGTTTCCTGTAGTAGTACGCTCCCAGGTCCACGTGCTCCACGATGTACTGCTTGCCCCTCTCACTGAGCGTGCTGGCGCTCTCCTTTGGTCCTTCTAGCACCGCCACTCCGGCGTTGGTGCAGTGTGGGCTCACAGATGTTTCGTACAGGTTTCCCTCCCCTCCCAGGGTCCCGGAGCCGCCGTTCCCCGCCCCGTGGTACGCCGCCCCGCCCACTCCTATACGCCGCCTCCCGTTCCCGTCGGCGCCGATCTCGTTGCGGAAGCAGGGGCAGCTGAGGAGCATTTCGTTGCTCTGTTCCTCCCCCGAGTCCAGGCCGGGGCTGTCCCGGGCGCTCAGCTCCTCCTGGCTGCCGCTGGGCGAGCTGTAAGGTAAGCTGTGGGTGGAGGAGAGGGTGGAGGTAGCTGAGGCCACAGCGGCGGCGGACGCTCCTGTTGTGGTGTTTTTCCTCTTGCCCGCAGTCTGACGCAACTGAATGACCTCATTGAGATCAAACAGCATGCTTTGAACATCGTAGTGGGCGAAGCCTCTCTGACACAGCCAGGGCTTGAGGGGGGGACCCACGTCCTCTGTCCGGCTGTCCTCCGCATCAGATCCACCTTTAGGGGAGTCCGACTCCCCCCGTACGTTACGCAGTTTACGGAATATAGATTCGCCCCCCGTCTCTGATTTAGTGCGTCTCTTAGGAGGCTTGTCTCGGGCTTTGTGAGGCTGAGTCTCTGACACGTCCTCCTGAAGGTCCAAGCTGGACTGCTGTGGCCCAACATTCAGCATGTCCTCCAACTGCTCCGGAGCCGGACTTCGCTGGTCGACCTTTGCCCCCTGATAGTTCTTAAGCATTTCAAAGAAGCCGTCTCCAGATACTCCGTGCTGGTCTATGGAGGAGGTGCTCCCATACTCGCGGTGGAGAGGCGACCATTTAGCTCCCATCTGTGAGCCCCACTCCTCCCCGCTGTCCCCGCTGCCCTCCAGCTCGCTGATGGTCATGTCACTGTTGCTACGTTGGCGAATGCGTCTCTGCCGTGGGTTCCTGTAGGCCGGCCCCCTGTAGTCTCCCGGGGCCAGGTAACGGCTGTCGGGGCTGTAATTGTTCCCTTGGGCCTGTGTTCGGTTCTTCAAAGAGTTGTGTATGTTCCGCAGCATGGACGAGTCCTGAGGGCTGATTAGATGATGGCCTAACTTTACATGGCTCTTCCCAGCAGACGGCCCTCCGGAGCTCTCGGGCTCCATCGTCGGTTGCCACAAAGCCCCTCCCATCTCTTTCCTGGGGGGCCAGTCTGCCACCCTGGCCCGTACGCCCATCTTAGGCACTCCTGTGCTCACAGTGGCGTGGACATTATCTGTGCGGGTCGGCACCGCCACTCCATTGACCATACGGAGGTGCCGGGTGTAAAACTCATCAGTGGCGGGGACGGAACCCCCAACGGTGCGCTCCATGGGTGGGTGCGTCAGGCTGGTCATAACACCAGGGCCAGAGGCTAAAGGCACTCAGCAGGCAGACATGGCTGCCTCAGGGGGGCCACGCTGTTCCCTGACTTCATGAGCAGGTCGTTCGTCTGGATCAACAGGAGAGGAAGGAGCGACAGTCCAGCTCCTCAGCGACTGCGTCAGCGCCACCGCCTGGCATTCTGCAACAGCCCAACGTCAAATCCTGGAACGGAAAATAAAAACGGTTAGTGAACAAGACTCCAGACTGAAGACTGAAGACTGAGGACTGAAGACTGAAGACTCCTCCATGAGTCACAGCAGAAGCCAAACCTCCCTGTAGACGTTCTGATCAGTTTGCACTTTAACTCTACTTTCACACAGGTTGGTGAAGGAAGAAATGAAACCCAAATCTATTAGTGTGATTCAATTAAAAACATTCTTTTCAGAGCAAAACGCTGAGAGCAGATAATGGCACCGACTTATCCGACTTTGGCTGACATGAATAAGAGTGGAAATGGAAATGGAAGCCGAGCAGGACGGCGGCTCTTGAATTATAAAGTTGTTGAAACGGGAGCCAAGTGTTGTAAAACCAGACTACCTTCCTACCTTCACATCGCAGAGAGCAAAACGCTTAATGTAATTACCAACTGTTATTTATTAAGGAGAGCAGGAATATTTCTCCACTCGTTTTCACTGCACTCCAGCGTCTCTCAGCCCGCATATTAACTCTATACTGAGCCCAGCGCTGCGTCTGAGCCCGGTGGAACCTAAACAGCGGCGGTTTGTTCTGGGGGGTTGTGGAATAAATGAAAGCTAGTATCTGTTCTCACACAATGGAGCATCACCGAACAGGCAACACTCCTGATGAAAACATGTGAGGTGCAGGATTGAGCTGCGGCGGCGGCAGCGGCGGGCGGCTGCGGCTCGTTTTGGAGCACCTGGAACATCTTCACACATCTGCAGACGCTCCCTCTCAGCAGGAAGTGACAGGGATGTAAGGATTTCACAAAACTGCCAGCAGAACAGAATCGGGATGCTGGAGGTTTTTTTCCCCATCTGACAGCTTTTTTTTTTCACAAATCAGTGAAAAGTCTGACATGTTCAATTTCAGATAAGGGGCCCTACTTTTCCCACCAATTTCCGCATAGGAATCATAAAGGCTCAGCTAAATTCAGAATGAGTTCATCGTCTGTTTTTCACTCCAGAGTACGGGAGCAGAGCCGGGTTCTCAGCAGAGCAGCACTGACAGCTTTTGCCGGTAATCTAATACATCTGTTCAGGACTTATGTAATATATAATTGCTGTCATATGAGTGAGAGAAAACTCTACAATCAATAAATCTGTCTCTTCAGCTCCTTCTCATCACCGACTCCAGGCTTCTCGTCAGACGTCTCCTCACGTGCCGCCCGGCAGCCAACACTGGTGAACGGGAACGCCGAGTTGCACTTTTTCCACTTTCTCTGGATGGAATATCCCCCGAGCCGCACATGAAAGAGGGAGGGGGTCCTTTGAAAGTCGTCGGAGAAGTGGGTGATGCTCCTCTCCGCCTGACAAATCGGGCCAATTTGGCAGAGAGACAGCGGCGGAGATTAAGGCTCCTCTCGCAGTCGAGCGCTGCCCGGCCGCGGCTGTGATCACATTAGCCACTGGCGTTCGGCGCAGTGTGACAGGCGTTTAGCAGAGCCACCTTCACAAGGCATCCCGTCATCAGGGAGAAATCACACGAGACGCACGGTGCTCGCCGGTGGAGAGGAGCAACTCATCTGTGCTGTGATCGCTTGTTTCCATGCCTCAACAGCACAACGCATCCTTAGCATAACACTGGAAAACTGCAACCAGGGGCTCGGAGTCGACCTAAGAGAACACGAAGCTTTGAAAACATCTGAGCTCTGTGTGAAACCGCCGAATACTGAGACGTTCAATCACCAAACTCTGCCTAAATAATGCAGTTTGGTCGACAAATATCAACATCAGTCAGGGGAAAATAGTGCGAGTGTAAAATCTGGAAGCCCAAGAGAGGAAGGAGTTTGCAGAGAGCCTGAGGCGACGCATCCACAACATCAGCTCTGTTTCAAATCAGAGAGGAGTTCAATCACATCAACACAGCCAGACTGGAGCGGATTATGCAGCAGAGTCGGACCGACATCCTCCGATACAACATCCGGCTCTTATTGATCCATTACATTAAACTGCATACGACAATAAAGGGGAACTCATTTCAATCTGGCCACATCAGGACTAACATGAGAGTGAAGAAGACAACACAAGGGAATCATGCAAGATTCATAAAGATGAGATCGGGCATTTTTTTACATTACGAGCATTTTGGCAGACGCTGTTATCCAAAGCGACTTACATTACATTACCACCCTACGCAGAGGGGAGCAATTGAGGGTTCGGTGCCTTGCTCAGGGGCACCTCGGCAGGGGCTCGAACCGGCAACCCTCCGGTTCCCAAGCGGAAGCACTACCCACTGAGCCACTGCCTCCCTGGATACATTTGCATGTATCCGTCAGCATCGCCGCTCCTCGAATGAACGGGCACAAAGTTAACGTCGCCAAAAAATCAAGTAAAAGTCGGGAGCAGATTATAAAACGGTTTCCTCTTTAACCAATACAAACGCTTTGACTGACAACACGGGATGGAAACAGGCGGCGAACATACGAGAGATGAACTGAACACGTCAAATCCCCAAGTGCTGGGCCTCGTTCCCACTGCTGATGAGTGTGCAAGGGGGGGACAGATGAAAGGAAAAGACACACACACACACACACACACACACGAACGCTCACACACACGCATGCCCCAGAAAACTAATCTCCACTGACAGATATGCAGACACGGGGGCCTGGCTTCGTGGTGTTGTCAGATCAAGAGGAAGAGTCTGACACGGACACTGAGAGGGTGCCTTGTGTGTGTGCCTTAAGTGGTGTGTGTGTGTGTGTGTGTGTGTGTGTGTGTGTGTGTGTGTGTGTGTGTGTGTGTGTGTGTGTGTGTGTGTGTGTGTGTGTGTGTGTGTGTGTGAGAAAGGGAAAAAGACACCCGCGAGATAACATCCCCATGCTACCGACTCCCATCATCCCCTATAGAACTGAATGGCTCTTTCTTTTTGTTCACACGCCTGTGCGACATGTTGGGACAGCTCGGGTCCGTCGCCTAAATGCCGTTAACTTCCTGTAATTGCGTGCTCTGACCTCGCTGGCTGCTGGGATTGGCCCGTGGAGGGAAGAGCGAAGCGGCGGTACAGGCGCAGACGAGGCCCTGGTGACATCACGGCATGCCCTCTGAGGAAGGATGGCTTGTTGTTGCGGCTGCGAGGACGAGTCTGGGCACACAGCGACGGCGCTCTGCTCCGTTCGTTCTGCCCCTCTGAGGGCTCGGCGTGCAGGCAGGTGACTCAGAGAAACAAAGACGTAAACTGCAGACGTGGAGGACAGACGAGCGGCTGATGTGGTGACTCAGACGCACAAACCCTGGCTTCTCAAACGTGGGCCTTTGAAACGTGACTCACCCAAAACAACTGAGCGAGCAAAGCGGACCGGGCGAGTGCAAGAGACGAAGGCCTGAGTCATCTGTGGCGCTGTCAGTTTGGCTTTTGAGACGTTCTCACAGCCGGGGGTCTCCTTAAGGGAACTCCTTGGCATCCCGGGGAGAAAGGACAACATGCTGGATGTGTGTGTCTGTGGCTGTGTGTGTGTGTGTGTTTTGGGGGGCGTGAGGGCTCAAAGTTTCCCAGTAGACTGAGCGAGTGTTTCCAAAGCCCCCGACAAAGGAGCCATGGGATTGCCCTACAAGCTTGTAATTACTGCCTGGTTGAATGGGGGTAAGGGCCTGTTTGGCCGACACCAGTGGCCCTCAAACAGGCGTCCCCCCCGTTCAGCCCATCGGCTCTCCTGTCTCATAATCTCTTCCTGCTCTGAGGGCTGACTGGGCTGTTGGGCAGCCGGCACAAAGGTCCCTCTGTCCTGGCCCGGGCAAGACTGGGGCCCTTTTCCAAAACAGAGAGGCCTTTGAAAATTGCCTGGCACAGGAACCTCGCTATAGCTGTGTGTGTGTGTGTGTGTGTGTGTGTGTGTGTGTGTGTGTGTGTGTGTGTGTGTGTGTGTGTGTGTGTGTGTGTGTGTGTGTGTGTGTGTCTCGAGTCTGCCAGGAAAATCTAATGAATTAGTTGGGGGGGGGGGGGGGGGGGCTGCAGAGATACAGATGAAGCGAAAACACTGAAAAGATAAATAGGAAGCAAAGTGAAAGAGTATTAAAAAGACTTGGAGGATGGAGAGAACAGCTGACGTGGACAGAAAATGAGATTAAGAGCTTAGGCCTGTTTTTGCAATTTATTGAAGAAAAGCCGACTCTAAAGAGAATAGAATTTGTTGTAAAAAAAGCTGGAATGTTTACCCGTTTTTTAAGAATTAAACTCAATACCAGGTTATCAAAAGCATCTCATCAAAGTTTGGAGTGTGACGCGCTGGTGTGTGTGAGCGTGTGTGTGTGTGTGAGCGTGCCACCCCTGCTGACTCACTGCCGTATAATCTCCTGCAAACACCTGGTGAGCCAGACAACCAGACGGCGAGGAAGAATGAGACCTTTCCTTCAACCTTTCGTCTTTCTGAGGAATTTCGTACAACAATAACAATAACCAAAGCCTGTAAGAACCGCCGTTAGATCTCAAACTTGGGGGTCGCAAGGTCAAACGCTGGCCAGATAGAGCGTTACTGCTGTGGGAAAGAATGACAGAAATGTAGCTGTGATATATATTAGAGAGCTCTGACTCCTACACGTCATCCTTCACTGTAGTGGTGGGAGCGTTAAGGAGGAAGGGGTGAAGCCAGGTCCCCGCAAGACCACAGACCGCCGAGCCCGACTGTGCCCTGATCACAACACAGACACGGGGAAGTATCTAAAGCATCTCCAGGACGCCTGGGTGTCTGTCTGCGCCCTCCTCCTGAATGTGCAGCTGGCTCACGACCAGCCGCAAACCTGTCCGATTGAGCAAACCTGAGAACCCGACACCTTTGGAGGAAAACAGCCGTGCCTGCTGGCAGGCAAACGATACAGACATCATCCAACCGTGAGCCGAGATCCTGGAATTCCACCAATACCAGCGGAGGAAGTGGTGAGCGTCTGAGCGAGCAGAGGGGGGAGAGAGAGAGAGAGAGAGAGAGAGAGAGCGAGAGAGAGAGAGAGCAACAGGGCATGTTCAGGCAAATACTTGAGGAGAATCGCAACACTGACTGCTCAAAACATTTCTTTGCCTCTAAAGTGCTGCTGGCCGTCATCGCTTCACAGCTACAGGCGTCCGCTGACAGCTTTGATCTTTCAGAAGGTTAACCCAGCCAGAGCCAAACACTAATTGGACCGACAAATTGCTCCGTTGACCACGGACGCAACGCAAACACAACATGTGTTCTCAGAGCACAAACGCTGGCAGTGATTCCAAGTTCTTCCATCTGCATTGTTGGGGGCGACGCTCCTCGCTCGGGGCCCCTCGCTATCGCCGCAGCAGAGCTCAGTGAGTAATGGGACCGCCGACGTCCACAGGAGCAGACGGCCGTGTTCACCTCCAGCCGGCTGTCCTCCGTCCCTCCTCTCCTCTCTCCTCTGCTCTCGTCCTTAAAGCTCTCCATCAGGGCTTCACATTTCACACCGGAGAGAGACGGCGTGATGAATTGGCACTTGAGACACTTATTCTAAAGTCAGCAATGTTAAAACAATTTATGTCGATGTGATTATGTGGGTGGGCCAGGAGCCGAGACAATGAAGGCCTGTGTCCAAGCAGCTGAGGGCCGTTTACCACTAAGAGAGCTGATTACACTGCCGTCATCTTAGGTGGTCTCCTGTCCTGAGTAGTGTATTGACCAATAAACTCCATAATCTGATGGCTGAGGATGATTAGACAGGGCGGAAATCTTTTAACACCCTTAAATTCTACTGATTTAAGATGATTTGTACAACTTTACAGGCTCCAAGCACTGAATCGTCCCAATGTCTGGGGTCTGAGGCGCAGTTACATATGACTGGTCTTTATGGAGATTTCAGCTTTTGGGGGTTGTGTGTTCTAAAGAGCAGAGGCAGAGGAAGCAGAGCACCGCCGCCTGGAGTGGAATGTAAAATATTCTAATGAGGCGGCCGCAGTGGGAAAGTGGAAGTCTGCTCCGGGCTGCACTTCTGCTCTCGCTGCCTGCTTGCCTCCGACAATACCACTCCATTAGAGAGACGGTGGGTTCCTGCCGCACACAGACAGGTGTACACACACACACACACACACACACATACACACAGTGACAAAGACCCAGACGCAGGCACACACACACACACACAGTCCCCAACAAAGCACAGCCTGAATAAATAGGAGGACACTACACACACCAAAATACTGCAGTGAAACCGATTTGGCTTTAAAGGAAAATACAAGAATTAATTTAGAATAAAACGCAGCAAAACACACACGGCACAAAGGAACACATCTATGAAATGACACTCTGTCAGAGCACATCAAGCAGATTCTTCTTCTGGTATCCTCTCCTATCCTCCCTCCTTTAAAACACATTAAGTACAGAGATCAAGACATCTGCAGAGAAGGAAATCAGGCCTTTCAAAGCTGCTAACCAGATGTGTTGTGTGTTTACAAGCACAATTAACCTGCTTAACCTTTCCATGCAACCACAGCTCCCATAAGCCGCCACCCTGAGTAATGGCAGTAGTGTAGAGTCGCTTGGCATTCATATTGAAACTGAAATAAACTAAAAATAGCCAATAAAGTGCAGCAAAACAAAGAGAAAGTGAGGAAAACAAAAGCTTGTCTCAGTTACAGGCCCTTCAGATAAACCCATGTTGAGATTTTGTCGATGTGCATGACAGCGAGGCTGATGTGTCCAGAGGGAACAGACCTGCGGGAGCCAGGTTGATGGCTTTTGACGCCCTGACGTGGAAGTATGCCAGGGCCGTGACCCCTGAGCACAAAGAGCATCTAGCAGCAGTGTGTCTTGTCAAAGTGGACTTTCTTTTTCGACTCCCCTGTTCTCCTCTGTTCTCCCCTGTTCTCCCTATAAAAAAGATCAACAGAAGCCCCGTAAAGACCGGAGGCTGAAAAGAAGGTAAACCTGTTTGTTCCTAAACAAACCCTCCCCGCTCAGCATGGGGCCGCCACACGCCTGCATGAGGGGGGGGGGGAGCAGCCTACATCGGCGGAAGATTAAAATAGAAGGGAAGCGAGCGTAGCAGCTGTATAATTAACAGTTTGGATGCGAGGGAGGGGAGAAGGTAAATAGTTTGTGCGTTTGCGTCCTGTAATTCAGCATCTCCTCGTGCCAGAGACTGGAGGGGCCCGTGGCTCCGCCGGGGGGCTGCCAACACTTCAGAGCCAGATATTACTTCATCCTCCAGATCACAGCTCCTCACAAGCGAGACAAATCAGAGCAAGCCCACAGCGCTGCTCACACACACACACACACACACACACACACACACACACACACACACCCCTCGTGGATGTGTGATGTACAGGCTCATTCAGGCTGCTGCATCAGATCAATGCCCCGTCGCTGCCCGGAGGAGCAGAGAGTGGTGGAGCAGGCGGAAAACGTGACGGCGGGTGGAGTAGCTCGCACCGCCTGCTGCCTGTGACTGAGCCGGGGCACATGTGAGGCCTTCAGTGGTTGTTGGTGCCAAACTGAGAAGGCAGCAATGCTTTTGTTTACACTTATGGACCCACGGCAGCAAATGGAGGCGTTCAATACAACTCCTAAACAAAGATCACGGAGAGAGAGAGCATAAGCAGGAAGGATCAGTGATCTTTAGTGAACTCCCTCTCACATGGCAGCGCTGTCATGTTATTGGAAAACAGATGGATCCATCAGAGCTCAGAGGACGACAGTGAGAGTGATTCAGCTCAAACTGTTCCCAGCCTGCAGGGTTAAACATGTAGGGAACCAACGCTCTCATATCTAACAGTATATTGATATAAAGGCGGCAAAAGAATCCAGATGATTCCCATGTGAAGTTTTAATCAGCAGAAATAAATCCAATAAAAGGGAAAATATCTTTGGGTTCTTCTCTTCTCTTAACACAATAAAGACTAAAGATTTTCTCTGACAATAATAAACCAGTTTTAACAGGCGCCACATTAAGTGGGTGCAGCCGGCTCATCTGCAGTCTGGATAGAGGGAAAATAACCACACACACATTTCATCTCAGATATGTAAAAAAAAAACGTTCCTACTGACGATGATTGGTGATCTTTTTACTGTGTGTGTGTGTGTGTGTGTGTGTGTGTGTGTGTGTGTGTGTGTGTGTGTGTGTGTGTGTGTGTGTGTGTGTGTGTGTGTGTGTGTGTGTGTGTACACTATGCAGCCTGTAGTGAGCAGCTGAGCCTAGGTGATAAACAGCGAGGTCATTCGACAGCAGGCTGACAGATTCTCACGGCCGAGGAGTCGATACGGCAAACCTCTGCGATATTTGCATGTCCTCCCACCTCCTCCTCCTCCTCCTCTGCTCGGGTACACAGGTTACACACCAGCCGACTACCAAAACACGTCTGCTCTTTGCTAAAGCAGCGTCTGACGAGGGAGGAGGGGGAGGGGGGAGGAGGGGAGAAGATCAGCTGTGACATTTTCTGCCCGGGAACATTCCGAGCAAACACAACAGGGATTGATTGATAAGTTCCGTGTTGAACATCTCTTAGCCGCACACACACACACACACAGATTACTGAGCTGAAGTCACAACAGATCAGGATGGATTCTTCTCATATCAGCTCATGATAATAAGGATGAAAACCTTATTGCTTGTGCCGTGTCAGCAGATGAGATCAAACCTAAACATCACCACAGCGATTCGCCTCCGGGGATCTGATGCTCGTCGGACGCAAAACAAATTTCACTGCAGCCCCTTTGACTCACACACCCAGAGATGTTTTCTGTGGTTACACTGTAGAACAACAAACTACAAAGTCCTCAGGCACAACACGCTGCATTCTGAGCTCCTCTCATCGTTGCGGTGTCTCGCAATTCTGATAATGGCAGCTTCGATTTGAATTCAATTAATTGTGCAGCGTCCCGAGTTTATCCAGACGGAGGACGTCGCAGAGCTTCAGCCTGGGACTTATAATCACTAAGCTCCAATTAATGCGGCAAAAATCATTGCTTCAAATATATTACAGCCCTGGCTCCCTTCCTTATCTGATCAATCAGCCTTCATGCTGGATGAGGCTGCAGCACCACAGACCAGCCACGAAATAAAATCACTGCTCAGCCTTTTCACTCATTTGAGAGAGTTATTCTGAAATATACTCCTCGTCACCATACAGTAAAGGACATAACCCATTCCATTACATAGATGAAGAGGCCCACAATGCACCAGGGTATCTGACAGAACCAGATCATTAACACAGGAGCGTGACCGTGCGTCTCTACAGCCCAGAGTTAAACACATTCAGCCATCCTGGAAGAACCGAGTCAAGGTGAAATCTTGATTAATATCCTCCGACACAGCCGCTCTACCGTCACACACACATTCATCCTGTGTCCCTGCAACTAACTCTCAGGCCCGCATGGAACACGGGACCAGGCGAGTTAAGGACAGAGAGGTGAGATCTAAAACGGTGAAGGCATTATAAATACTAGAGGCCGGGGCGAGAGGATCAGAGGACGAGATGAGAGGCCAAAGAGAAACCGAAACTACAGTGAAGTAGAAGGCAGTAAGAGAGGCCATAGGAGAGTACGCCTCCAGTTATGGCGCCGTCTAAAAGGTTAAGAACTAGACGTGATTAAACCTCTTCAGCCCAAATGACAAACCAATAAACCTTTGACTCTACCACTTTCAGCTCCAAAGAGACGATTGACCCCACGTTGTAAGAGGAGACACTATTTTGGAATAAAACAAATCATGGCAGAAGATGTAGTGAGGAGAAAGGGGCGTGGTCTATACAGGCCGACTGATACCAAAGTGTAATAGATTCTTCTCATGTCCAACGTCTCCATCAGGTTTCACTGAAATCTGCCAATAACTCCTTGAGAGATCCTGCTAACAGCCAGACAGACAGACAGACAGACAGACAGACAGACAGCACCTAGAGAGAGGACCGGTGTTGTGAGAGAAGGAGACAACAGAGGAAGAGCTTACTATCTTGGCAACAGACCTCAGGGGGAGAGTTTGTTCGGTGTCTCCAGAGGAGCCCTGCTGCCTGTGCTGTGCCCTGCAGCTTCACTCCTCAGCCCAGGACTCGGTGGGAAACACAGGTGTGCCGCAACAGTGGCCAGTTCACATACACACATACACACTTTCAGCCAGGGCAGATGAGTATCTGCAGTAATCCTGTGGACACAGCGGCTTAATGCAGACACGGGCTCCACAGCGGCGTGGCCGGGTCCTACACGTAAACCACTTCCAGTCATTGATTTTGGCACGTGTCCAGCTCACGGCCCGCTGCACTTCTAGTCCAATTATAAACAGGCAGGCCGCAAAGTTAATCAATTCATACAGAGTCATTTGGACTGCGATAACTCAGCTAGTGTTGCATAACAGCGGTGCCCTGCTAAATCACAGCCTGTGCCAAAGAGCCACAGTGCAAACCTGCAGAGCGTGCTGCTGCAGCCTGCACTGCAACTCTGCAGCTCCACTCTCCTCCAAACTGCTTCCCCATGCGAGCAAGTGTTTGCATTCACCGATTTCAGATCAGAGCACAGCCGACCGACTGGGGAATGCACAGCAGAGAGCAGATTAATGGATGCTTTATTAAGCAGACAACATCCCCCAGTTGTCCAAATAAATCTTCTGTTTTAGCCTTGGTTCATGGATGCAGAATGAATTAAGTGGCTCCTCTTCATCCCCACGGCTGGCAATGATCACAAGTGACAGAGGAGGGAAAAATGCAACCTCAGTATGGAGCTCTTATTTCAGATCTACACTTCTTTTGCATCTTCAAAGACATGTTTCCAGCTTGTGTTGAGTAAATGAGCTGCTGATCCGGGTTTCCTGCTTTTGTTTAATGGAGCAGGGAAATGTCTGCGTCGCGACTCGCAGGGATTCCTTGGCATTGGCTCGTGTTCTGTTATATGCAATATGTGTACACTTCAAAATATACTGCTAGTATGCAATTTTCCAGTAATGTGCGAGTTCTACTGCAAAATATACTTCCATCAACTCTTTAATAAGCAAATGTGTGTTACTCTATCAACGTCAACAGCTCACTAAAGAAAAGCACAGTTACAGATTCATCTTCAGCCCAGAACTGATCTTTTAAAACGTGGTGTCCAACTCTTTTGATCATTTTCTGGTTAACTTTAAGGGTTAAAAAGCATCCATCTCCTCATCAGTATTCCAGGCAAGAACGAGCACGACGTACACAAACACGGCAACAGTCTCCCAAAAACACCTTCACCTCCTTCCTGGCACGGATCGTAAACAAAGCAAAGAGACACACAGAATCATTCCCATCATTACCTCTCACAGGTAACACAGGAGGGGGTTAATACCTGGTCTAACAGGTACAGAGCTTTAATGTCCGCCACTTCAATATTCGGCTTCACGTGTAAAGCATAAGCCTGATCTGCCTGTGTTGCATTGTAGCAGCTGGTGTATCCAGGAATACATCAATGAAAATACACAGGAAACAGGCGGGGGGAGCGGAAAGGCTGGGAAAGGAGCCATGTTTGTTATTGGCCAACCCTATCTGCCCTTTGCACCTGGAGCAACATGGGAAAAGTCAGCCTCACTGTCACACACACACACACACACACACACCACAGTCATGACTAGGGCCTTATTCATCAGACGCTGATGCATTGTGACCTCATCCTCGAACCAACAGTAAAAGATAATGACACAATTCCCACACTGTGACATCGGCACGTCTGTAGCCGGCCCACCTGACTTGTCTTTGTGTTTCAAAGCAGTACGAATGTCGTTTTGGAACCAGGATAAGGAAGCTCACAGCGTCTCATTCTTTCCTCCCAGCGCAGGAACTCTCGGGGTGGGAATGGATTCCCAGGTTCCAAAGCGGAGGATGTGGAATATTGAAGCAATATGAGGAGGGATTTCTGCGTTGCAGTGCAGGAAACAAAGCCCGACACAAAAACACAGACAGCATACCTCCTCCAGTTCAGCATGTGTCTGCAGTTTTCCTTCGAAAGTGAACTTGTGGTGCAGGGCCTTGTTATGCCAGCATTCCTGTTTGACTGCACATGGCTCCGGAAAGTAACGAAAACAGTTGTAAGCGGGAGCAGGAATGAGGATAAGCTGAACGGACCTGTCTATGCGTGGAGATCTACTCAGAGCTCAGCCACGACCCAGCCCACATACATTCCTCCCTAAGTCTCAGATTTCTGTCCACAGGACGGACGACTGTAAACCTCTGTGGTTTTCTGTCTGTGGAAGTATTTCCACCGCTGCCCACATACGCTCCGCATGGGGTACCAGGCCCCAAACTAGGCCTAAGCTCCGTGTTTGGATTGCACTGGGAGTTCTGTAAATGTGTTCCAGAGAGAGAGAGAGAGAGAGAGAGAGAGAGAGAGGGTGCATAGCCATGCAGAGATACAGAGCAGCCACTGGAAGACGTGTCCAGACAATGCCAAGCACGTCATCAGTCAGCGGAGATAGCCTGCAGCAACACATCATCAGCACAATCCCAGATTTCATTATGGAAAGTTTTTTTTTTTTTCTTCCCTTCCTCCTCTTCATTCCAACCTTTTTTTTTATTGTAATTGAAGTGGTTGTCTGAATGCTTTGTCCCCCTCCTTCGTCTTCCAATCTACGCCGGGCCTATTTTCAGCCCCTGTGAGGTTTGAGGGGGAGCGGAAAAAAGGGGAATTACACACTGTCTGATCTCTGCGTGACTGTGGCTTTTGGTTTGGGGTTGTGAGCTGGGAGCTGAATGTCAGGAACGTCCAAGTCAACAAGAGGTTCCCTTAGTTCACGGACGTATCGGCAACGGGCCGATAACAAAGAAAACGGCAGGATGATGAAATCTACGAGACACAACTGTCAGTCAGGTACGATTGGGATCGGAGCCAAAGCCAACACTTTGCACCTGCCCCACGTCTGAGCTCCCTCAGAGTGAGCGAGCGTGAGCTGTTAAATATCTCCCACAAAGATAATTACACAGGCGGGAGTGTCGTGCATTTTTGTGGGGTCAGAATTCTCCAAAAACTTTAGTGGCAGGTGCGGTGGAAACGAGGGGACTTTTTCTTTGTCCGCACGCATTTACCCTGCGACAGCCCGACTGAAAGGGATTACATCATCACCATTGTACCCTCTCAGCCCTCTGGTTTCGTCTATTGGCCCGGGATACAGTGGACGGTCCAATCCAGACAAAGACGGCGCATTCCAACAGTTTAGCGGCAACAGGAAACGCAGAGCCACAGTCACACCTCATTAGACTCAAACTCATCTGCCCCCTCAGTCACAGCGGCCGTGACACCGGCACCAAAATCCCCCCGAGGCCGGATTACCGTGAAGTCATTTGACTTGTGACTACAGCCTGACTAACGTTGATCATACTAAATCAGTCATCTGAAAGCTGACACAACTTCCCTTTTTTGACAACAGTGAAATATTTCACGGTAAATTTGATTGTTGTGCAATTGTGGTTCCCGTCAGGAGCGGCGAGGACTCAGCTCAGACTGGGCCTGTTGCTACGCCGGACCATCCGGGGACGCATCTCAAGGACTGCTTAGTTCGTCCTCATCCATCAGTAAATATGCTGTTAGAGGTGATGGAGGAAAGGGGGGGGGCGGGGGGGTACAGGCGCCATAGCAACAAGTCAGGCCTCACGCAGCACTGCTAAAATTAGATCAAGATTTGGGAGAAATTCTGTAACCTTTACAGTTAAAGAGTGTGAGCTGTGAAGCTCGTAGTGATGTGAGCATCTGAAGGTCATTAAATCACTAAAGAATAACTGATGTTCAGAATAACAATGTCCCAATAATTTCATTATTTACACTAAAGTAATCCGTTGTTTGAGTATTCCATGATGGCCACTTAACATAATTTCAACGTGCACATTCCAGACTGGAAATGTCTAAAGCAGCACAATGCCCCTCTTGTTGTCGTCCCTCATGTCTGCTGGTGCTATTCCCTTTCAGCTCCAGCTCAGGAGACAATAGAAACACAAGCTTAACTTAGCAACAGGAAACGTCCCTGTGTGGCTACGTGGGCACGTTAGAGAGGCACGGTTACAAATGAAGCTCAGTAAGATCTGTGACACCATGAGAAGCAGAAGACCTTGGAGAGAAAGAGAGGGAGAACCCCTTTGTTAGTAAACAAAAGAAGCCGGCGGATTTTCTTCACACACACACACACACACACACACACACTTGAGAATCTGAATGCAGGTAGGTCTGGATGGGAACAAGGACACTCACAAGAGCTCTCCTGCCAAGGCCAAACAAGCCCAGGCAAAAACTGCTCTTTGTGCTAATAATATACCGGCCTAAAGAGGAAGAAATGATAGAGTGGTGCTGGATCTACAGTTTCTCTCTGTGACTATCCAAGATGTATCCAAAGCATTTGCAAACTGCTGAATCAGCACCGTCTCAGCTTCACATTAGCAGTTGTTGCACGTTTCTTCTATTTGTTACTCTCTTGCAATTCCTTTAATGTGCCCCCCCCCCCTCTAACCCAGCATATATTTGAGCTGATGCATGGACAGGATCTTCGGGTTAGACTCATTCCAAACTGGTCACACTGATCTGCCATTGTCTATCCTGCAGAAATCTCTATGTTGAATCATCTTAAAGCTCCTTATTGAGTTCTGTCAAAATCAGTTCACAACTTTTCCAGTAATCCTGCTACACAATACAACAACAACCGTTCCCAAACACTATCAGGTGACAGCTCAACCTCCTTGTGGGATGCAAGTGATCCCTTCACCGTTTTGTAGGCACACGCTATCACGGCATCTTGATCTCCATTTGGCTTTTGTCAGTTGGCTAAAACACAAAACTGGATCAACAAGAACTAGAATCATCGGGCTTTTGTCCATTAGGAAGTAAACAGGAGCTGGAACAATCATCTGAATCGCCTCACAGAGGGAAACAGGAAGTTTAGTGTGAAGAATAAGCGTGAATTCTGTGAAACGGTGGTAAAGAAGCTGAGATGAGACTTTAAAGTTAGGAGAGAAAATGACTGTGCAGCTCTATGATTGTCCCTGTAGGTCACTTAAGCCTATTGAGAATGCTAACAATCCTCCATCCTTGCCCAAAGTTAATCTTCAAAGCTTCCTTTTGTCACCTGACTCATGCTGATTAATCGCAGCCCAACCACTGCAACAGAATCTGGGATTGAGTAGCGGGGAGTCCATCTCTTCCTGATGACCCGTCTGCATACCTGTGGCTACTTGGTACTGATCCATCCTGCGCATATGATCCTTTCAAACTACTTACAGCCTGTGATTGAACTCCAGTCACCGCCAATCCAGTGGACAGATGTGGATTCCTAGGCCACGTTTTGCCAAATACTCTGGATTCTCTGCTCCAGCTCAGTAATTCCATGAGAAGAGATTGTTTTATTGTAAATTAGGCTCAATTGGGATCCATAAATGAGCAGATGAGGGGTCTGGATGGGCGTTTTATCACCAAACAAGCAGTTACAGAAGGATATACAGCCTCTGACTTAATAACAGGCACAGTGATGCATAGACTCAGACATATAGCAGGTTATATACATATGATCCGGTGGAGCAGTAGAGGCTCAAATCTGCTAATCTGTTTAAGCAAATGGTAAACGGGTAAACAAATCAGATGAGCTCACCTGAAAGCCCGACATACCTCATCATGTGACAAAACGTGAAGCGAAACATGCTGGAAATGCTGATCATAGCTGCTGACATTAACGACAACACACACACGTACACACGTACACACACACACGCGCGACACAGCGGCGTGATGAGCACGGTGCCACCTGTGAATCGACGGCCCCACCAGCGGGCCAGCTGAGACACAACGACGCAACAATACCTTTTGACAGCTTCGGATCGGAAACACATTTTCTTATCGAGTTCACCTCCGCCCGCCTGCCGCCGCCTCTGCCCACTAATTAAACAAGCACCGGCACTGATTGCGCACTGGCTTTGCGCCGCATTCGCACGGCACAAAGAGCCGCTGTGTGCCCCTCACACGGGGGCAGACAGATGTTAGGGTCGGACACCTTGTTCGCACATGAGCGGGGCTCCATGTTTCAGACTCACCTTTCCTCCTCTCCGCCTCGAGCGCTGGATGTCACGCAACACCGAAGCGTCTTTCCCCCCTTTTGTTTAACTCGTAGCAGCTCCTAAATCCCGAACACGCCGCTCGGCCCTCGTCCTTTATCCTCACCAGGGACGTGTTCGCTCGGTTTGACGCCGAAATGTCGCCGGCGTCTCCGTCCGAAACGCAACTTGGGAAGTTTGATAGAAAGTTACGGCTTTGCCTCGCTGCGCTATGCAGCTGCTGGAGGATGAGATCATTCAGGCAGCCTCCCCCTGCTCGCTCGCTGCACCGAGCTCTCGCGAGAAGTGGAGAAAGCAAACGTTTCCTTGGCAACAGCGCTCACCTGTAGTGGGCAGACCAAGATGTGAAAAAACAAGAGGTCTTACTCTGCGTTTTTGATACCAGAGATTTATTGTATTAATATATTCTTTTCATTTATTGGAATTACATAGAGATACAGCCAGTTGCTTTAGCACAACAATATATTTGTTTTTACGAGCAGTTTTTAATGTTACAAATTCAGTGTGGCTACATTTTGTGTACGTTTGAGAGTTTTGAGTATTTTACCCCCTATACTATTCCATGTAATGTACAGTATTCACGCAGTTGACATTTGAAATAAAACGATGTAACGTTTATTAATCACACAATTGAGTTTTTTCATAATATTACAATTTGTTTCATTCATTTTTTATGCTGTTAACTGTTTCATACCCCCGCTGTCTTTTTGTTAAACGCTGATTCCATACATTTTCTAAAGCCATTTTATTTTAATTTATTGAGTGATTCATCATTATAAACATAGATGATCTTTGGAGGCATTTTTCTGCAGACAGTAGGAGGAAGACAGCGCAGAGCAGAGAGGCCCCTCGTTTTCCTTCTCAATGGGTGGATGTTTGCTGGTGGGCTGGTTGATTTACCTGAGAGAGTCCAGAACCTGCAGTGGGACTTTGAGCCACATGAGTCATGTGAGTTCCGCTGTCACAACTACAAGGCGGAACAGAAGCCAGCCAGTGTCAGATGACCCATCCTTTCACTACGGGTCTCCACGACAACCGTCCAGAGAAATTACATTAGGACAGTGGTTACCCTGGTAGCCAGCAGAAGATGTGATTCTGAGCAGCTGTGGTGTCCCTTATCTGCAGACAAAATACACAGTGAACATTTGGAATATAAAAGGGAAACTCTAGATCAGCTTTTTTTGATGATTGTCTTGCATGAAGTGGATTTGAGTCAGGATATTATCGTCTTGTATTGGATGGCATTAGAATGATGAATGAATGAATTGTTTCCTGTATTCTGTTCCCCTCATATTTGTAGCCGACTCAAACAGAGCTCTTCAAGAGTCATCAAAAACTTCATCACAAAGGACGCATTTATTGAGAGATTAAGCTTTATTTCAACTCCAACATCATTTTTTTATGTCGTGAATGCCAATTTACAGACGTGCATGGCATAAGTCCTTGAGTATAATCAAATATATAGCACCACCTGCTGGCCAAAATAACACAGGACGAGAGAAAAGAACATACAGTAGATGTGAAATGATCTTTCGTTTTTCTTCCCGAATAATATTTATTGTGTTTTGGTTTAAAAATAAAGTAAACGCACATTTTATTTAAATTTGTGTATATGTGCTGACATTTCCTTGAAGTGTAAAAATACAACCAATGTAATCATCCACAACTCTTAAACCCTTATAAGGCCTCAGATGATATTCCCACAGTAGTTTTAGAATACCAGCATCATTAAATAAGGTTTAAGAGGGTGGAGGACAGCATCAGCCTTGACTTAGGTTTTAGTTAATCTCAACAGTCTCTGAATGTCAGGCTCTATGTCAATGGTGGGGAACTTTTTGCTGTATCTTTTAAACGGTTCCCCCTCTGGTCCGATGACGAATTTCTCAAAGTTCCAAGAGATGTCTGACCTGCATATGGGACTCCAAACCAGGAATTTGGGATCCCCCATGAGGGAACTGGGGTCATCGTCAGGGTAGGGGAGTTTGTCTTTCAGATAGGCAAAGACAGGATGTGTGTTTGTTCCGTTGACGTCGCACTTCTCAAAGACGGTGAAGATGGGCTGAAAGCCGCCTCCTGGTCGCACATGCATCAGGGCATTCAGGATCTCAGGATTGGTGCAATTCTCCTGCAAAGCAACAAGAAGTCATTTTCACTGTATTGCGTAAGAATTAATACATTTGTGTGGTTCTGCTGTTTTACACACACACGACACATTTAAGCTCCAGCCAGATGCTTAAGCTGTAACTGTACAATCAAGGATGCTCAACATACCTGGTATCCAAACTGGTTACAGGGGAAACCCAGGACCACCAGCCGATGGGGGTACTTGCTCTGAAGCTGGTTGAGCTCACTGTAGTCCCGGGTGGTGGTACCTCAGAGCGAGGCCACATTCTCTATCAGGACCACCCGTCCCCTGAACACGTTGAAGTCCACCGAGTCGCCCTCCAGCGTGGTGGCTTTCAGGTCGTAGAAGGTCTTGGCGATGAACGTCATCTTGTCTCCTCTGCTTCCACACTGCAGGCAGACTGGATCTCATCCCCTGGCTGTATCCAACCTGTGGTCACCTGACTCTTGGAGAGCTGCCTTTCATAGGTGTCAAATGACATGTAACATGAAACTGATCTACACCTGACATACAACACTCCTCACTTGAAGTTTCACATAGACTGCTATTGGAGTATGTAAGAAAAAAAGAAAATGGGGTTGTGTTAATCAAGCATATTTTGCATAATTCTTTTGTTTATCTAAGCTCATAAATGCCTTAATCTTGTTAGGATTTGTTGAGATGCAACTTCCCTGTTTTACCCATCACTGGAAACCTTTAAAAATGTATTATGAGTATGCAAAGGTTGTTGAGAGGGGACATGTGCACGTTTTATGGCATTCTTCTTCATCTCTGACCTATATCAGTTTCCCAGCTATAAAATATTGAACAAGTGATTACCTGTCGTTCACAGCACGGGATGAATAATTCATCAACCGCCTGAACTCTCAGTAGACTTCACTTGACTCCACACAAAATGAGTGACTCAGCAAGTCTTACACACCCAATTCATTCTTCTTAAATATGAAGATCCCATTTATTTACCTCCTTACATTTAACATGGCTTGATTTGTTTTGCATTCACCTGGATAGTTAATACAGTTAAATAAGGCGTGTGGTACTCCAGCTGACCCTGAGACACATACACATCATAAGCAGGCCATGCCGGCGAAACTCATAAAACTAACTGTGCACATACATTCAGGACGGCAAAGGAATACGTCAAAGGCACATGGCACAACACTCCTTTCAGTAAACTGTGTAAACGGACCTCCACTTGGTTTTGAGTTACTCCATTTAAATAATTCAACTTCATTCCTCTGAATAGCTTGCAAACGCCCCCTTGCTCTTCTGACCCTAATAAATCCTTGAAGATTACGCTGATATGGACCCACATATTGTAGATTTATACGCACTAAAGTAAATAAGAAAGCAAAAGAAATGCAATGCAGCTTTCTGACAGGGAAAATGCGCAAAATAGAATTCATGGATAACCCAGACCTGCCTGTATGAACCATAGCCGAGCTTCATACCAGCGGTTCTCAAACATTGAGTCACATACCATCGGTGGTACTTGAGGCACCCCCCGCATTTCAAAATCAAAACAATAGTAAATGTAAGGTCATTGTTTAATTTTGGCCAAATTATTCACAAATAAGATGGTTTAACCTCTCAATTTACGTACAGCACCCATGTACTGTTTGAGATTGATTGATTTGATGTGTTGGTGGCCTGTTGGTGAGGCCTTCTGTTGTTCTCAGACGTGGTACTTGGCTCAAAACGTTTGAGAACCACTGATTCATATAATTGCAGCAATTTTCAGCGACTATGCAACATAAGTGTCCACATGCTGGCAGCTACTCATTTATGTCCATGTAGCTTCCATAAAAGGTTCAAAAGTCCTAATTCCAACACCGTTCAGTAGCACAAAGAAGGCACAGGATGGCAGTGTAAGCCACATTAGGAGAAACAGCGTCTTTAGTAATCAGCCGATGGCACTGTGGCCGCCCTCGTCGCTAACAGGCGCAGGCCTTCTGAGGCTTTTCACTAGTGTCCTCCGTCGCCTTCACCTCCTCCAGAGCGGCCATGTCCAGGTAATCGTCCAGGGATCCCAGCAGCCTGGCCACGTCTCTCTTGTGAGCCTGCAGCACCAGCTCTGTCAGATGAGTGAAAGCCTGAAAGAAGGAGGAAAGAGAATACGGAAATTATTTTGAAGAAAGAACATTAAGGGGAGTTTCCCCCTTGAGGTTTACGCACGTCTACCACACTCTGCATCCTACCTCACTGAGGTTACTGCTGGTGGAGGCGCTGGTCTCATAGAAATCTATGCCATAGTTTGCTGCCAACTGTAGAATTCAGTAGCACATGGGTTAGTAATCCATAAGCATGTCATAGATTATTCATTCATTTCTGTGCTTTGATGACCAGTTTTATGTTTTAGCCAATAAGCTCTGAACCTTTCCTGGATTTGTTGGATCTATTTACATTCACATACTATAGGTGATGTGTGCACAACTACTATAGATTTTCCAGCATTTGGTTGATTTCCCTGTTTTTTGCATCCCCTCCTACAATTTGGGGTCAATTCCCACCAGGGTTTACACGTACAATGTCTGGACAAGCTGCAGAAAAATTATATCTCTGTATTTGATATTCCTTACAAAATCTGAGTGGGCGTGGCTCATTGTTCAAAAAGTGACGTATCTCAAGAATGAATTAGTCTCCGCTAATCCAATTTAGCTGACGTGCATTAACTACTTATGTAAAAGAAATGACACTTCAATTGATCTGACCTTTCACCTACTGTCTGACCTCATAACCTTTTACATTTCAATCATCACAAACAGCCATTCACACCTTGCTTCCTTGTTCCTTAGTCACCTGCCTCTTCTGCTCCTCGTCAGACTTGTTTCCCACTAGGATCCTCTGCACCTCGTCGAGGGCATACTGACAAAAAACAAGACAGACAGGCACAAGGATGAGAGTCTTTGGCAGTGTGTGGCTATGAGCCACTGGGCTTGCATCAGACAACCACACTTGACTGAGAGGGAATGCAAAACACAACATGGGTCACAAAGAGCAATGAGGAAAGGGGAGACAAAGGCTTTCTACATACTTCGTCCACGTCACTGGTCCACTTCGCTATGTGCTGAAACGATTGCTCACTAGTGATGTCATATACAAGGACAATACCCTGGATAAGATTGAAGAAAATAGAGCGACTTCAGATCATTGCACTTTAAAGGGTTAATAACCTAACGTTATGTTAACATGTGACAGGTATGTGAAGGATCACCTGGGCCCGCCGGTAGTACTGCTTGGTAATCGTCTGATAGCGTTCCTGGCCAGCGGTGTCCCTGCAGAGAAGACATGACAACACCAAACAGGGCGACTCAGTGTGTACATACACCAGCAATATAGTTACATGGAACTGATCCAAAGTGGGAACTGCCTCTCTTACCAGATCTGTACCCGCACCTTGACTCCATCTATTTCTAGGGTTTTCATTTTAAAATCAACACCTACACACAAAAAAAGGAACGCACAGATCAAGACAAATGTAATTTACTCACAAATGAATACAGCTTTATATAGTTTAAAGTTTGAAACAATGTGCTGACATGTTTATCTGATCAATCAGTTAGTATAATCAGCAGAAAAAGTATGAAAACACATTAATGATCGTTAAAGAAATCTTTGAGGACATTGCTTTAGTTTCTGGTAAGCTGTGATGTATGCATTACACTGAAAAGTCAATTCACTACACAAATGTCAACACTGACAGTGTTTGACAAAATGAATATATGTTTGTATATTTAAATCAGTTAACTATATTCCATAAGAAAACTATAGACATTCATATGATCTAAAAATAGAAACTCTCTCTACAACAGACTGAACACTGTATTTTGGATGGTAAACAATCCAAAATGGCATTTGACTGAGACTGACAACATTCAAGTGAGTTTTACTAAATATGAATACAGGTTTTCAGACTTTACAGCACTTTATAAAGGACATAAATTAGATTAGACGCAGATTTCCTTGGGTGCCATAAGGACAAGATTTCAGGAGAAATAATACTAAACCAACGTTTACCTTGTTGAGATGTGCGAGTGTTAATGTAATATATGCAAAACAATTCATAATTCATTAGAGGTGTGGCTGTTCAAACACTCTGCCGATGCCTTCAGTACACACACCCAGGCTCATTAGAGCAGAGGGCGAAAGCCTCCTGTTTTCCATCTACCACAGTATCAAAAGCAGATTGTTTGGTGCCACTTTCTCTCCATAATTAGGCGTAAATCCCTTCGACTCAGCGTTCCAGCAGGGAAAAAGGGGAAACACAAGCTTTCCTGAGAATTTCCGAGACACAACAACAGAGCTTTTCCAACCATACTGGATCCCACCCTGACTCCAGTTGCTCCATGTTGGAATAATTAAGTGATATCGGTCGTCGGTTTCATTAAGTGGCAGGAAATAACACACACATGTGGAACAATGTGAGATGCTAAATAATCCCCTTTAACTCCCAGCGTGTTGACAGGTTTCCCAGTTTGTCCTGAGGCAAATCCTGCTACAAAAAGGGCGCGTACACGTAGACTAAAACAAAGTTATACTAAAGCCAAGTGGGAATTCTGTTGGAAAAATGCCATTGATCGATCAGTCATTAATTGAATTTGCTGGGAGTTTGCCTACACGGACGAACAGACAGAGTGACAGCTGGGAAAACAGTTCTTACCAATGGTGGAAACGTGTGAGGGATCAAACTCCGTGTCCGTGAATCGGCGCAGCATGCAGGTCTTCCCCACCCCGGAGTCTCCCAGCATCAGCAGCCTGAACAGCACGTCGTACTGCTTCGCCATGACGGTGTCGGTTAAAGTGTTTCAGAGAGCAGCATGACTCCGAGATCAGCTGGATGTCGCCTCAGCTCACTCAAACCTCCTCAGTCACGAAGCCCGGTGCTGCGTTCACTGCTCGTAGGAAACTACCAACGCTCAATTCCGACGGTGTTTTTTGTGTTTTAGTTTACGGATTATTCCGAAAGTTTCTAAGCCGATTTTAACCAGCAGAAACTGGACACGTAAATTCTCGTGCAGATCCATTGATTTGGAATGGTTAGTTAATATTACAAGATACAGCGGATTTTTTTTTTTTTTTAATTATCGATTTTAATTTGATCAATTTCCTCCAAAAGCAGTAGATAGAAATATTAAGTAAATGTAGCCAACAACGGTCAGAGCAATACAGACTATCCGCTAAAACAGTTTCTTATGACAATTAAAGCACAACTGCAATCAACCTCCCATCATTAGCCAATTTAAATCCTCAACGTGATCTCCAATAACACTTAACGATTGGCAAAGCTTACGGATGTTCTTATCTTTACACTTCTTAATTCCGTGAATTGTGGCTTCAATATAAATTTCTTAACTGATTCAGAATAATGTTTGAAACGTAAAAAAGCTTAGCGTGCGCTAACAAATTCCCTACAGTCCTGCAACGCATCATGCCGCCATTCTCGTTCCTGGGATGATGGTGAGCTAAGCAGCTAACTGAGCCCAAAGCTGCACTAACGCGGCTCTCTGTCTCAGACTACATGGATGAGATCGATGCACCATCAAATACTCCAGTGAATGTTTGCTCTCGGTTGATTTTTTTAGTGTTCATGCTCGATTTCTTACATTTTTACTCGTTTAAAAGCAACGGACCCTTTATTTACATCTCTCAATGGTGCACGTGCGTTGGGATGCCGCCCTTTACAAACACGCAATCACAAATATGTCCCAAAAGGATAAAATAGTTTTATTTATAGTTTCATGATAAAGGTACGCCTTAACTTGCAAGACAATTGGCAGTATGTACAACATACCTGTAATTTCCATGGAATGGAATAAACAAATATTGATTACGTACACACTAAGTTACCTCTGCAAAAAGGAAAAAAAAGAGAAATGTTCCCAGCACAGGCAAATATTTCCAGGGAAGGCTTTCCTTTACAGACCTGACACCATTTAAGAGTATACAGTGTTACCTACTACACACTGAAATTGACTTCCATCCACAAAAATAAAATGTCACTGCCCTGCCTGTGTTATGTAACATTCCAGTATCCAATTGGGGAGCTTTCTCTTGCACCCACATTTTATCTGATAACAGTAGAAATTTAAGTTTAACCTGTGAGCGACGACACTTAAACAATCAAGGTCAATGCCGTCTTCCTGCAGTCCCTGAAAATTGTCAATCCAAAAAAAAACAAATTGCTGAAAAAAACCCCAAAACACATTTTAAATAGAAGGATTCATTTGATTACACAAACGACTCAAAATACAAAAAAAAACTTGAGCGACCTACACTGAATAAGGAGGGCTGCATCTCGGGTGGCAGAATTCTGTTTCACATTCATTTCTGGAAAAGTACGAATATTAAAATGGTAAACTATTTCTAAAGGACCATTCTCAAAAGGTCCTGAAAGTCTCTGAACTATTCCAACAGAAGCCGTCCGAAACAAGTCAAGGAAAAGAAATCAGGTCATGTAGAGAAGCTTTACTAAAGATTTATACCATGTCACCTCCACGTCTGATTATAAATGATTATTATGAGGTTCAAATCCTTCAAAACTGCAGAGCTGCCTTATTTGAGGAGGGAGGGGGGGTCGTTGGAGTTGTTGCTGGGCCACAAAAGGAGCGAGAGGATATTTTTTTTGCCAGGAAAAAGGAAGCTTTCTATACATAGTAGCACCTCTCTCACACGTTCTCCACCTTGTGTCCTTGACTGACGCGCGGTGGACAGGCTGCCGGACCGAGTGTGGACACGTACGAGGAGTCGAGGCTAGTGGGCACGACAGTCTGTTCGACGAGCCGGGGGCCACCCGGGTCTAGCTGGGCTCCACGCGTAGCTTCTTTCTGTTGGGGGGCTCCTCCGGCTCCGACTCGGAGCTGGAGTCGGAGCCGCCGTCGAAGGCGGACACGGCGCTCCCTTTCCGGTTTGTGTACAGGTTGCTGTCTGAGGAGTGGTTTGTCTGGAGCTGATTGTTCCCCTTTGCCTTCTCCAGTGCACGAACTGTAGCGAGAGCCATGAGACAGAGCAACGACACAAGAGCAAACAGATTAGTACCGCTCTCAGCCAGTTAGAAAGACTCATCTGACTGTCGTCTTGCCACAACATTTAAGGACGTCTTTTCCCCTGACAATCCGGTGCCTTTTCTGAACTTGCACTTACCCTGCTGCTCCAGCAGTGCATTCTGCTTCTTCAGGTCATCAATGTCTTGCTGGTGAGTGTGGTTTTTCCGCCTCATGAACTGAATGTACTCTGTGGCTTTGTCTAGAATCTGTGCTCGGGAAGCCTGTTCAGACAGAATTCTGTCAGCAATGAGGCAGCACTGCAGTTCCCACTGACTGAAAAAAGTCTCAACAAAGCTGTAAGCATTCCAGTTACAACAAACATCATGGCATGCTTTTACATTTCAATACAATATAAACAAGGCCAGGGGTCGGCAACTTACTTGTGCCGAATTTGTCTGACTATCATGCGAGCGTGTGAGCAGCTAAGTCGTTATCTGCTTAAATGTAGAAAGGATGCTGTTATGATAATGACACCTGGGTTATAAAATACCCGCACGAACACATAGTGGGTTTTGAAACTGATTCTCACACCTTGGTCAAAACGATCTTGCAGCTGAAAGACAGAGTGAAGACGTGCGTTTTGGAGATGCCAGACATACGGGCACGACTCTGGGTTCACTCTGCCCAGACAGCCGGGTGGAGCAGTGACGGGTGGGGGAGCAGACAAAGAAAAACATTTACGGGGACCGAATGAATAGGATTCTGTCTTAAAACGCCACTTGTTAAATCTGTTTATGAGTCATATGAGCACAGAATGACATCCGCAAGCTTAGAGCTTATACAAATTAATAATCATTTACATCCGTCACTTAGTCAACATTGATTTAGTCCAATATCAGTCTTATCAAGTTTACAAGATGATTGATTGATTCATCACCTTAACGAGAGTGAAATCCAGGTTTTGCTATGCAAGTAAACATTCTGATTGTGACCTCCCTTTTCCACAGCTTTGGACCGAAAGGGAGCTGTCCAAACAGCACGCCATCAGATAAGCAGAAATATGCAAAACCTAGGAGGCCCGATGGCTTTTATGGCCACAACATGGAGTCTGACTCAACGGTGTGGCTGAATATGACAACGCCGGAAATGGCGGCTGACTGAGCCGAGGGTTTCGCACAGTGGGTGACCACGAAGGCAAACCTGCAGAAACAGCAGCAGTGTAACGTCAAGAAAGCAGCGTCCATCTGCTGGATGATGGAGGTCGATCCTTTCTTGAACTTTGCAATGGCTTGGAAGTGAGCGGATACTCTCACATATCAGGAGAATGTGTTTGTACCTCCCTCATGTGACTGACCGGCTATCAGAGGTTCAGCTAAGGTCTCAGAGGGGCACGGGTGGCAATGAATTGGAGGACTGAAACTCTGAGCAGAATCGCAGTGACTGGCATCGTTTGTTTGTTTTCCCACCTGTGACGATATTCATCACCCAAAGCTGTTATAAGCTCACAATTATGCAATGGCCTGGTGTCCCATTCAGCAGCTCTTGTCCATTACTAATATCTTTTTGTAGTTTTAGTTAGTATTTGTGAGTCAGATATGTAAATGTGGCACATCAGCAAACCTGGCACTTCAGCTTGCCGACCCCTGGGAAACATGCAACATTTATTTTTGGAAGAGTAAAAAAGTGGGGCACTAACATCTTTTCCGCTCACCTTCTCCCCCTGTAAGGCGGGCACGGAGTCGCGTAGGCTGTGGAAGCTGTCTTTGATGTGGTCCCTGCGTTTGCGTTCCAGCGCGTTGTGATGTGCTCGCTTGTCTGCCTGCAAAGTAAACAAATACAAAGACAGTTTAGTAATATTATTTAAAAAAACGACACATGAATGACACCGACTTTACCATCACGTGACCTGACAAAATTTGCATCTCTGTGTCTTTTTATTCTGGTTATGTTTACAGGAACTTCTTCAGGGTTTTTATGATTCCGCCACTAACCCTACATATCAGCGGCGCCATAATAACGCTGTTATTCTCTTCAGGGCTCACTGGCTGTTCTGTGGTAGAAACACCTTGTAAGAACACCAGAAGGACCGAGTGTTCCCTGCTAACTAAATACAAACAAGCATGTTGGACCAATTGCATTACTGAAAATGTCAAATCCAGCGCAATATCACGGCCCATTTGACAGCAGACCCTTCGTTCCTATGGAGCATGACGTACACTTACATTACCACACAGATACCACACTCCTGCTTCAGACTATATGATATGATACAAGCCACAAAGCGTTATAATGACTGAAGTGATCATTCTTTTTTCTTTACATCTTCCCGATCACACTAAAGACTGATGAAAATTCTCTGCTTTGATTTTTCACATTTTTACTGTATTATACATTGATTTAAGATGATCTGTGGACATATAGTGGCTCAGTTTGCATTACATTCTGCTATAGATGGATTTAAAATTCGTATTTGACCCGTCAGGATAATCTGAAACAAATCTGGCCTGGACAGAGGAAGACAAAACATTATCATTTATCTCTGTATCCATCTCCGGCACTGAGCATCACTGAGCCAACATGGCCACAGAACCTAAAGCTCTGAGCTGCAGCTCGATCAGGCGGGGGGAGGGGAAGCCTCTGACAGATATGAGCACATCCGCGACATGACGGCACGGACACACACATCAGATTGATACATCATCACGGCCTGTTTGGACCGAGTGGACCTCTTTGACACGGAACCACGGATGTTTCAAACGCAGCATGAAGTCTAGTTGAACCATTTAGTAGGAGAACAGATTTAGAGATGGCGGAAATGAGCTAATGTCAAAAAATCTACAGGTCTGAGTGTAAATATATGAATTCAAACCGACGCCAAGTACCAGTAAACACATTATCTGCATGAATTAAGAGTTAAAATAGTAGGAAATAGAAGTGATCATCTACCCAGATTTAAACACAGCAAGGACGCGTTCAGGGTGTCGTGATGGGATTATTTTATCCGTATATTAAGAGTTTCATGGCTTCAATACCCACGAAAGATAACAAACAAAACCCCTCGAATCATAAACGCAGCATATTTAACATTAATTCAACATAAAATAAGGTAAATGTGTGAGATAACGTCAGATTATGTCGAAACATTCATCGCTGCGTTCACCTATCAAACGAGCTGACCTTGCTAGCTAACGATTCTCGATTGTCGCATTATGTTTATCGTTTTAGCCAGCGTCGACTTAGACAAAACAACTAATGAACAATTGTGATTTTATGAAAACGTTATTATAATCAGTTTAGCATCGATGAACGGCCCTAAACTTACGAATTTACGGAATTAGTTCCTGTCCTTCACTGTCCAAAAGGAGCGATAATTGTTGACCAGCTTTAATAAGACAAAAGACGCACAATTTTCATTCAAACGTCAGAAATGTATAACCATTAAATATTTGTTAATCTTCTTTGAAATCAAACGCGAGCTAATCAGCCCCGTTAGCGTGCTAGCTGGCTCGGCTAACACAGGCTGACAGAAATGTTTGAGTCGCTGTTTAGCTAACGTTAAACTGACTAGCTTCTGCTTCGAGAGGAAAATACCAAACCACATACATCGCTGTCGACTTCGATGTCATCGTTTTCGCTCATTCTTCGGTAACGAGTACAAGAAAGGAACGAAGCAGCTGTCAAAACAAAAGTGCAGTGACAACAGGAGGCAAAAAATAAAGAGTAGCACGAAGCTCTGCTAGCTACAGCAGAGACATGACGAGCAACGGCTTGTCTACACGTGATTCGCCTACACATGGACGGAAAAACACAGACAGCGCAGGCGCATCGAACGGAAGCATTGTGGGAAATGTAGGAAATATCAGGACACGACCTGCTGTTCGCACCGGAGCTGTTTGGAGTTTGAACTTCATTTACCACAAGCCAAACGGGTCGGACGCGCCTACGGAGGTCGTTGCTATTCTGCCAGTGGCAAACACAGTTTACAGTCTAATGTTGACTTTTTCACTGTTATAAACACAAGATTTAAAACTACAAATCAGGAAATTGTCGTGTGCAATTGACACTCAATTGCCCCAAATGTATCAATCCACATTTGTAAGATAATATGTGGAAGATATTTTCCTCTAACACTGCAGGCCTGTGTGATTGTGTGGTAGGAAGCCAGCAGGAGAAAGTCTGCTGCTCTCTGATTCTGCACTGCAAAATCTCGGCTCTTCTCCCAGTATATGATTATGGGGCCAGATGGTGGCCGAGCTCAGTTTGGCTGCCCTCCCCCACTACCCTTCGATGGTTACGCACACTTTCCTCTCATTGGACCTTTAACAGCTTCTGCATAAAGCTCATCACTGGTTATAAACCGGCTGCAGCAATGCAAATGTCCGTAGCTTTCATGTGCATGAAACTAAGCAAAATCATGGCTGTTTTGTATTCATAAAACATGCCATCGTTTCCATTTCCTGCTAAAGATACAGACACATTAATCAGGTTACCATGTAATACACCAGAGGGTACAAGAAGGAAAAATTGCTCAGCCCCCTATTCTGTATTCTATACATCCTTTATTTCTCCAGCATATGACTACATGCACGTGATGTTTCAATGTTCTGTACAAGAACCCCTTTTCTGTAGAGACAGCACAAAAAAACTGTATAAACACCATAGAAAAACAGAAACTCGTTCACATAATTCAAATATCAAAAGATGAATATTGTCAGATTTATTGAAGGGAAGCAACAAGGATCAAAAGCAATTAATGCTGCTTTTTTTGTAAACAGCCTGTGGAGGCGTCCACTGCTTGCCTGACCTCAAGGAAAGCATTCCAGATGCACGTGCCTATGTGTGCAAGCTGCAAACACAATAATCATTCAGTCATTGAAACTCAGCTCCACAGTAATCCCACATAAAGGCATTTTTATGAAACATTTTAAGCACTGAAAATGCCAAATAAATAATGATTATAAATGCCAAACAAGAATAACCATTCATGATGTTGGTAAATAGGGGAGGTCAGCCGGCATCAAAAATCCATCCATCTATCCATTAATAGACAAATAAGTTATTACACAAAATGTCTGGAGAGGGCAGCATGCAAGCTAAAGAACATAACAAGCCAGACTGAACTTGTTGAGCTTGTCACTATGACTTATGCTGCTGTTTTACACAAGGTGTGTGGAGATTTAAATCTGCAGCAGAGCTTAAGGCAAAACAACATTTCAGCCTTTTGCACCATGTGACTCCTAAGCAGAGGTCTTGGCTTTGCAAATGAAGCCCAGCCTCTCAACAAGCAAGAGGCCGGGCTGAAAAGACTGCGTGGTGAACTTAACCCTCTGCCGTGTTTCATAATATTAATTGACGTCTGCATGTGTAAGCGAGGCAAAGTGGAATCAGGGCCCCTTTTTGTGCCGCAGCAACAATTACATTCTGTCCACATAATCAAGCCAAGCCAAATAGGGCTTTTCCCACGCTGCCCTGAAAGTGTGGAACCAAGGAAGCACCTCAGTATTTCAGCTGGTGTCAAAAGGGAACTGGAATTCCAGTAACACCCCGGGATGCTGGTTTCACAGGAATTGTGTTGTTTAGCTTCAGATGTGCAAGTAATTCCCCCCAAAACAGTTCTGAGGGAGTCTATTTCAGTATTTACAACCACCAAGTTGCCATGTGACAGAAATGGGGAGGGGAAACACAATGAAAAGGGGATGAGGATAAAACATGTGAGCAGCGATGGGTAAACTGCCTGTGAGAAAAAGGCAACACCACAAGACTGAAGCGGCAGAAGCTGGTCTCAAATGAAGGTAGGCAATGTTTCTTACTCTCTAGTGTCATTATCCTTCTTCAATGATCCTCCTCCTCTTCACTTCAGCGCACTTTATCCCATCTACATAATACAAACGTGCGTGAAAGTTATTTATTTTTGTACCTGTTTATTTTACTGAGCATATTGTGGCACAAAAATAACTTCCACGGGATCCACAGTAATGAAACTGGATTTGGATCTGTCAGTTAGATACGACACAAAGCAGATTATTGGCAAAGTTTTTGAACCAACACACTTCACTAATAAACCAACAGCACTTAGAACAATGAGAGGAAAACCACGTGCATGCAGGTGTTCAGCACTGCCATGAAGTCGCTGTATGTACCAGTATGAGCGTTCAAAGTAACAGATACTTGGAAAACATTGACTAGATTAACAAATGGATTTGGGGAGTTTTAGTTACTGTGGCTTTAATCTTTGTGTAATCATTTCAGCCACTAATCCAAAGGTATTGCGTAACTCCTTTCACCACACTGCTTAACACACACAACTCTTTTAGATGAGTATAATAATACAAATGTGTAACAGATGTAGTCATTAAAGGAAGAATGTCAGACTGGCTGATGTATTTGGTTTGTGTGACAGGTGAAAGCCACAGCACAGTAAACCCAGTGCTGGTCAGTGCCGCCATGAACATGACAGAGGAACACTACACTGGAACAACTCCTGTCTACAGTGGAGAGAATGTTTCTCTTAATGGGACTTCCGTTTTCCTGCTGCCCTCCTCCAGGAACCGGACCATGAGCACTGCCATTGAAATCTTTACAGTTGTAATCCTCTTCATGACTATGATATCCCTTGGCTGCAAGATGGAGATTTCCAAAATTAAGAGCCACATCCTCCGGCCAAAAGCGGTGACCATTGGACTCCTGGCCCAGTTTGGCATCATGCCCATGACTGCTTTTTGCCTTGGAAAAGTCTTTCAGCTGGAGCCCATGCAGGCAGTGACGGTGCTCATCTGTGGCTGCTGTCCAGGGGGAACCTTATCAAACATTTTTTCGCTGGCCATAAAAGGTGACATGAACCTCAGGTAAACCCTCATTGATGTATTGATCCCTGCTTGTATGCAACTTGGCTGTATCAGCACAAGATTGCTCAGGGCAAATGTCAGATGTTCTACGACAAATTTACCCTTTTGCACAAATGTAACAGAGTCAACAGTGTTTTCTCTCTCTGCTACCCTTCCAGCATCACAATGACCACATGCTCCTCTGTTCTGGCTCTGGGTATGATGCCTCTGCTTCTCTTTGTCTACTGCCAAGGCTTTCCCAGCCCGGAAAATGCTGTTCCATACATAGGCATCTTAATCGCTCTCACATTAAGCCTGGTGCCATGTAGCATTGGTATCACCATTAATCACTACAGACCAAAGTATTCACCCGTCATCTTGAAGGTGAGCCTCCTGGTTGGGTCAAGATATTCAGGAAAAAGAGGCTAATGCTTTGTGATAACTTTTAAAACAATTGGGCTAAAGGGATGAGTTGAAATTCACCGTCTACTGTATCTTGTAGTCTCAAAAGAAGGTTTCATGCTTTGATGCCCATGTTCAAATATAATTGGGGGAAGATAATGACGTCTGTGATGTGTTTCCTCAGGTTGGCATCATCATCTTGCTCATTTCTGCGGTGATAGTTGGCATCCTGTCTGCCATCTTCGTTGGCTCAACAATATTGCTTGTGTTCACGCCTAAACTCTTGAGTGTGGCAGTGCTGCTGTCACTGACTGGATTCACTCTTGGATATGTTTTGTCCATCATCTGCAAAATGGATCCTCCGTAAGTGAAAATGCACCAATCGACATGCCTCTTAATGCAGGTCCTGGCCCTAATCAATGTCAAAAGTCACCTCAGGCTTTACAAGCAAGTGTTGATAACCCATTGTACAGTATGTTCTCCAAATACTCATAGATAAATCTTTGCTTGTACAGTGAAAGCTTAAAGAAGTCAGATAAACCATACGACCCAGAAAAAGACGTGCTTATTTTTTAACTAAATTATCTTATCTTGTTCTTCAACTACTGAACTCCTTCTTCTGTTTAGATGCAGCAGAACCATCTGCATGGAGACGGGCTGTCAGAACATCCAGCTGTGTGCCACCATATTGTCAGTGGCCTTTCCCCTTCATGTAATCGGAGCCATGTACCTCTTCCCTTTGTTGTACATGATAATACAGTGCACTGTGGCCTCTCTTCTCATCCTGTGCTTCAGATGGTACCACAGACTCAAGCCATCCGCTGAAGGTAAATGTCACAGCAGTCAGGCCTGGGAGGTGGAGGGGTCAAAAACAGACATTTTACATATTTTAGCAATGAGCATTCATACCACACAAACAGGCAATATGTCGCTCTTTCCTCTCACACAGAAGAGACAGTCTGCTGATGGGAAAGGAGAGGAAGTGAAACAGCCTTAGTCTCAGAGCAGCTCGGGGGCAGAAAATCAAACACCACCTAAGATCGCAACGTCACAGACCACAACCCAGCACAGCAGAGAAGTGAAGGGGAGCGGAATCCTGAAAGCCGAGGACGGAGCCAATCAGAAGCCTCGCTGTCGCACACTCACGAAAACACTATTTGCATGATTCTCACTCTTGCGATACAGAATTTCAAATGAAGACTAACTCATTTTTGAAGTAGAAATAACATTAATTTTTATATTCAGCTGTAAGAATGAAATGAGAAGTTTTATATCAATAAAACTGAGTATGAATATCACAGCAATTTGATTAAATGACAGTTAATCTGTCATCTCAGTTAATATCAATCTCTCTTGGAGATTAATAAAGTATCTATCTATCTATCTATCTTTCTTAACACAATCTGTTTTGTGCCAGGTAGACACACAAAGATGCAGAAAGCTCAAAGATGCAGAGAGATTGCACATCTCAAATAATATTTAATCAAAATGAACTGAACGGTGCATACAGAGGAAAGTACTTTATACATGTATTAAAATGCCGTATTCACAAGAAAGCCCAAAAGTAAATTCAAAGGAATGCCCAACTAAATGAACACTGACATTACAATACGCTGTACAACCTCCTATTATTTGTACTGGAGTCACATGATCAATGATACAGTGTCGCGTAATAACGTGCCTGCCGTAGATCGAGAAAACGTGTAAAGTGAAAAGACCTATAATCCCTCAAAGTAAGGTTTCTGTGAGTTGTGGAAGCGTTAAAAAGGAGCCAATGCTGGTCAACAGCATTCTGGACAAATAAATTAAACACTCACTCCTGTTATCCCATTGGAGATTTCCCAAGAAGCCTGAATAAATTAACAATATCATATTTCCCAGGTATACAGGTAACGTGTCAGACGAAGCCACACATACGAACACCAAGCAGTGGAGCCGTTTAACCCACGTTCACTTTTAAAAGTCCTTATTGTACATTTGAGAGACGCCTGTGCATAGAAGTGGAAAGCTAAGGCCATTGGGGCACGGTGAGTATGAAGAGAGTACATGTGGAGCAATAAGTCACTTAAATAGAAGAGACAACGTGAGTCTGAAAAATCCCAACCTTTAGGTGGAGAAGCAGCCTTATAGATGAAGCCTTACACGTGACGCGAGTTATGATTAATAACCTCTAATTAATCACAAAAGTAGTCAAAGGAAATGTTGAGTGGGTTAGCCGGCCTTCATGCATCTTTGATACAATAACAAACAGTGAATAAGAAATGATTTCCTCCCAAAATTCCCCAATCGGAGTTAAATCATCGTTTTTTTAAGAGCCGTTATTAAGACACATTCCCTCAGAGCTGCCCTTTCTTTTCTGCCTATCTTCAAGCTGAGTTGATGGTTAAAAGAGCAAATAAATATGCGTGTCAGACATTAGACAAACACGGTGTTGAAATTCCTATAAAATTCTAAATGTGTATGTACATGTGTTCCCTCCCTCCTCTCCTTTGGGATGACAGAAAGAAGCACTGTGGCTCAGCCGCAGCATCAGCCCGGGCCTCTTCAGCTGGGCTTCTCTGTGTGCGACGGCAACTGTAGAGCTAAGCTCCTAAATGACATCCAGCTCACTGCTACAGGCCGGTGACGCTGTTGTCTCAGGTTAATCCAAAGGCCGCAGCGAGTTTCAGGCCTCCTTCAGTAACGGCATATCTGTAGACAAGAGACAAAAGTCAGCACCTTTAGAGAGAGGAACTTTTAAACAAGTGAAAGAAGTTGATATGAAGAGAGTTTCACCATCAGAGAAGTCCATCTCAGAGTCCAATAGGGCCAAGCTGTGCTGGTCGCTGCCTGCAGGTGACCTACTTTGAGAGCTTAGAGGAGCTGCGGCGCCTGCATGCTCCAGAACCCAGTTTGAGGATGAAGGTGAGGGTGAGGAGGAGGAGGATGAAGACAGCGGTGCATGGTGGACCACAGCCATCTCCGAATGCTGCGGTTTGAGGGAGGAAGGCCTGGAGGGGCCAGCTTCTGACACTGTGGCGTGCTGACCCTCAGACAGCACTATCTGAACACGGGACTCCGAGCTGAGAGCCGAGGCTGAGGCCGGGCCGCTTGAGCAATTCACGGCCTCCTCGTACGAGGGGAGAGTCACCTGGACGCCCTCCACCATGATTGACACAGGCTGGCCGGAGACCCCCTGGTCACGCCTAGGTGTGGAGAGCCAGAGGACTTTTAACACTGCTCCACTGCTGTCAATCAAAAATCTATTCTCCATGTACCTAGTTGCTAGTTACATCATGAGTGGCATGAGCAGATGAATGCATTCTAAATCTAGTTATTACTTCATGTATAGTCTCACCGATGGAAGGTCTTGAGTTTTGGCTGCAGGAGCACAAACAGCACCACCAGGAGCAGGATGAGGGCCACTGAACTGGCTGTGGATGCCACTATGGACAAGGCAGGCATCCCCAATGGTAAAGATGAATCACCGTCTGTGAGAAGGATGAAGAGAAACCTATTAGTTAAAATATGTAGTTCCTCTTCTCGGGGGCACACCTGTGTCATATTAATGTGATCGCTCCACTGTACCTTCTTCCATGATGCAGCTGATCTGCATCAGGCTGTCCCACTCTCCATACTGACAGGTGAGGTATTTATATTCTCCCTTAAGAATAAAGCCTTCATTGCAGAAATATTCAATCACAGTTCCATGGGAAAGCCGTCGGCACGGTGACGGGTGGCAGGTGAAGCCCCCGTTCTCTGGCTGATAAGGAGGCTGGCATACTGCCCGTGGAAAGAAAGAAAAGAATAAAATGAAGGATAATGAGATCGACTTCTGGTTCTCTGATCGTCTGTCTGGCTACATGCAGGAGTAAGCAATGAACACAGCACTTTAAAGAGGTTGGTCCTTACCATCACTGCGTATGCAGCGAGGCGGCTCAGAGGACCAGTGTCCCAGTGCAGAACAGGTGAGGATGCTGGGTCCATCTGGCAGGTAACCAGGGTCACAGCTGTACTGCAGCACCGTGCCCACAGTGAACGAGCCTCTGTTGGTCTCTGTCAGATTAGTTGTGCCATGCTGCACCATGAAGGGTCGGACACAACCTGAAAAGACACAATATTGACAAATAAACAACTGCGTAAGGCAAAGGAAAGCATTGATTTATGTTAAAGAGAGCTGACACATAAAATCCTGGTATGTTAATCTTTGTAATTTCTGTTATGTGTGACTATGGTGTTTGAATGAATGTTTGCTATGGAGACAATGGTGGATAAAAACTGAGACTGTTAGACTGGCAAGGTCTGTCTGTAAAATAACAAGGAACCACACACAGAGCACGTTAAGTTCAGTGACAGTTTCATTTCCTATGCTCTCTCTCTCTCACACTCCCTCACTCACTCACTCTCCTTAGACAGGAAGTCAGCAAATAAAACTGTCTGGTTATCTTTAATGTAAGGCGACCTTGTGATGGACTCAGCTTGGAGATCTGACCCACCTTGGCTCACACAGCTGATCTCCACAGGGCCGTCCCACTGTCCGTCCTGACAGGTCAGGTAGCTGTACTCTCCCTTCAGGACAAAGCCTTCATCACAATAGAACTCAATCACAGTGCCGTGGGAGAACATTCGACAGGGGGACGGGTGGCAGGTGTAGCCCCCATGCTCAGGTTCAGAGAGGGGCAGACATGCTGAGGAGGAAACAAATACAGTTCAGCACACAGCAGCCTGTTATTTGAGATGTTTCTGCTGTAGCCTTCACAGATTTGACTTTGATCAAAGAAAAGATACATATGTCCTTGACTTCTGTGTTATGAAACACCAGAGTCCCTAACAGTCTAAATATGCTGGGCTGTTTCACACACAGTGACTCAATATTACAGATCATAGGTAGAGACAGGACTTCTTACCACCACTGCGGATACAGTGCGGTGGTTCAGAGGACCAGCGGCCCAGTGGGGTGCAGGTGAGGATGCTGGGTCCATCTGGCAGGTAACTTGGGTCACAGCTGTACTGCAGCACTGTGCCCACAGGGAACAGGCCCCTGTTGGTCTCTGTGAGGTTTACCCAGCTGTTCTGAACCATATATGGCCTCACACATCCTGGGGACAGAAAAACAGACATTTGAATTAACTGCTCGGGTTTTCACTTGAAGTAATTCCATAAATATTTTCATTCTGATTTGAGAAGTGTTACCCAACACCCAACCCACAAGAAACAGCAATAGAATGACCTATGGTAACCATCAGGAGAGGAATTACCGTTGAAACCCATACATGATGCAATAACCTGTATTAAACCTGTATTCAAAGGTAGAAGAGCTTGTCACAGATTGGTGATTCATCTGTAATTAGTTACTATAGTTAATGTTTAAACTACAGTTAGTGATGATGTTGTGTTGCATTGTGTTCATACTATTCTCACTCCTCAAACACACAGCAGGGACAAAACATCAACACAGTATGTCAGTTCTTAAGCAGCATGCAAAATCAACTCCATTTACATATACATTATAAAAACTTTGAAGAAGAAGAAGACGACGACGACGACGACAAACAACAGCTGCAATCTCCTTATAAACAGTGAACGTTTAACTTTTTTTTGACAAACTCCACATTAACAACACGTATTTTGTTCCATTTCATCTGAGATTGAATGCATGTGTGCCTCTTACCTGAGCCTTTGCCAGTGGAAACAGCAGTCAGTAGCAGCAGCAGGGAGAGGGACCATTTGGTGTCCGAGGCCCAAAAGGAGCTTGATATTGACTCGATCATTCCATTGCACATCTTCCCCCGCAGAGTCAACTGAACCTGGAGAGAAATGCATTTCATTACAAAGATTATAAATAATGCATGGATGAAAGCCCGCCCCCCGTAGCTTGGTCCATATGCTGACACCTGCCTCCCTGGTGCAGGTATTATTCTGCAGAGGCTGGACTGCTGCCAGTGAAGTGGGCGTGAGTGTGGAGCCTTCATAAAACGACTAAGAAAACAATTAGGAAATAATAACTGAAGCGGCTTTTTTAACAGGCTGAATTATTTTGCAGATAGCTAATGGCTGCTCGTCAGATGAATGAACCATCATCTCATCTTCCATCCTGTTTCTCTCACTGTGCTGGTCCGTTCTCAGCAGCTACACGCCCATTTTCAGCGCTTCCCTGATCTTCTCACACAACTAATACCGTCACGACAAAAAGGACAAAACAATAGTCACAACATTTCAAAACACACACCAAAGTAACGACAACAAACCACTAGCGTCGAATTCTACATACAATAACACAAGCCCCATTGTAAGGCATCACACCTAGCTGTCATTGTTTATTAGCTTTTAGCCGTGTTAGCCTGCCAAATGTTCGCGTTGTCACCTACCACGGAAACGCTGACTAAGATTCTCCACCGTCGCTCTCTCACAATGACGACATTTGTTAGGAATCCAAAAATATCCGCTTCACCGAACACTTTCACCGGGGAAACATCGTAGAAATGCGGAAATAACGAGCTAATACCGCTACCCACTAGCTTGTTGCCCGCTGCGCTAGCCTAGCTGCGCTGTGTTGGAGCGTCAGCTGAGCAGCCTCAGTTCGTAGATACAACATCCGGGTACTTGTGCTTCCTTAGTAACCAAACACGCGCAGGGAAACTTCGTGTTGTTTTAGGTACAAGACGACTCAAACTACTCGGATAAACGTCGCTTTGGCGTGTTTTCCTTCAAACCATGGAAATTATCAAAGGTAGTTTAGATGACATTTCGCGGCCCGCATCGAGTGAGCAAATAGGCAGCCGTGTGACGAGTGTGTCATTACCGCATAATGACAGAATTACTCCAACTTCTCCGTTTAGCCTCGTTGTTCTGACCAACGACGATGCAGATATTAAGGTAATGAATGAGACGACACACATTAGCGGTACAACACTTTAAAATGACACATTTACCCTGAGATAACAAACGTTTTCATTTAGGCCAAGAGCAGCTCTGAAGAGAATGACACAGGTGAGTAGAAGATGTCCACTATTAGGCAAAACATTAAACTTTAAATTTGAACTTTAAATACCTACCTACATACCTACCCCACCCCTTATCTCTCTCCCTTCCATCCATCCAAGATTCTAAACTACAAAGAGCCATCGTGGAAATGAGAAGACTGGATGAAATACTGTCTGCTGAGATCCTCAACGAAAAAGGGATCAAGCGCCGTCGGTTGGAACTCAAAGCAAACCTCTGGCAGGAGCTGGAGGTACACGCAGTCTGTGTTTTTGTGTTTGTGTTTGCGTTACACCTCCTGTGCTCAGATGTCCATGATGCCACATTTTTGCCTGTTTCTTCAGGAAAATAAGCCCAAAAGCTACTCTGAGCGTGATGCCGAGGCTGTGAACACAAGGCTATTTTTGGCTCTGGAAGCACCCAGTAATGGTAAAAGCACATTAGCATTATACTGTATATCATATATCACAAGGTGTTCTACATTAAGGCACTTATCAGACTCATCTTTATGTCTTCTTTTACTCCACAGAGCCTGAGGCGGAGGATGACTTTCTGTCCATGTTTCAAACTCAGTGTCTTTACCTTGAAAATGACAGAAACATGGAGCAAAGTGAGTATAAGAGTCACAGAAAATGCATTATGCCTGTTCTGGTCAGTGTTGATGGTGTTTTCTGGGGACTGTGCACAAGATGGCGCCATAAGCTAAGGAAACGAGCTTTCCACTTGTGTGTTCAGACTATTACAGGCAGCAGCGTCCAAATTCTGACATTACAGCAACTTTCCAAATATGAATGAACAGTTTACCATGATCTCACAAACAAGCATTTGCCAATTGATTTGTCATTTGAAAATAACTATAGATATTAATCTCTCTTTGATCACAAGAATCAAATTATAATATACTGTATGAACTATGAACTTGTGGTTCTACTCTCCCATAGATTTCTTCATTTTCTTCTTTCTTTATCTTTATATTGACTTGCATGACTTCTCCAGTCGGTAAAAGGAGGCGAAACAGCTCCCCAGAACCATTTGAAGTTGGCCAGGAGGGGACAGAGCAACAACAAAGTGAAGGCAGCGGCAAGGAAAAACAAAAGGACTTTGTCAGGAGAAACATTAAGGTATGTCAAAGTTCATGTTAGGCCAAATGCAATCCGGGGGTATATCACATAACTGAGCGAGTCTCCTGTCTGTTTGTTTTTCCAGGGTGGAAAGTATCTGTCTCCAGTTCATGAAAAAGAAATGCCTTAAGCCTGCCTGGGCACCAATGAAGAGATTTGCAATATCTAGTGATTAATGATTTAAAATGTCTTTATCGTTTTGCTTAAATAGCTGACAAGTGGTGAGAGGGGTGAAGTGTTGATGACCCAGAGACAGAAAGAGCGTCTGGCCGAGCTCCTCAGAGAAATAGACCAAGAGGAAGAGGACGGTTCCAGGGGTGCAGACAGCGAGGTAGACTGACTTGGAAGTCTAATAGACAACATATGCTGTAGGATGAGTGTCTCTCATTTTCAAGTGTCTTAATACTTCCCCTCATGGGTGGAGGTCTGTCCACTGCACTCTCCCTGCTTGCCTGTTTTTAAACACTGTGTATTCATTTTTTTATAAGCAGGAGATATTGGGCCGCATTTTACAACAAGTCAAGAGATTTATACAATGGCTCCCATCTTCTTATGTTATTATTGGAAATTCTTATTATTTTGAGGAATTGGCTTATTGAATCACATCGTTACATTTGAAGAGGCACAATAACTCACACACACATTTTGGTCCTCACATGAGCACGCAGCGTAACATCTGTCTGATATCCCTGTTTTAATGACTACTTGGCAGCTCCCACGGCCTCTGGGCAGAAGTCCGAGGCCTCAAAGCCTTTCAGACGATGAACCAGATGTCAAGTGTCACATGCAACTCACAAAGAATTCTGAATGTTACGGATCAGTTTTATTGATCACCCTATGTGGAGTTTTGCGTGAAATTCAGAGGTCAGGATTCTTCATATAGCTGACTTTTAGGTGCTAAACGTGCAGTAAAACTCAAAGCAACCAAAGCCAAGAGACTGAGGCCTCTTGTTTTCCTTTGATGATTCATCAGAGACCACCTGGAGCAGCAGACTGTTCCACTGTGCACTCACCTGCACCATGCAAACTTCAAATGTTTTTATTTTCAGTTTGAATTTGCTTTAATGGCTCATTTGGCAGCTCGGAGGCCAGTTTGAAGTCAGATGGGATGAAGCCTTTTGGGAAGTGAGAGGGAACACAGTGAAGCACTTACCTTACACATACGGTTCCATTTAGTTTGACCCCGACAACTCTACATCCGTGAGACAGCTTGCCAGAATTTTTGCATGTCTGGCCACTCTATTTATGATGTTTGCCTTGACTTTTAGAACAATACTGCAATAATTGTGGTGGCAGATACCAAAGTGAGGGACAAGTAGATGCTCTGGGTTTCTTATTGGCCAGAGGAAGACATCCTGTTATTGCAAGGCATTGCTGTTAGGAATGATCATAGAACCGTAAGCACAATAATTATGACAACAGAATCTTTGGCTGCTGCAAGTTTTTGTGGACTTCACCAAAATCCCACATCAGCCACAAGCTGCTGCTCACTGTTTGTCTCACACACTTTTGTGATTCTGCAAGATCATTTATTTGTGATGATGTTGGCTCTTTAGTCTGTGATGTCATCTATTTGACTGACCTGTACAAATCTGCTACCTAAAGCATTGTTATGATACTCTCACTGATGGCACTACTCAATGAATACCACCCACCATCATCACTGACTGTTCTCTTCTACCTGATAGATCTTCATGGTCTGCGGTCACAGCTCCTCCTTCTGTAGATGTGTGAGCTTCTCTGGCTTCAGAGACAAGCACCGGTTTCTCATTTCTCTCCCACCTCCCTGCTGGGCCCTGATCACTCTCCACCGACACACTGTGTTCTTTAGAATATAATGGGAGACTAGAGGGACAGCAACTCATTGTGAGGACGAGGCAGTTGTTCAATTTTTGGTATTGGACCTAATACTTTGGCAGACTCAGTGGAGAAGAGTGATCAGCTTCCTGTTCACCATCCAGAAGTGAATACCAAGTGCTAGAGTCACACTTGTACCTCTTTCCCAATTCAATTGAAATGTTTATCAGTTACCGTGATTTAGGTTGCCACAAAATAAAGCAGGGTCATTTAGTTAGCGAGTCATCAGTTATTTCACTGATTATTCTCTTCCAGCAGGACAAGTGGGCTGCGTCTGTCCCTAGAGGCCATGGTTACACCCCGGAGCCGTCCGAAATGCAGCAGCTGATTGAAATCGACTCCAAAATTCGCCTACTCTTTCCTGCTGAAGAACTTCCCTCGTTACAAAGCTCCTACACAAACCTCAGCATGTCTCAGGTATGCACCCACGAGTCCTATTCAATGATCGCTACGCATTTTCCTGGAACGCCATTAACTCATCAAGGCACCATCCCGGGCTGCCCTGAGGTCATTAAGACTTATTACAAGGTCAACTCAGTAGGGCATCGATGGAAGCAGCATGTAAAATGTCTTGTTATTGCTCCTCAGGGAGTCTTACCTCTCTTTTTAAGTGGAAAATGGTAATGTGTAGACGGCTGCAATTTAGAATTTAAGGTTACCTCACTGTTTCCACATGAAGGCTATACAGTGTTGCCTCAGGCCCCACAGTCGCCTATAGCAAACAACAATGTAAAGAAATATTGAGAAATTTGCTTCACATGTGGTGTTAATAATGAGATATCTAAATGGGCAGAGGTACATTTAATGCACGTTGTTATTTATTCTAAAAGGCCATGGTGGGAATATCCTTATTTGTGAAGTTGTGATTGCTAATTTGTGATCCATTCCCAAAGCTACATGTGTGTACTGTAAAATTAAACTTTGACCACTACCACAACGGGTAATGTTCACCCTTTCAAACATATAGTCCAAGTTTAGCATATGATCTGTACATCATTACCACATCAGTAGGCGGTTTGAACTGTGCAGAACCAACTTAACAGATATTTATAACCATAATATTATTTTTCCAGGCCTCAGTCCTGGGTTTGGGACGACTCCTAGACATGAGCTCAGTGAGTTATCTCAGGACCTTATCTCACTACGTTTCCAGCACCAGATGGCATGCTCATCATTAGCAAAGCTTGTCAGTGGAAAAAGATGTTTTTTAAGTCGTAAATACTTTACAATGGAGTTTAGTGAATTCAGAGTGCCTTTTATCGCAATCACATTTTGGATTTAGACGGAGAAAAGCAACAATCCATCAGTTCCAGGGTTGTAATTGCACATTATTGTTGTCATTACTGAAAGTCACAATCCTTAGTTTAGCCTTTTTCCAAGTTTCCAAGTATAAGTGTCATGTGTTGTTTTTGACCACTAGTGGCGCCGAAGAGCAAAGCTTTGGTGAGAGTGTCCCTATATTGTTTGTATCTGGTGTTCTAGCAACTTGTATTTCTGCCGAGGACAGATGGCGGATATGCATACTGACTATTGGCGACAGTTGTGTGCTGTTGATGGAAGCAATGTATCCGTCAAAGTGGAGAAGAAGAAAACAAGCTGATGTCGTGGTCTCAGTGAAAAACCCACTGAGCCCTCTGAGCCCACAGTGAGAGAAGTGACATCATGCAGTGAAGCCATTTAGTCCGCACGATCAGTTGGAAAAATCCAGATAGTTGAAGTGAATGAGACTCCCACTGTGATGCCTCAATAGCCGTTGTCGTTGTTGTTGCTTTAAGTGGGACTTTTCTTTAAAATAAGTCGATCTTCCTCTCTGTAATAAAACTCTAATCCTCCAAATGAGAGGGAGTGTCAGTTTGGCCCACAGTACACGCTGTGATATTACTGGGCAGCCTGGATGTGTTACTTACATCGCCTCCCTTTAATCATCTTGTGTAGTTAAGAGAGCTTTAGTTTTACAATTCCCCATCATCTAACTGTCATCTGCTCCCCATTAGCGCTGAACTCCTACTTTACAAAAGTTGTTAAATATGAATCAAACATTGAGGCGAAACCTTTGTCTCTCTGGTGGCTTTTAGAGGATTTGCCTTCGAGCTGCTAAAAAAATATTTTTTTCACAAAACATTCTGTTTGGATAATCAAGCTGCGTATCGTTTCACACAGTATGTGAACCAAAAACTAGAAAGTTGATGAATCCCACACCTGAGCGGCTTCAAAAGTGGACATTTCTTTACCCGACCTTAATCATGTTTTACTATTGTGGCATACATTAAAGATGGACTGCACACATCATAAATCTCTTTCAGAGCCAGTCATTCATTCCAGATCAGTGGCCATAAATCCTAAAGGTGGTCATAAAAGTAAATATGCTTTTGTTTTGCGGTTACCTTTCTTCTCAGCAGTAGCGCGCACCAGTCAGCTTTCCTAACTGAAGCCATTTGGAAAGCACTGGAACCTGTTTGTGTGCTGGTTCATTCCAATGCAAGCACAGAAGAGAAGGAGATCATCATATCTCTGTTTCAACACCTCTCTAACTTATTTTTTTTCCATGATGTTACACCATGACCCAGATTTCCAAGTTTGCTGTTGTCTCCTGGGCTTGGCAATGTCAGATCGATGATCTGTCACGTTTTACATGGGAGAGGGAAATATTCACCACTCCCTACTGAGGAGTCACTCATAAAGGATCAGTCAGGACTTGATTCTGTGACTGTAGATCTTGGCTCCAACTTCCCAATAAGTCATGATTCATAAACTGATACAAACAGCCAACATGTCCCTGTGAAATGTGAAATCACCCAAGTCTTAACCTCTCCGGGTTAAGTAGGTCCTGGTTTGAGCCTGCAAGGGTGGATCCAGTCTGTGGGGCCTGGCACCGGCCGGGATACTGCCACAGAGGACAGTCAGCCCCCCCATTAGAGCATAATTACAAGGCTGGTCAAGATGGAGGAGTGCCAGCCCCAGAAAAGGCTCAGGCTTTCCCTTTCATTTGGACATTAACACGTGCAGTATGGCGCACTGCTGCACTGAACATGTGAAGCTGACAGAGGGCTGATGGGCGTCCAGCAGTCCTTCTAGCTGATACTGCAGCTAATCATCAACTTGGATCATTGTTTGGACTTGTTCTCGACTGCAGATATTTGCATTTTGTTTGATGGTAGCAGGTGAAGGAGGCGAGCACAGAGGTGGTCAGACATAAGATCTTTAGCGATAAAACCCATACCAATGCACCGCTGTTTTGTCTTTGAAGTCCTTTCTCATTCTATCGCTGGAATACAAACCACTGGCAGGTGGAGATCATACTGCATGGACTGCATGAGAGGTGCACATGTCCATGCTGTAACCTAATCTTCTGAACCCAGAGGAGCTCAGTATTTGCTGATGCTGTGTAGAACTCCTCACTGGCCGCTCCACATGGCCACATTGCAGCGTCTTTATGAGAAAAAGATCTGTATGATTCTTCTGATTTTTGGGAAAAGATCAAGCCATCCACTGGATAGAATCAAAACACAAACTTTGCACACTGTTTTCCTTGGACACTCTTGTACTTTTGACAGCACTGCTCCCTCTTCATTTTTTCCTCCATTTTCATGCTTCAGCTGAAGTAGCTTTTTTTTAATCATTACAAACAGCTGTTGGTGCACATAGTTAATGTACAGTACAGCCCTCCTACTGTACCAACGTGCGGTAATGCCTGCACCACCCACATTTTGAAGCCAAAAGAGGAGATTTTCTCATCAGAATAGCTGCTGATGTTTTTTTTGTGTGTCTGTGTTCTTTCAAATGTGACTTTGGTGAGCGTGGTTACAAGAAAAAGGCATGCATGGGATAATAGGTTTCAGTCACTGTCCAGCTTTGGCTGCAGAAGATCCCTCCCCTAATCAACAAGGTTTGAATTCTACTGTTTGCATAGTAACTCCAGCTGTGTTGTTGTCTACGTTTTGATGGAAGGCTATGAGGTCACTTAGGCACTTTATGTGGTTTCTGATGAGAACCAACGTTGAGTCAGAGAGCGGAGTTTGGGGTCGAAAACGCCCTTTGACCATCACAGTGTGGCCGGCATGCAGGAGTTGTGGACTGCAGTGTGCAAAGTTATGGTACCTTATTATAGTCGGGAAAAGCGGAGGCAACAGTCCATCCCGAAGCAAAACATTGTTAAAATCACCAGGGTTGGCAAGTTTGGCTCTCATATTTCCTTGAGATTCCTATAAAATTCACTTTTTGTTTTTACAATATTAAATACTTAAGACTTAAGTCAGTAAGTAGCTTGTAAGTAACACTCAAGAGCTTTAAATGTGCTGCTGCTGCTGCACAGCTGCTGTAAAAAGCCACTGTTATTTCAAAGTAAGAGCGCACTGTAATAATGTAGTACAGGACAACCTCAAACAAGATCCTTCAATTGCATTTTGAATCAACGTAGATTGGTTAAGAAGAACAGAAGTCCAAAAGTGACAGCAGAGTTCATGACAATTAGTTGTGAACTGCCCTGTTTACATGTTTAAGTCAGATTTCGACCTTTTTGACCTCTTACCCTAACGATTCAGCTCAATCTGTAATCGTTTTCCAGATGCTTTGTGTTCATTGGCTTTAAAATTGGAACAAAACTACAGAGACACTAAAAAAAGAGTCTCTGTAATTTTAAATTGAACAGCATGTTTTGCTACCGAAGGCAGCGGAAAATAGGAATTCAATTTTACCCGTGAGGATGAGGAGGAAACTGTACTTCTAAAACATGAAGACTTTGTTTCCACAGAAATGTTTAAAGGACGCTAACTGACAATTCAAAATAGAAGTGAATTCATGTCGTCCCTGTACAAATGTCTGAGGCTTGGCTGGGTCCAATGTTCAGCACTCGCTACACTGGTAAACCACTTAGCAGTAAGAGGATATGTAATATGCTGTATGTTATCTTAAAATTCAATGGAATTCATTCACTGAAAATCAAAATGTCTGGTAATATGTCTTTTTGGCGCAAATTGAGATGTCAGGTTGTCATGTGGCTTGCGGGGTGTTTTTTACAAGGAGAACTTGACTCAGAAGCCTCCACACCCTTCCCATCCCTATAATTCCCGTGAGACCCAGTTTATTGTCTTCTTATAAACATCTCTCTAAGGGGTGTTAAGCAGTTAAGAAGCAGTTTGGAGTTGTTTTCCCCTTGTCATGAGTTGAGCTCTCAAGTCTGAAAGTTACACTCATTAGTTTCATAAACTGTATCATTGAGAATTATTTAGGCACAATGCTCATCTGCTCTAGCAGCCACTGGTCTAACATCACAATAGCAGGAGAGAATATTGCCACAACAGTTTGTATCTGTGGACAATGCTGACTAAGTGAGAGGCATCTGAAATGTAGGTCAGCTACGTTGCTTGATACTACACAGTACATGTCACTGTTGGAAAAGAAATGCAAAAAAATAGGCTTGGACCTTTTCCCCTCCAGATGCTTTCAATAATTTTTTAGCACAGTCTGACTCTTAAGCCCTGTCCTCACATTTACTGTGACTGTGTCATTATTTGGCAAATATTTAAACTTCTTTATAATACCGCAAAGAGCAGACATTATACTCAGAGAGTCTTCTGTTGTGTGAAAATCACACACATGTACAAGATTATTTTACAAAGCTGATTGTGCTGCAGCTCTGAATTTTCACAACCTGAACAGTGACGCCTTCAACTTACTAATCGTCTCTAATCGTTTTCATTAGATGTAAAGAACACATTTAAGTGCAGTGTTGCATTCAATATGCCTGTTTGATTGTTGGATCCATCATGAGGTTTTGATCTGTGCAACAGTGATTGTTCCAGACCACCCTCAGTCCTAAAACAAAAAGTCCAGATGACCCAAATGTGAATCTTCTAATACCTCAGGAATGCTCAGCAATCATCAAGCCATCTACAAGTGATCCAACACACTATTGCAAAATTGTAACCGGACAGGAGAAATTACTTGGATATAAGCAAATATCATTTGTGGGACATAAGAGGATGATATACTGTGCATACTTGACATTGTGTCTCCTGGGGCAATATTTTTCCAACTTTTTTCTTTGCACTGGACAGATCTACGTGTGTCTACCTTCACAGAGGAGACAGAAAGAGATTATTATGCTCTTCATTATGTACATTACATTACGATCATTTGGCAGACGCTTTTATCCAAAGCGACTTACATTACATTACCACCCTTCGCAGAGGGGGGAGCAATTGAGGGTTCGGTGCCTTGCTCAGGGGCACCTCGGCAGGGGCTCCAACCGGCGACCCTCCGGTTCCCAAGCGGAAGCACTACCCGCTGAGCCACTGCCTCTCCACATCTGTGGCAGGTTGACAGTCTGTGTCTCTGAGCTGTCCGTATGAGTACATACAAGGCCATAGCTTTGCAAAATGTCAGCCCAGCGAGACAGAGACAAACAAAGGGGGGGAGAGGAGTCAACAGTCTCTCAGCCATTGCTTCCGAACAGCTCACTCCTGAGCTCTCACAGGGAGTGCTCGTGGCAAGGCATGCAGACAGGATTTGGCAGGTAGCCTGGGTCCACGTGGCACAGCCCGTTTCTACAACACAACCTCAGATATGAGGAGAGACGGGGGGAGTGAAACAGTCAGAGAGAGCCAGAGAGAGCAGCATGCTGGTCTGAACAACACCAGGCATCTCTGTGTGAGTCAGCATGGCTGGCTCTACTTTTCACAGCAGCGCCATCCTTTTACAATGTGCAAAGGCCATAAAGGAGACACAAAGAAAACACCATCACAGTTGAATCTTTTGTCAATTAGGTTTGCAAGTGGAGTATGGACTATATTTTCCAGTCAATAGAAATTAATTGCTCGAGAAGCAATATGTGGCGATACCAAATACAGACATGGGTTTCATTATATCTTAAGGTAAAATGAGTCACTCGAAATGACCGGCAGACATTTTACATATAATTTAGGGCTCCTCGTCACGGGTGCTGTGTTGTTTTATGGCTGCTTCATGCTTCAACCACATTGATTCCTGGAATGTTGGATAGTGTCAAGGGTTGGATACTGGCTTTCTGAATGTTTTTGTAACATTCTTAAAAAACGACCCTTCTGGAGCCTTGTCCCACTTTCTGCAGTGATTGGCAAGGGTTGCTGACTTTGGCCACCATGTTGAATGTGACTGTTCCCCCTCATTTGAATTTTTATGACCCTTCATATTGTGAGTACGAAAATACCTAGAAGAATCCTCTCCATGACTTATCGCCTTTGAATTTAGATCAGTAAAGGTATGAAGATGTGGTCAGCACACTCTTCGTAAGAATCAGTTTGTGTGGAGTCTTATTCATTGACAATCCATCAATTAGTTGCTTCAGAATGTGCTGGCCCTGTTTTGCTTAGTCTCGCTACCGACAGTTCTCGTAAACTCCTAATGGCACACACAATCAGCAGCCTTGTTAACTTGTAAATATACAAATCATGGCAGGACGCAAAAGACCAGCAATACATGTAGCTGACCTAATTGTTTGACCTGTTTGTGTTGCTGTTGGTGAAAGAAAGCGTCTGCAAAGGGATCCAGCTGTTTGATTTGGCAAATCGCAAAGTATTAACTCGCATTAAAGCAGAGAAGTTCCAGGCTACTAGTCTCAGTGGCTCCCTCCAGTGTCTCACAAAGTCAATGTAATATTGTTATACGACTTCACTGTTAGGCATCCAAAGTTCACTTACAATTTTCTCCCATTTGGACAACGGGGGATCATCCATCACGCAAAGCAGCTGTTTCATGGTTAGACACCATGACACTGTCGGGATGGAATGTTTTGGTGCTTTTTGATGTACTAAAATTGATTGCAAGGTGTCAGCAACCATTTAATACATTTATTAAACCATTATTTTTTAGTCCTTTTCCTATTTTTCAGGTTTTCATATCGAAGCAGCATAGTGCTACATTCCCAGAGGTCCTTATAGCGTGCATGTCTGGCCTTTCCCTTTGTTTTTATAACATTCTTTGCATTCAAGTTTGTTGCACTTGGCAGATAGTATACTCTACCTTACATACAGTTTTTCCTACTCTTAATCTACAATTCCATTCTTATTATCAACTCCTGACGATAATGCATTGTGAAATTCCAAGACTCATTTCATATTTCATCAATAGGTTGACATACTTTGATCTAAAATAGTAATTATATTTGACATGTTTTCCATAGTTAAAGAAAACAAAGTCCAGATCCTTGTGAACCTCCTGGGGACGTTTTGACCTACATACAGCAGGTGATGTGTTTATTGGAGATTTTCAGCTTGCCACCAACTCAAGTGGCTACTCAGTGGAGAACCAATTACTAGCATTTTTCTGATGGTCAGATAACACAAACCCAAGTCTCTCCTTTGCAGTCTTTTTGACACTAAGTCTGACCCCATATTGAGTTAAATCTTTTACACGTTCTAGGAAGAGAAGCTGAAATACCATAATTATGACAACAACAATAGCTGGAGCCTGTTAAGCCCCAAGAAACCATATTCCTTTAGTCTTGTCCAAGAAATGAATCACTACTACAATCTGACTGGCACAAGAGCAAAGAGTATTTAGTGTGCATCCTCGCCTGTGCCTGGGAACAAAATCTGAACTTGTTGTGCTCATTTCTTGTAATTGCATTGAGCAAACCTTTGTAATGAAGAAGTTACACGCCATTTAGATTTGTATGAGGAGGGGCAAAACAAACCTGGTATCAAAGTAAAAATAAATACGTAACTGTGCTGCTTTTACTCAAGCAGCATTGGAGAGGAGTTATATCCTTTTGACTCTGCAAGAGTCTGCATGAGCAATACATCTCTACAGGTCCTACGCCAACAAGACGTCAAGATCAATGTCCCAGTGCGTATCACATTTACTACGTCACATTTCATATATAATGGAAATGTGAAATTCAACTTTAACTCTAAACAGGCTAATATTAAGTAGATAGTTAGTAGGTTCGACTCTGCTGCCATTGTTTGTTTATCAGCGTGGTTGCTAGGCTGGTACAGAGTAACACAATGGGACTCAAGGGAAGCATGTAAATAGTAATAAATTCATTACTAAAATGATTCATTTTTAAAAGAATATGCTGAATAATGACAACTTCTTCTCTGATAAGTGGCTGTGTAATAAGTGATACGATACCTGATCACCCTTTCAGGATTTATTCCACGATAACAGCTATTTGGATGAGTGACGAAATGTCTTTTAAGCCTAAAAGCAAGTCCTGTTGTCCTGAACTACTGGTGCCAGATGACTCAGCAAACCAAAACACAAAAGCAGGATGTATTACAAATGTCATAAATCTATTTGAGTTTCTCCGATCTTGCTGTTAAGAGGCTCTTTGTATGTTCGTGAATTTGAAGATCCAGGGCCCAGACACCAAGAGCATAAAGTGAGCAAAGAACATGTGCAATTTGTTGAGACCATCTGTCTGTCTATAATTAGTCATACCAGTATTGTATATACACTAACAGACTGTGGACATACCCTTTAATTACATTTACCAGACTTAATATGCTAGTAATTCAGACAGAGAGAGTTGGGTTAATGAACATATAAAATCCCGAATTCATTCAGAATTGGGACACTGATCGCTTTATTAGCGCTATGCCTGCATCCAATTTTGCACTTTTCTATACAGTTCTTCAAAAGTGGGGCAACTATCATTTCCAAATGAAATAAACTGTTTCTCCCAAAGATTGGGACTTTTTTTAGAAACATGCATTTAGTGGTGTGAGGAGAGTGGTAAAGCTAGACTTTAATTTTTATTTTGCCTGCTTGGAATCCCACGTTTCTCACTCTGGTGCATGACAGGGGCCCAATCCTGTTGTGGTCCTGGCTTTTGTAGTCTGGATGAGTGAGTCTTAACTGAAGGGCTCTAGTAACGACCACTTAAAAGAGGCTTCAGATAGAAGCTGTCATTATTTCCCTTAGGGAGACGTACTGTAGGCCACTGGTAGGTGAGGCCACACACACTTTGGCAGAATGTGCTCGGAAAATCTTCGGAGATTCCTGTTTCTGCAAAATATATGAACTCCATCTCCAAACTTAAGCTACATACACTAGGCAACATGTATAGCGATGCACTTTATATCATTTAATGGCGTTCACCAACAAAACTATTCCACACACAAAAAAGGAAAAGCATCTATTCATTTGCTTAACCATACTGGCCAACCTCACCGAACTCTCCACTCACTCTGGGTTTAACTGTGATTACATTCTATTATAAATGTGTCATATGGATTTAGTAACTTAGCGTTTAAGCACATCATTTCTATGGATACCGCTGTCTCCAGTAACCTACTATTTCAGTAAGCACGTCCGGACTGACATGTCAGCATTTCATGAACTATCCATCAATTTCAACATTATTTGATCATATATGCTGCCTGGCAACCAGACTAACCAACAGAGATGGAGATTTCAACTACATGGCACAGGGCTGACAACTCCAAAACAACCCTGTGGTTGACAACATCCTCCCAGACCCACCATTTTCTGACCCAGCTGCTGCTATTATAGAGGAGCTGTATATTTTTAGAGGTCAAAACGTGACCTTACCACAGGTCATTTATTGGTCAGTCTACACTTCACTCTGCCTTGTTTTTTCCACCATAACCTGATTTGACGCAACACTTCTACATCTGTTGAGCTTGTTCCTTCTCCATGGCATCTTAAGTATCATAATGAAGTTCAGAATGTTCTGTCTGTAGCCATACCCCAGTGAAAATAACCCATCCTCTGGTCAGAAAGACAAGCTCTCCAGCTCCTCTCATCTGTCCATCCTCCAGGCGTGACTCTCCCATTTCCCTCTGACCCATTTTCAGCATTTGCTTTGGATGTACCTTAATGTTTTTGGTGTCAACCCACTGCATGTGGATGCCATAAACGTGTGATTTATGTTGGACCTCTTGTAAAGCTGTAACTAAAGCTGACGTATGGGGCTTTCTCAACCCTTGTAATGAGGATATTTACTCTGTTTTGCATTAGCACTGAACTACAGGAACAAGAAAAGTCCAAATTTGTCTCTACATCAAAGTATTTGTTTGAGGACATGCCGCAATATTAAGATTTTATGATAAGCACATTGTTGCTCCTCGATAATATCAATTGAAACATTCATTGCCTGAAGGCCTACAAAGGTTTGTTCTTTCCTCAGCAGGTTGTTCTTGTCACTACAATGGAGTCCATTGGTTACCAGCTCTGGCAGTAGGAACAAAGCCAGACAATATAATCGCCATAGAATCTTCTCAAATTACTCCTGCAGTGTAATCCTCTTCTCTGCTCTCTGTTTGCTCAGTTGGTTACAGACAACAGTCCAGCAATGATTTCAAGATCAAACTTTTGATAAAGATTTTTTACATAAACATTTAACCAAAAATAAGAGACAAACTTCTGTTTGCGCATCAGCCAGAATATTGTTGATCTCTGATGAGACAATAAGACGGTATAGTTAGTTTGCAAGAATATTGAAATCTCAGCAAAACATTTTTAAAAATGTGCCTTCAATGTCTCACCAAACTCTTAACCAACCAGACTAATTCAAAATTTGCTGATCTTGTGCAGAAGTGGATCACATGAATGGACACCAGTGTATTATACTTTGGGTTGGTTCAAAATGTTTCCATGGATGTTTGTTCACTTTTTTCTTCTGTGAATTTCCTCTGGTATCCATTGGAATCCATGTCAACTAAATTCAAGCAGACCAAAGCTGCTGCTCTCCCCCGATGAGGAAATTAGAAGTTCTTCTGAGCCAGGTTTCCAGCCTACAGGGGGTTGAGGGTTTGATACTCCAAAGATGGAGACGGGGTATCAAGTTAGAAGTCTGGCTGGAATGGAAAACATACAGATTACTTACGATGAATTGCTTGATGGTTATGATCCAAATTTCAATGTTTCTGAGTGGCAACCACAAGGACTCCAGCACCTCTTTGGTCAGATACACACATCCACATCTGAGATGAGTTGTTTTCTCCCTGTAAGCACCGTGTGTCGTGCCTGTTGTGTATCAGGGCCGTGGCTCAGAGGTTGGCTGGAACTGTGAAGGGGACCTGCAGCCAGGAGAGAAGGTCCTGCAGGATATGAAGGAATGGAGAGGGCAAGAGAGGCGCCTTCACGAGATCCAACAGCAGCTGGAGATGCTGGAGCAGGGCCAGGAGATGACTGTGAGTTCAAAGCAGCTACGTTTGTTCACACATGAACACACACGCAACCTCTTCTACACACACACACACACACAATCTATGTGTCGTACTCCCAAATGCTCCCATCAACAGACACGTGTATGACAAATGAATACAAGCTCTCATCTCATTCTCACATAGCTTCTCAGAGATGCTGGATCACAAGCAATATTCATGTCTCTGCAGGCCGATAGTTTCTCTATGTTTCTCGCTGTTTTTCTTTTATCTCCCTGGACGCAAATGAATTATGTCTCAGGAGTGACTCACTCCCTCACTCACTGACTTTGATACAATTTTACAGCTTAATACCATGTTTATCTTAGCTTTTAATGCATTCCGTCAGGAGTTACATTCCTCGCTCTGCTTTGTTTTGTTCTTGGGTTTGATCAGAAGACATGGATAAATCCGCTGATAGGCTTTTGTCCACTGTTAGAGTTTCATGACTTTATACCTTTCTTTCAGGGGATTCGATGTCCACATCGTTCCCTGGAAACCATTGAACCCTGTCTAGTTTTAGGAGCCTCGGCAGAGTTACAACCTCAAGAGAGTCACACTCCCCCCAAAACCCTGTAGCTAAAGGCGCAACACAAGAATGTTCCACGAACAAAGGTGGATCAGTCTGATTTCTGCTTTCCCTGACATTTGTGAGTTTTTGTGTGCATGAGGGGAGGACATTAAAGAATAAATTTAGTAGTTTGTCTTTGTCATTGTGCAAAGAGGCACTGGCTAGGCCCTGCTTTTACTTCTTCACATGGAACTTCAAGTGTGTTTTATTCCATCATTTAACCGACACATTGGTTCTCACAGTGATGAACCACAACATGATGCGTATAAGCCTAATTTAAACATAAAAGATGTCCCTCTGTTACTCACAGAATGGTCAGGTAGTAAAAGAGTTACAGTGACAGCCACGCCCTCACATCAAACACGACACCATGCCGCGCAACCTATTTTTGTCCTCATTAAGGAAAAGCAAATGGATTTTCTTTGCATATTAACTTGAGCTTCGTTTGAGGAAACTGTTATGTCATTATGATCTCAAAACATCAAAACCGCCAGTCTCTGAACCACAAGTGCAGCGACGTGATCTTTGCATCGAGCTCTGTTACAGAATTTTATAAGAGACGAAATGAACCCAGCGGGTGCCATGTGAACGGCACGTGTGTATTCTTAGCACTATAAGGCCAGTGTTGTGGCTACAGAAGATTTATTCGTATTGGCATGTCTCTGGGAGCAATTCTTAAGCAGCTTTACAAGCGCAAGCATACTCGTAAAATGGAGAACTTTGATTTGCATAACATCCATAACTCAAATGTTAACATGTTTGTGCACCTTGTGTGTGTGTGCCAAGGGGCGTGACATTAGTCTTTAGTCTGAGAAGAGCAAGAAAAGAAAGATTTAGTCTGGAACAGCCTTTTAGATGAATAAATCCACACCAATTATCACCAGTGATGTAGGGTTGTATACTGCGGTAACACATTTACACTTGCTTAGTTGCACTTCATAAACTCTAACCACTAATACCACCTTGTATGAGGCGATATCCCTCTTTTGGACACTCCAGTCCATAAAGTTAAACACATATAAACTATGATAATGTGGTCCAAGACTGCGTTCCAGAGAAGGCAGCTAATGTAAGCGCTTCACTCATCTGTTTCAGGAATGTGTTTAGACATTTAAGACAAAAATCTCCATAAACCTGTAAGACAGATTAAATATTTGATGTTTTACCCCTAGCAACGATGTTTAGTCTCAGCCACTGTAGAGGTGGAAAATGTTAAGGTTAAAAGTCAAGGGTTTCCCGGTTGTTGATATAATTTAGTGGGGGACGACAGATCCGTGCTCTTCTTCACCTTGAGAATTCAAGCGTTAGTGTAGACAACGATCAATGTGATTTACTTTTTTTGCTGTGATTTATTTAAAACTGAAGCTGTGTTGCGCTGGATTCAGATCTGAGACACACATTTTGTGCGTCAACGCTGTTGCTCCTCACTACAATCCTAACATAGTCCCCCCCCCATCCCCACCTTCCAAGGAATCTCTCCTAACGCCTCCAATTTTCCATCATTTACGGTTGATAATATTTTGCCTCATGCTGCAGGGCCTTGACATATATACAAAGCAGGGCGTTGTCCCCATGCAAGTCCTTGCCTGGGCTGTCCTTACTCTACACCGTGTGATGATTAATTTCTTTTGGGCTAAAATAAAGAAGAGGCAGATCACAGGGGCTACAGGCCTCAGCTGGCTGCTTTCCTATATCAACTAGAAAAGGAAGGACAATCCCAGGGTGACAGGATGACCCACTTGCTCTAATCAGGCCATCAATCATACTCGCACATCATCCTTGGATTCTGTAATGGGGCTGAACTTTAACACTAATCAGATGAGTATTTTAACACATTATATTTGAAAATATATTTGAGTCTGATTTTAAGGATCAGGTGGAAAATGTTTACATTACCACTCCTGACCCGGTGGATTCAAAGATCTCACAGAAAACCTCACGTTGAATCTGGAAGTAATACTGCATGCCTGAATAACCCCAGAGCATCGGGATGAAATTGTTAACAAACAGGATCCAGCTCGATGATACTTGACAGCATAGCGGGGCATTACACACAGTACTTTCACAGTGGGCATCCACCCGTGGCAGGTTAAACCTGGCCTGCAGCTCTTAGATTCACTATTCAGACATTGCTGGGCCCCTTTGTTCTGCCAACTCTGCAGTTTCGCAACACTTTTTCCACAGCAGATGAAGTTTGCCAGAAAATAGCAGCCAGGGAGAAAAAGGGATTCTCCTCTGCACTTCTCTCATCCTCTGGTCTGCTTCATTCCTTCCACAGCTACGGGCTGATAGCTGTTGGCTTCTTACACTGTCTGCCCCCATCTGCTGCTGTATCAACTCTTAAAGTAAAGCATATACTGTAGCTCTGCCTCACACACCGATGCATTAAAAGTGAAGTTCAACCCCAGCTACTCAAATTGCTAAATGGGCTCAGGTGAAAAAAAAATCTGATAACGCCTTTAGATGATGTCACTTCACAACATGAAGCTGCACCTGCAAGACAATATGAATGATTTACTGATGATCGCCTCTGTGGATCGTCTCCCCACCTCCATTGTTGATACACTAAAGAGCTGATGGCTTCGAAAAGACGATGTGATGAGTGATGTAATGACTTTTTTGAGCCACGCCAAATGGCCCCTGAGCACATTATTTGACAGGGTTACATCCATTCACAGTGATGTCATAGGTGTAGCTACGAGGGTGGAAAGCAGTGTTTGTCTTGTGAGTGAGGCCGCACAGACAAACCTGCGCACATAGGAGCCGATGAATAGAATTCCTCTGGCTGTGGCCCCTGGGTCTTTTTGCTTGATAAAGCTCAGGTATGTGACTGAAGTCAGTGACCCTGTAACATGAGACGCCTACACTTGGGCTTGAAATGTGTACGTACAGGAGCCCAACAGTGAGCTATACAGAAGTGGACATTGCAGGACACATAGCCAGAGGCCGAACAGCTTTGGCGTTTTGTCTCATTGTGGGAAACTGAGACAGGACAGCGGCCGAGAGGCTTCATCTCCTGCCAAAGGTCTAAGGTTGGCCCACCCTGAGAGGAACTGGACTCTCCCGTCTGGAGAGCAAATAACACGTTAACCTCAAACACACAGGGAGAAATACTCCACAGTGTCCAGTGCTGAGCTAAGATGAGATTCTGCAGTCATAGTCACGGCGACAGAACACCAAAGCTGTGCTGCCCACTCCAGCTAAGACAACAGCTCTTATTCCCTTTACAACTTTATTCTCTGCATCCACATCAAATCGGCCCAATATGTATTTAAATGATTATTAGTTGTCCCTCTTACGTTAAGAAAAGGGCTGATGTTTCTTTACAATCCACTTGATCAATATTCAAAAATCAGTTAATGAATCAATTTTGAAAATAATTGATAGAATGCAGCTAGGAGTTGCTAAGCAGTGCTGATGTTGCTCTGTAAGCTCATGTATATACTCTTACACAAAGCTTTACTGACCTGACTGAATTATATAACATAAACTCAGGTTGAAATATGAAGGTATAGGCAGAGCCAGCTGGGTCTGGACAGCAGGTGGGGGAGGTAGAGCGCAGGGAGCATTTCCAGACGTCTGGACGAGCTATGATTCTGCCAATAACCACCAGACAGACAAGACGTAAGGATTAATTTGACTATTCAGGCACACTGCCCATTTCTCAATAGATTAACCCATGTCTAGAAGTTATTAAATCAGCCACCCATACGTCCCAGAACAACCGTTTTGTGTTTTTGTGACCGTATGAGTCTTGTTCGCTGACTGTTTAGCACAAGGTGATAAACAGTCTTTCTAGAAAGCTGACAGTCAAGGCTCGCGAGTTTCCCCTAAAGGAATTATCGGTGGTAAGAGGATCTGGACCTCCAGCTTGTGTTTCACGTTTATGCCAGAGGATGTATGGCTGGGAGGAAGGCTGCCAAGCATAGCAACTCTCAAAGCTGCACAAGTCCCGGTCAAGAAAATTTACTGATTTACGTATTTAACTCAGCACTCTGACTCAGCTCTGACGCTCTCAATGTGGAAATATGAGCTGGCCCAGAATCTAGCAAGGGACGTAGAGAAATAAGCCATCAAATGAGAGTACATAATTTTATATGAAGCAAAGCTGTGAACATGTAAAGAGACAATATGAGGCCAGTTCGAAGACGAACCTGACATGCGAGCAACAAACAAAAATCTTTTAGTTGTGTGTATGGATTCTGAGCTGAGGGTTCTATCTTTTCCTGCCCTAATCCTCTATTTCCTGTTGGTTTCGGTCAGATAATACCTCTGTTTTACAAGCGTCCCACCTTCATTGTTCCCAAGTCACTGATAAGCAGCATGGGAGAGTTTCACTGTGAAACAAATCATTTATTGCCTTTGGATGGCTTTCCTGTGAACGCAGCGCTTTTCAATTGCTGTTTACCAAAATGAATGTGGTGTCCAGCCAGCTGAGACTCGACCTAGAAACGGCTCTGAATAGCTGGAAGGCTTTAGCACTTTGGTGTCATTTTCTAAATATTGTGTCTTTCACCAAATTTGCGACCAAAAAATGTCTTCTCCAAAATATTTAAGCTTGTGAAAATCTGCACACATGGCCGACATTGTTGAAGAATTCTCTAGAATCACATGAAGGGATCTGACTCATTCTGTCTTGTTTCCAGGCCCTGACGCTCATTTGTCAAAGATTCTTCAAACAAGTTGATTAATGATTGATTGGAAACAGGTTGAAATAATCTCAGTGCACTGGCATATATTTTTTCCACAAACCCCTGAGACTCAACAACAGACTTGATAAGATGGAGATGCTGGCAGCTGTGTAACATTAACACACATCACTTTTCACATGTGAGACATCACTAGTCACATGTGATAATCTCATATTGACAATTGAAACAGCCTTTTCATCAGCCTGATTGTTTCTACGTTTATTTCAAACAACACATACTAAATATATGCTAACATTTTAAATATTTTATGCACAGAGCAAGATTTTACTAAAATTCCACATGTAATCTGGTAACTCTGTTTCTGTTCAGTCTGCAGATTTGAGTAAAGATCTGAATCTGTCTGACAGAAGCCAACATCAAGCTGACTGATTTTGGTATCAGTCAGCTTGATGTTGGCACTGGATTCTTTGTGTCGATTACCATTCAGCAATTTAGGCCACACCCATTTGCACCTGACCACCTGTTGTAACTCCTCCTACAGTTTTGGGTCAATTGTCACAAAATTTTATATGATTAATGTCTGGACCATGCCAGAGAAATTTAACCTTTGTTCTTTCAAAATATTTCTTACTGTTTTACTATAAATGGCTGGCAAATTTGACAGGTGTCCACCTTCTTTTGATAGGTAAAATAAACTAGAGAGAGCATTAGTCTCTCTCAATTATTTTAGCTATCAAAAGAAAGCAAAGATGAAGAAGAAGAAGAAGAAGAAGAAGAAGATGTTGGTACATTCTTCCTCTAAATCAGAGTAGCGAATAAACTAAAACAAAATTCAAGCACTGCTCACTGGCTCCTCACTGGTGGCTCAACCATTCTTGTGATATTTGGACCGATGAAAGCCGGGGGGACGTCTGAGGAGTAGACAGGACAAACTCTCTTTTTTGGTTCTTGTACAAAGAACACAGAAACAGTCTGAATCACCTGAAATTTGAGGCTGGAGAAATGTCTTTTTCCCCTGAAAGGTCTCCTTCGTATGAAGAGACATACAGGGGGAAAAGCACATCAGTCACACACAGGAGTCCCTCGGCATTCCTTGCACTCAGGTCACTTGAGGTCAACCACTTTAGAGGGGTCGCAGGATTTTCAGATTTCCAGCATCTTTTTCTCCTTTCTTGCCAACATATAGTTCCCATGTCTGAGACGGCTGGTAGTGGTTAAAGGAATCTCTAGCCATTAGTGTGCAGGCCTGTGGGACACCTTTTTATTGCCTCATTCGAGAACACACCACACACTCACATGCCTGTAAATGGCCGGTGTATTTTTTTTCTGGAATGGGTCTCGAACTGCAGTAAATGCTTGCTCATGTTTGAGCAACTTTATGTCTGAGATGCCGTTGCAGGAATTTCAAGGTGTCAGTTTCCACTTACAGAACAGAATCTGTGTGTTTTGTGTATCCTGTGCTTTCAGTGAACGTTTTTCATCTTCCTTTGCCACTGAGAGGTGAAGGTCAAGTCTACAGGCTAGGGGGCATGTCTTTGTATGTCAAAGGACAAAAACATGGAGTGCTGCAGGGGACATCAAGGCAGGAATGTGTCCGTGGTGCCTGTGGTCTCCTGTCAGTTGGTAGAAGATGATATGCAGCATCTGGGTAATTGCGGGAGTTGAAAATGAATAACAGAAGCCAGTCCATCGGTGACCTCGCGGGTGCCGTTACATTCTGTAGGACATTAAGTGCGGACATGCCAGTGTGATGGAGATGTCTATCAGAGACGAGGCTGCAGAGGTTCAGAGGGAGGTCCGGTCATAGGAGGTGTAGATGATCGATGAAGAGTATTAGCCTCAGCTGGCAGGGACAGGAATGCGATTCTGTCTTGAGTGACTCAGCGGGATGTGGGGAAGGGGTGAATGCAACTGCACGGCCATAATACATGTCTGCCTCTGAGATGAGTAACACCGCAGAATGTTTAAAGGATGACAATATTCTACTCCTCCTCTACATTTTCACACAATGCCATTGGTCACTAACAGTAATCCGGAGTTATTGTTACAAATTGTCTGTTAAGTGACAACTCTAAACAGATTATTTTCAGTTTGGATCGCATTCCCACACTGAGACATGGCAACCGACTACAAAGACTCATTTGGTGAATTGGTCCTCCCTTACATGAATTAAGATGAAGCGTCTCTGCTTCTTACAGATGATGGGCTTGTTCCTCCTCCTCCAGATATGAGGTCATGTTACCCTGCCTGAAAGGAGCCGTTTGTCCCCTCCAGGCCGGGATTGAGTGGCTTCCCTAAGCAGAGTTCAAACACCTCTGGCTGGATCTTATTCTTGTTGAAGCAAAGCGATCAGGATAGGTGAGGTGGTGCAGCATCTGCAGTCATGCGAGTGTACAGGGATGAAGATCTTATTTTCTGCCCAATCTACATTGCAATGCTTACTTCTGGTCATGAGTTCTGGGTAGTCACTGAATAAAGGTTCCATCTGTCTTTGGGACAGCTTAAAGGACATCCCAGGAGAGACTGTAGGACACAGCTAGGAAGAGGGACATCTTATTTTCCTTAACCTGTTGCCTGTCTGCAACTTGAACCCTGCCAAGTGATGGAAAATGGATTGAAGGTTTCCGTATCCAAACAAATATAAATCAGAAATTACAATCACTTTTGCCAAGTAACAAATCACTTGCGACAGTGAACTCTGACATGGTAGTTATGACACTTTTACTCAACACGGTATCCTGCGCTTGGTTTTCCTCCTTGAACTCTAAGACGTCCCTGAAGGCTCCATGTGAAGCCTCTGACTTATCAGTAGAAAAACAACAGTCCTGTCCAACTGGAAGTGCTTTCGGGAACCCCGTCCAACTCTGCACAGAGGACTTCCACAGCAGTGCAATATATCATAGCGACATAGTGCTGTTATCGCAGGTCATGCAGGAACCGAATGCTTGATCTGGATTTATCGGTCTTCAAGCTCGATGAAGGATCTTTCTAAAATGAACAAATTTGAGGAGGATGTTATGCATCGGAAGTTAGATTTCAGCTGAAAAGTTCTCTGTCTTTAGTTATTACGGGAGTGTGTGTGAGAGAGTGGCATGGATGGATATATGCATTTTTCCACATACAAACACACACACATTCTTAGCCTGATGTGCACACCTCATAAATCCCTGTTAAATCACGTCATGCTCTCTTGTAGGATGAATCACCAGAGCTTACAGAGGAGCAGTTACGCAGCCTGCTGAATCAATGCGAGCTGACACAGAGCTGGAGGATTGAGGACATGGACACAAGCAGCCGAACGCCATGAGAGAATCTGTCCTAAAAGAGACTGATAGTCCGAAATCCATCTAAGGCCTTGTTACGTCAAGACAGTGGTGTGAGAATTCCAGTAAATGAAGCTTACTCATGGGATTCCACTGTTCTGTCTCCACCAATAGACTTAAGCATAGATACGACATAACTGGCTATTCAAAAGACTAGGAAACTGTAATGCTATACTGATGTTTGTGTAGAAGTAACCTTCATCTTACATAATATAGAATTGGTTGTAGTTGTAGGAAAAATTTCCTTGAGGTTGTTTTCAGTTTCCAAAAAGTCTGAAATAAAGTTTTTTATGTTGTTGGATTGTGTCCCATTGTTTTTATTTGTAATGATGGCGCTGCACAAGGAAACAAAGCAGCAGGGCCACCCTTTGTTTGAACCAAAGTATCATAGATGAGAACAGAAAATTGCTGGCATTAAATCTAATAGCAGGGTATGATGACCGCAGAATGTTCTCACTGCACACATAAAGCCAGAGCCGTCGCAGTGGGTCTGTGGGGAGACGTCTGAACGCTGCAACACACAAACGGAAGTCTTCTCCTATAAAACACTGTGTCTGATGATGTGCACCACAGGAGAGATCCAGTTCAGGTCCTATCACATAATATGCAAAGCATTCCAATTATTCCTCCATCTAGGTGATCTGCTTCAGAGTGGGATCAGATTTTTATGATCTCCTCAAACTGGATCCTGTGCAACATCCATATATCTTTATATTGTTTATTTAAAAAAACAGTCCCAGTAACAAGATGTCCTGCTTTGGACACGATCCTTTTGGTTTGCTTTGGAGATTTGTGGATCTGTTGACATGGTTCCTATGTGCTGCTACTTGCAGTGTCAATAATCGGTCTGCACCTGGCTGAACTCAGCCCACAGCTCCTGCTTTCCCTCTCTCCTGCTGCTGGACACCTACAGGCCAGTACACCTTACTCGTCACCTCGCCCACACAGTCTGACCCCGTGCACACTACAGGAATTATCTCACATTCCACTGCGCTGAAAAACACATCGCCCAGGTGAACATCCAAGGTCAAATCCCAGCTTGAGCCCAGTTACCAGCAAAACCCGCAGCAGGATCTGTCCAGGAATATACATCGCAACCCAGCAGAGGTCCTAACCAAAACATACTGTACATCTCTTTACCGGTCAGCAGCACATTTGATCTATATTTGCAAAAGGGAAGCTACATTGTTCATTTGAAGTAATGGAAACACAATGAGCTCTGTTCATGGTCTACTAACCTCCATTCCATAAGAATGAGGTCAGTTCTAACATAAAGAGACCTGGAGCAAACTGGGGCTGTCTGGGATTTCTGGCACGGCCCTTATTGGTGCTTTAAGTTAGAGCTCTTTTTGAGCCCGTGAAAGATCCAAATTAGTGGGGATGATAAATCAGACCAGGGTCTTAAGCCTGCAAATCCCCACTGTGGATCCTTCTTTTAGCTTTATCCATACATTTCATTTGATTTTCAATTTCTTTTTCTGCCTTCTAGAGTAACCTACAGCTAGCCCAGACTGACATTTCCTTTAAGTGAGGGAATTTATCACTCAACGGTGCAGAATTCCTGATGTCGGCTGTTCACGTGGAGATTTGTTTGAAGGTGTGAGCAGATGCCGCCGTGTAATGTGTAATCATATCTGTATGGATGTGCTGTTAAGGCAGCGATAGCTCATGTTGAGTTTTCCTGCTGTTGACTCCCAAGGATACTCCCCCTCTCCAAGACTTCGCTAGACTCCGCTAATGGATTCCAGTCATTTGACACAGCATGGTTCAACTCCCTTTGCTTTTCCAGGGAGAAGACTTTGATTAAATTAGATATCAAGCACACAAATCCCTGCAGGAGAGAGTTTAAACGTGATTTATCATCCCCAAAAGATGGCAACAGCCTTCAGTAGTTTTTTCCTTAAGTGTTTATTGTTCACTTGACATTACAAAATAACAGATAGGAGTATAAACAGAACTTTGGGTAGAAACTATGGTACAAATGTTTATAGAAAAGCTTCACTAATAATACAAAAGACATACAAAACCAAAACAACAAAGACATCCTCGTGTCAGTGTGCAAATAAGTTTATACAGACAGAAACGCTTCCATATAAGGCCACGCTTCTAGATAAATTATTTAAATAGCATGTATCTACACAAATGAAATAACCTCAACATTAAACAAACACAATAATTTATCAAAACTGCACAGGAAATACATATAGCACAAACAGTCACGACAACAAATCTTTCATCCTTTACGATCCTGTTGGGGCTTCTTTTGCTACAAAAATATCTTATATACAGCATATAAATGATTGTACTTAAAAGTCTTGCTTGAAAGAAAGAAAATAAAAGAAGCCAACCCAATTTAAACTCTGTTGCTAAGACAAGATATTCTTGTGTATTGCTGGCCTCAATACAAAAAGAATTAATGAGGTAATCTTTGTACATTAAGGGTTTCCTTTTGATTTTCCCTCGTCAGAAATGTACACACATGCCCAGAGTCACGCAAATTAGAAGCAGAACGATGTTAACAGATAAATCTTCTGCTTTCTTTCACTGCTTTCGTCAGATTTGATGCTGTATTCTTACCATTCGAGGACCTTAGAAGCACTATAAACCGCTTAATTTCGTTATGTATATATGTGACATCAATGTTGTAACGTCGTTAGTTTGGTGGCGCCATATTGTTGAGTAAACCAGCTGCGGAGTTGAGACACTCTTTGAAGCAACGCAGATTTTTCCCCCCGAACAAATAATTTTCTAAATCTGTACAATTGGTTTCTAATAAAAGATTTAAAGTTACGTTACCGTGTCTCCTCAACAACGATGACGACAACTTAGCTCGACCCAAGCAGAGCGCACGTAAACACACCACAGGTGCCAGGGAAAGCGCGCGCCCTCTAGTTGGGTTGTTTCGAAAATCTGGACTGGATTTTTTTGTTTTTTACCATTAAGTGCAACATAAACAGCAACACTTTTCCTCAATTTATTTCACCTATGAATATCTGCTTTCTGTTCACTAAGAGAAGTGTAATATAAGTGTAATCTGTACATTTTGGAAATGTATCTTGTATTTCTGTATTTGAGCCATAATTCTGTCTACATGTTTGATCTCTGGACATGCTGTAAATACACTTTGCCTACCTCAAAAAGAATAATTAAAAAAAAGAATTAAAAGAAGAATATTCCAGTTATTTGAAATGGGCTACTGACAGCTTTCAAATGCAAAGATGATTAAGTACAGCCATATTTAATGGCTTACTTGTGGCAGGAAATAGACTGGCCCTCACTTTTTACGTCCCATGACAGTTTCAGTAAAGATTACAGACACCATATTGGCATTACTACTGTCCCAAAGCAGTTTATATTTGCTTTGGGGCCCTGTGCTGTCCTGAATTTTGTGCTCTCGTCCCATTTCTTCGAGTGTTCTTTCCTGAGGAGTCTACTTATAATCCTGTGGGCCAGCCCTAAGCCTCGGCTAAATGCATGACTGTGCATATATAGGTCTACAAGCGTGTGGGGTCAGGGGGTCATCGAAAGAAAACAATAAAATTTCACTTGGTCGTCTTCATACCTGTGCTCGTTGGGTAACACACATGCACGCACACACAAACATCATTCACTCTTAGATCGTAACAGTCAGTCCATACTGTCCATGGTCCCTCAACAGTTCCTTCAAGGGACAATACATCCCCGACCTAAGAAAGTTCTCCTACTGCTTTCTTCATATCGAAACGAGTATCTCTGAGTCCACAGCAGAAGTGTATTAATGCTCAAAAATAAAAATAAAACTAACTAATAAAAACTCTTCCCTTTGTGGAATCCACAGAGGAATACCGCCAAACCAACAACAGTTCAGGTGTGCAAAGCAATTACTGTGGCCCTCCGTCAACGCAGATCAGAGCAACAAAGTGAGAGGGCCAATTTCTTCGGAGCTGTGCTGTGCTCACAATTTGAGTTTGGTGCAGTGGTGCAGAATCGTCATTGAACTTTCATTTGGCTTTAAGTCCTGAGGTTGCTTCACCTCACTTTAGATCACTTCCTTGTCATTCCACCAATGTGCATTTCTCTCACAAGGAAAAGTTAAAAAGATATCGTCCAAGTCCTTAAACTATATATTCATACCGACAGACTGATGGGTTTGTCTGGAAGGCTCACTGGTCCGATTATGTGTCTGAAAGAAATGAAGGAGACATGTTAGGGTCAACATCCTAGGTGAATGTTTTCAATGTCAAGCCATCGTTTATGTGCTGTGCAAATATCTCACCTCTGCATTCATATTTGAGATCTGAGAAGTAAACCATCTCCTGGGAGAAGACGTACAGGCCTAGTCGTCCGCCAGCATACGTCTTGTCAAAGATGTTTCCAGAATCAGCCATGATTCTCTTGCCTTCGAACATTATCACTCTAAATGAGAGAAAAAATGTAATCACGTGAGTTCCTTGCCTGGTTTTGCGCTTGTAAGAGTTGCTTTAGCAAGCATATAGGACTGAGCTTACCTAATGAGTCCAGTCTTGGGTCTGTGGATCAGATGCCACCTGTAGGCTGTGAAGTCCTTCCAGCCAATGTTCTTGGGGTCATGCCACAGAGTGCGCACCTGGACAGGAGGGATTGCAAAGGTCAAAATTGGAAAATTGTCTCCAGCTGTATTAACGTGTGTGATTTTTCTCTAAGCGTGTGCCACCAACTCTATGCTCACCTGTCCGGCAGTGTCTCCAGTGTGCCACAGGGCATTCCTCAGGTGCTCACCAGGCCCGGTGGTGGAGTTGACCACTTTGATGGAGAGACCTGAGTAGCCTTGAGCTCTTGTGGGTGTGTGGGACCAGTAGGTCTGTGTGATCTGTTTCCACATCACCGTGTAGAAGCGAGAGCTGGACTGATAGCCAAACACAAATCCAGCATAGTCATCATCTCTGTCGGTGTTGATGAAGAATGTTCCCTTGAAATCCACTGCGCTGAACTCATCAAAGCCTGAATGGAGACAGATGGTTTAGAATTGGTTAGCTGCCAGTTTGCATGTTTATGAAACATAATTTTTGAGGTGACTCAAAAATCAGCTCCTGTGTTACGCACCAACAGCAATGCCAGGGTCGCAGTTGACAGTCTGCACCAACTCCTTGCCCTGATGACGGACCACCCAGTTAGGGTCAATCTGGGATGTTCCCTTGGGGTCCAGAGGAACCATCTGGAACCTGCGGAAGTCTGTTTCACTGATGGCGAAGTTCTCCGGGCACACGTCATGAATATCCAGAACATTATCCTGGTCGAAATCATCTTTGCACACATCACCACGGCCATCGCCTGAGAGGAAGAAATAAATATTTAGACATGAAAGTCAAAAAGACCACAAAGAAGGAGCTAGTCTCTATGAAGCTGACCCAGATTTCCTGTAGGAGGATATTCAGTGATGTGAGGTATTTCCTGCATTGTGCCAATGAATGACAGCAGTGTTTCGTTAGATCCAGTGCTGAGTGTGACTCACCATCAGAGTCAAGCTGATCAGGGTTAAAGGCCAGCCTGCAGTTGTCTTTGTCATCAGGAATGCCGTCATTGTCGTCATCGTGGTCGCAGGCGTCACCCTTGCCATCTTTGTCGTGGTCGGCCTGGTTGGCGTTGGGGATGTAGGGGCAGTTGTCCAAGTTGTTCTGGTGACCGTCCTCGTCAATGTCCTGGTTGTTGTCGCACTTGTCTCCTACGAGATCCGAGTCTGAGTCGATCTGTAGAGAAGAGAATTCCTTCACGATGAGATTTCCCAAAGGCGAGACTCCTACACTGTATGATGCTTGTCCTCACTTCAAATAACCCCTCGCAATTTTTCACCAGCCACAACATCAGAGGTGCAACTCTGAACGTAATTCAAATGTGGCCTCTTGTCAAGTATGCAAGCAATGTCCTTTCAGACAAATGTTCAGTGTCCTTGCACCTCTGCAACATCACACACATGCATTTATATCTCTGGATGAATAGGGAGCGTTACACTCTTTCCCCTCAAAGAGGTAACATTCCTCTCTTTCAATAAAGCAGAATACAGGTGCAGCTTGTGGCCTTGATCCTGTTTTCAGAGGGAGCCTCGACATAGTTACATGACAGGTCACCCTATGTCCCCTGAGGTGAAAGGTGAAAGGTAAGGACGTTACCTGATCGGGGTTGTGCTCGAGAGGACAGTTGTCACAATGGTCACCCACTCCATCCCTATCGGTGTCTCTCTGGTCAACGTTGTAAACATATGGGCAGTTGTCATTCTCATTCAGAACGCCTGTTGAGTGAAAACATCTCTTAGGTTCGCTGGATAAAAGGGAGTCAGGCTGAGTGGAAGTCAAGTTTGAATTTGGACATGGTTGCTTACCATCTCCGTCAATGTCAACAGCACAGGCGTCGCCCTCTCCGTTGTTGTCTGTGTCGGTTTGGTCAGTGTTCGCCTCAAACACACAGTTATCACAGCTGTCACCCACGTCGTCTCTGTCGGCATCATACTGGGCAGGGTTGTACACTCTTGGACAGTTGTCCTAAAATCATGGAGAAACATTTAATTTTGATTACTGAAATATATCATGATAAAAATGTCATCAAGTGAAGTTATTCCACTGAGAGAAAACGTTTCTCAGGCTGGATTGTAATATTCCGCTGCAAATGAGCTGCTATTTTTACCACAGCGTTTTTCTTGCCGACTTTTCCAATCCACACTAAGAATTACAGGCAATAAGCCACCCTGTCCTAAAGTCTGGCCTTAGGCCGAAACGATACTTTTTTTATTTATATCATATTCTGCTGGCTTTCCACTTTGCCTCTCTGGTGAAAGCATGGAAACATCTTAGACTAACATTCCTGTTGCCCAGAGGAAGGAGGGCTGCAGCTAAGTGCTACTTCTTGGTCACTGAGAAAACCAGGAATGTGGAGTAAAAAAAGCTGTTGTCGTGACTCACCCTATCATCGGGGATCCCATCATTGTCATCATCGTGGTCACATTCGTCACCCAGACCATCTTTGTCGTGATCTTCCTGGCCAGAGTTGGGAAGGTTGGGGCAATTATCCTGTAAGGAAACAAAAGAGTGGTGAGGGAGGCAATCGTCACAATAACAGTTTGGAGATTGGTAATAATGGCCTTTTGTATTTATGTCCAAGTGAGGTCTGGCTACCTTCTTGCAGTGGTAGGTTGCGTTCAACACACAGACCAGGCCGGTGTTAGGCCATCCATCCAAGTCGCTGTCCTCTCCGCAGATGCGGCCATTCCCAGCGTATCCTGGTCGGCACTCACAGCGGAACATGGAATCAGAGAAGATGCCGAGGTAGATGCATCTGGCGTTTTTGTTGCAATCGTGGCTGCCATCCTGACAAGGGTTACGGGGTGTGCAAACCTACAGAAGACACACAGAGTGTTAGGAAATGCAAGCCCTTGGGGCCCAAACACACATCCAAATCCAAACTGAGAAGAGCTAAAATGTAAAAACACCAACCTGTTTTTTGGCAGTGGCCTGTTCCACTCCTCTTCCAAAGGGCTGAGGGCCAGAGAACCGTTGCGGGCAGGGCAGACAGTTGTAACCTGGCTCAGTGTTCTGACAGCGATGGACCCCATTGTGCACATGGCAAGCATCAGAGACCTCGTTGCACTCGTCGATGTCTTTGCAGGTGAGTCCATTCCCGCTGTAGCCGAGTGGACACTTGCCACAAGTGAAAGAGCCATCGGGGGAGCTGGTGCACTTTGAGCCGGGGAAGCAAGGATTGGACAGACAACCATCTGTACAGGGGAGGAATTAGTTGATTAAATGGTCAGTCTGTTGTAAATTGTGCCTTATTATTATGTATTTTATTCAATAATAAAATCTTGGGTGCTTACCAATCGGGCAGTCCTTCTTGTTGCACACCTGTGACATTGTGCGATCACTGCCACAATCACGTCCTCCGAATTTAGGCACAGGGTCAGAACATAAACGTTTCCTGGTCTGGATTCCTCCTCCACAGGTAACAGTGCAGGTGTCCCATGGTGACCAGGGTCCCCAGCCTCCATCAACTAAAAGAATGATTTTTAAAAAGGCATTTACATAAACAAACTAATCCAAATAAATTATATATAGCAAATCAGCTCATCATAAAGACTTATTTGACTTACTAGGACAAGGTGACTTTCTGCAGATTTCAGTTTGACGTCCTTGTCCCTGGCAGTCCATGCCACCCATCTGGGGCGTGGGAGAGTTGCAGAGGCGGATACGGGTGATGTTGCCCTCACCACAGGTCACAGAGCAGGAGGACCAGGGAGACCAATGGCTCCAACCACCGTCCTGTTTGACTGTGAGTAACAAACACACACATAATCCATCATGCTGTCAGAATGAGAATATGCATTATCATAGTGTCAGGGCTAAAGAAAAGGATCGGTGACTTACAGCGTTTGTCACATTCCTGGGGGTAGCAGTCACGGGTCTGGACAGAGGTGCCCTCACAGTTGCTGTTGATGCGGTCACAGGAGCGTCCACGCTGCTGGATGCCCCGGCCGCATGTCACCGAACAAGGGGTCCATTCAGACCAAGGAGACCAGCCGTCCTCTACGCCATCATTAGCTGGATGAGGAGAAGAGATGAACTATGAGCATCCTCACTTGAGGAGAAAGAAATGAAATGTGACAAATACTAATTGTGAATCAACACTTACGCATGCAGCGGGGGCAGCACTCGCCATCGGCCACGGTGACGTTGGCACAGGAGATCAGAGGGCAGGAAATTTTGCGGCACACAGTAGCAGATTTCTGCATGGGGAAATGGTTGTTATAGTATAAGAATAATGCCTTGTGCCTGTGCTGTCTTGCCGTGGTTGACTGACCACAGCAAGAACAAATTTGCTCAGCTGGTGCTCTTCCAAGTCTAATTGCTATATTTCTTAATGGAATAATGTTTATGAGGGATAGTCCTCCTGCTGCGTTGATGGAAACATAAACCTCACTACATCCTCCCATCACTAACACCAAATTACAATACATGTTGGTAGGAAAGAATGCCCCATGCTGCTATGTTGATGCAAGGCCCTAACATAAACATGATTATCACTTCATTACAGCAGGGATAAGGGAAATGAGGCTGTGTTTTCCTCATCTGATTCCTGGCTCACATTCCAGCAGGTGTGATGATGCTCACCTGACAAGTGCACTCGGTGCAGTCGTCCACCGTCCACTCATCATTGTCCTTATGCACGATGCCGTTGTGGATGCAAACTCCACTGTGGTTGTTCATTTCATATCTGAGCTGCAGGCTGTCCTCAGACTGGTGGGAAAAGGAGAGAGAAAGGGGTTGTTCGCAAGGATGGAAAACATTCACACTGCCAAGGTTCCAATACAAATGATTCATCCACCGAGCGTGATTAAGACATTGCTTGACTCTAGTGAAGCAGTGCAAACGCAAACGACAGCCAAACATATTTGTGTATTCACATGGGTCTCATTAGCGACTTGGCTAGGGACCGCCATTACAGCGACAAGTGGCTATGCACGGGGAATGTGTTAGATTGAAGCAGGGGGAGAGTAAGAGAGAAGGGTAAGAGAGCCAGACTGAAGGATGACACAGAGCAGACTCAGACGGCTCTGGATGCTTACCACTCTGTTGATCTCGAGTGACAGCTGCCTGACAACCAAACCGAGTCCCTTGAACTCCTTGAACATGCTGGCGATGTCCTCACAAGTGAAGCCACAGACTGACTGCGGGTCTGAGAAAAGGAGGGAAGAGTCCAGTCAATTACACCACCTATAAAATTTTACAACTGACCCGTAAAGTGCAGAAAATGCTTTCTAGGAGTGAAGAGGTCTCACCTTTGGTTTTGTGGCCGGTGTAATCTGTCCTAATGGCCGGACTGGAACCGTTGACTGGGTTGTCAAGGGTCAGGACATCTGTCAGGGTCGCTGCAAGAGGAAAGAGGAGAGGAGACACGTTCATTCACAATTTCAGGAGCACAGATGAAGACATATGTCCCAATAGAAGTGATATTTGTATTCCTACATGCTTAAAGTATATTTTGCAAATGTATACATTTATTTTTCAGACTGACCTCCAGTTTTGCATCCCTTATTCCTCAGTATGGCATCCAGTGTGGTCCCAAAGACAAAGCGCACATTCTGAAGCACTCCCTGTAGGAGGAGAAAAGCCAAATTAATTTATTTACACAAATTATGTAAAAATAAGAGACAAAGAAATATAGTAAATATTCAAAAATCGTAATACTGTAAATACAAAACAATAAAGAACTCACCATGAATCTGTCCCTCGCTCCCTTTGCAATCCTGAGCCGGGCAATGTCTGCGACCTCCTGGGTCAGGACCCTCTGGATGGGCACGTCCAGCTCGGACACGTTGATCTCCTCGCAGCCCACGAAGAGCTGAGCGCGATCATCCTGAACGAACAGCGTGAGGTTCTTCCAGTGTCCCGTGGCCAAGTCCGCATCCTCGATGGAGACGAGCTGCTGCTGCCTCACCGTGGAGTAGACCACGTCCAAGGTGTTTGCCTTCCCGTTGGAGATGAGCTCAAAGACGGGTCCGGATCCGTCGTTCTTCTCGATGGTGAGAATGCTGCCCCGCGTCTTCTTGAACTGCTTGAGGTTGGCTAGGAGGAGGAAGCCTCTCTCAGCCTGGATGGAGTCGAGCAAGTCCCTGAAGGAGTTGTCGGGAACGTGGGGGATCAGGTCTGCGTTCAGGATCTTGTATGCGGGGCTGTACGGGTCTGCGCCTTTGACCGGACTCACTCCGTGGTTCCTCTTGTTTACCCGAGCGAGCTCGAATAAGTCATACACACTGTTATCATCCCGGCTCTCTGAGGACCACAGGGAGAAGGCAGAATTAGAATGGACATCAAAACCCTTTAAACACACTTCAAGCCCTGTGAACAGACTTACATTACAGAAATCCTCATTTAATTATTACCGAAATACAATCAAACTGATGACATCATTACTAGAGGAATAAACAATTCCGGAATATAACAAAAGCATCATATCAATCTTTCACTCTCACCTGCCAGTCTTGCTCCTTCACAACTCCAAAGCATCAACAGCAGAAAGATGCCACACAGCATCATGTCCAAATGTCTCAAATGAACCCTGTTCCAGCCAAAGAACAACACACAAAGTTACACATTTAAAGTTAAAAAAACACTCCTAAATCTGCTCATCTATGGAAATAAAATCTCAGCCTATACAAACCTTTAAAATGAAAAATAAGAAGTTTGTCAGAGGTAAAATGATGAAGAAAGTCCTCTCTTGTGTGGTAAATTATCCTCTTTTCTCCTCCTTCAGTGTGAAGAAACTCATCGATTTGTAGAAGTGGAGTCTCTATAAATGATTCTGCGCTCAGTCCAAACCTTATTATTCCGCTTTAGAGTTATTCTACTGAAGCTTTGAATACAGGAGCTATTTAAATAGTTGAAGGACATTCCTAAGGTCCCGTCTCGACCAATCAGAGCCGCGCAGGAGAAAAGGGGGCCGGGCTTGTTGTCTTACCTCACAGCCAGTCAGAGCAACATCCGAGACGCACGAAGAGGGGAACACGGAAAAAAATGCATTCCAGAGCTGAATTACCATCACCGGACAAATATGTCAGCGACACGCCGTTGCCAAGTGATCGTTTCCGGCTAAATAAAAACAAGAAATAATCGTTAAACATTCTTAATTTCTGTGCCTGTCATTTCATTAGAGATAAATACAATAAAAAGATAGATTTATTTTACTATAATCCAAAATCAAGAAATAAAGTGTCGAAATTTCCAATACAAAATCCAGTTTGAGTGGATGTAAAGTCCCGATGAAAACTGCTTAAACATACTGATTTATATTTCCTCGCCTTCATTCAAGTATTTTTACAAGAGAAGTTCATATTTTAGTGATGACATGCAGCTGCGGTGTGTGTGTGTGAGTGGTCCTCATCCTGCTGTTCCCATATTGGCCACTAGGGGACTCCTTGAGTAATGAATGAGAGAGAGAACGCACCGGGAGAGTCTGAGTCTCCCTGAGAAGGAGGACACATCTAGTAAATGATTGTTTGTGTGTGTGTGCGCAGGTTTACGTTCGTTCTCTTCATCACTATCCTTATCTGGAGGGTGGATGGACTTGTGGTATACATTCTGTTCTGATGAGGTCACATATTTGATCATGCTCTCACTTGCTTATAGATTCTTTCCATATTGTGACGTCAGGTCAAAGTTTATGGCTGAGCGTTTAACCTTTAACCTCTCCTCCCTCCCTCCCACACCGCCGCCATGTCCTGAGAGCACATTCTCCGTGTTGTTCCGCTGGCCAATGATAGAATCTTCTCTTCTTTTTTTTTTCAGTGGAAAACAGTGTTCCAACTCTTGGAATCACACTACAGTGCAGATGTGTGGCTGGAGAGCAAAGCCGAGGAAGGACAGTGAATGTGTGTGAGAGGTGAAAGCCTTCTGGAAAAAAGAGAGAGAGAGAGAGAGCAAAGAGCCACCTACACACTCTTGTGATTTATACTCATAAAATAGGTATAGATACATACTGGAGGAATGCAGGCTCTTTAGGACCTCAGGTGATTCTGTGACATGCAGGATTTACAGCAGCAGGTACCTGGGTGAAACAGACAGGAAGGTCGTAATGACGCTTCACAGGGTCAAGCTGTCAGGAAGGAGTCGGGATTCAACCTTTTTTCGTGGGAAAGGGTTTCATGGGCAGGTGTGACTGCGTACATCTCTGTGGGTGTGGCAGTGACCTCACAGCGTGGGAGGTGTAGTTGGCAAGATGGTGATGGAGAACAGGGAGTGAGCTCTGGCGGTGCAGAGATGTGCCAAGCTCTGAAGAGTGCCCGCAAACTCGGAGCCAAACGCTGCGGCGGAAACAGGCTGCAGATAGCAAAAGTTTACCCTGCTGTGATCCCTGCCGCCGCTGCCGCTTGCCTGCCCATGTCTGCTTATCCACACGTCAGTAGTGTTCCGTTCCTTCATATAAAATACCTGATGTAAACAGGCAAGAATGACCTCAAATACGTTTTACGAGCACATTGGCAACTGTTACCCTGTGTATATTTAGGCTTTTCCAGTCTTTTCCTTGGTGCGTCGTTACAGCCAGAGAGTTTATTAAGGAAAACTATTTTTATAGATTTTTATAACCTGGGTCCTATTTTTTGTCATTTTGACCATCATTCCTGCTGGGTTTGATCTGAATACTTTCCTCTCCACTCACTCAGTTTTGTCGCAGAGTCCATCTGGTCACACGGCTGCACAGACTGTAAACAAAATGCCGCTGGAATATATTTTTAGTATGCTTATTATATTAATTCAGGGGTTCTTATCCAATTAAGACATGGGAGGTACCAACTGTGAAAGCTGCAGGGGTGCATCAACATTCACAAACAGCACAGGACAGAGCACAAACTCTTTCCTTCACCCATGAAGACAGGCTGAATGGCGACCAGCAAATAATAAATGTTCGTCTGACCTGCTCGCTGTGCACTTTGACTTTTGTGGCACACTGTTTCAGCACCACATATGATAGATAAAAGATGGGACGAGTTAACATTTGTGATAAAACCATGCAAGACGCTGTTGACTGTTGACTGAGGCATTTTACGGTGTATTGAAAAGCTGTCTCCTTGATTCTTCCACGCCAACAGGATCGGCCAATGCAGATTTCCATCGTCAAGGCAAACGCTTGAAGTTCACGTTTTATGACAGAATGGAAACAGAATGCTGAATTGGAACAGAACGTAAAGGATGGCGGTTTATGGCTTCGCTTTTAGTGGATGACGCAGCGATCCGGCTTTATCGCGCTGCTGTTTTTAAGACTTTCACCTATAATTGAACATTAATCATTATGAGTAAGTTGTCAAACATTTTAACTCCCTTCCATCCTCAACCTGGAACGGATCCATTGTTGTCCCCTGCAGCTGTAATTTTTATTTGCAGAACTCGTAACACGTATCTGTGATGAGTTCAAAGAAGGGAGTGCAACAACGGCCGGTGTGTATCAACAACTTTGTTTTGGCGCGAGGGCCGTGTTTCAACGCATTTTTCTTCACTCCATCTGTCACAAAATAGCTCCGGGGCTTGAGCTTCACTGTGAACACTTAAGCAACAATCTCCTTGGAAAAGAAAGTACGAATGGTCAGGAACTTTCAGTGAAAAGCATGAATAAGAGGCCTTTGTGGCTACCGCAGGCTAACATGTCAGTGATGAGTCACTACTATTCTAACACATCAGAACCTGCAATGGCTGACTATCTCTTTGCAATACACAGTAAGTTACAGGTTATAATCCAGATCAAATAATTTCTTATAGTCACAGCCAAGAGTATCACTGTGGACCCGATCAGTCATCTGCTGTCTCGCACAACAAAAGGCCCGAATTCCCTTTCAAAAGGGTTTGGTAAGCAAAAGTTATCATTTCTTGGGAACTGATGGCAGTGTTTTGCCAGAGAAGATTTTCTTTCAGCTGTTTTGTCTCCTGCAGATGCCAGCACACGAGAATTGACTGTAACCCTCAGCCAATTTGATCATAATCCACCCTTAGCCTCTGAAGGATAGAGGGAAGCACAGATATTACCGGCGGCTTTGGAGTTGGCATTGCTCAGCAGAAACGATGTTCTGTTAAAAGACATAATAACCTGCTCTCTGTCTACGGTAGAAACGCTCTCTGAAACAAGCTGTATGCAGATTCCTTTGCCGCTAATCTTAAATTCAGAGGGACTCAAGGAGGCTTTGTTTCTGGTGTGCAATTTTAGATTCTCAAGGAAAGAAACAGTCAACTAGTGAATTCTAATCTATCTTCCAAATGGCCCAAACTTCCTCTCTTCCTCGTTGGTCTGTAGCTCAATTGGAATGACTGAAGATGTCAAAAGGCCCCAAGCCCTCACAAAGCATAGCCTAAGCTAAAGCTAAAGCTAGCCTCGCTGATGTTGAATGTACACTGAACTCACTGTTTTGTTTTGCTTAACTACTCTGAAAGGCCCATTCAACTCCTGCATAAGCGTAGAATCAACATCACCTGTGAACTGACTGTAGCTTTAGCTCAAAACTCACTAAAGCTGCACTTTTGGTCGACTAAGGGCTCCTTGTTATGTTGATGATGTCACTTTGTGTTTGAGCCACACTTTAGCCTGAGCTTACTCCTGGTGTCATTGGGACTACGGTACAAAAACAACCACATTTAGAGCCTCTTTGCGGCTAACCAATCTGCTGGGAGCTGGAGACAAATGAAATCATCTTGGGGTGGCATGAAGCTCGCTCATCCTTGGATTCATGCATGGAAGAAAATGATTAATTGGTTGCAGCGACGCCGCTCGATTCCGGTAAGTGATGTCAGAGTCTGATTATGTTGGATGGATGCGGCGCTCTGAAAGCTTGTCTTCACTTACTGTGCACGGAGAAACACCAACTCATCCATGCTGCTCCTTACACGCCAGTTACACAAGCACAGAACCGCTCAGGTCTGCTGAGTGATGGCGGTAATGCAGGAAGGCCGGGCCGTTGCACCGAGCGGCGACTTGTCTCTCTGGCTAAATGCACACCTTTGACTAATGAGCTGACAGATCACACGCCACTCAGCTCCAAAACTGTGCCAGGAATGTTAAAGGACTTTTGAAAGAGGCACAGCAAAGAGCTGTTAGCTGTCTGTGAAAGCAAAGGGAGTCATCAGCCAACATGGGAGTTCTTGGTGGCCACACAAGTGGATAACGACTTCACGGAAAGTCTATCTTGTTTGGAAATGATGGTACATTCAACTTAGATCACGTGTAATATGATTGTAATCTGCAGAGCCTGGGAGTTGTAAGAGAGGCTAACAGGAGAACATAGCACTGAGTCTGACAGCAAGACTCCAGTAACTCAAGTTTACAGTTTACTCAAGTAGAAGTCACCTGGTTTCAGTAAAACAGCATGAAAGCCCCATGCACATTTACTGGTGCCATATTTGTATCCGCCTTAATGAAAAGAGATAAAGAGAATAGAAGTCGCTGTTAAAGTCACACACACACATCTAATAAGAAAGAGGTGTAAAAAGCCTAATGGAGCGGTTAGTGAAGTCAGTTAAGAAGTTTATCTCTCATTTCTAAGCAATCTGCAGGGGAGTTTTACTTTCATTTGTTGACATATGAAGTCTTGACATTCTTAAGTGGAAGTTTCCGTTGTTGTCTTCATACCTGGCACTGAGCCAAGTAGCAGGATGTGATGAAACTCATTACTTTTCATTTATTGCTTACTCATTACTGACCATTGAACATAGAACATTCTGATGCTCAGTGGAAACATACAGTGGCATATCACAATGTTACACTCATTTCTCAAGCTCAGCACTGTTTGTGCAATCCGACCCCCATGACTGGCGGCTGAGGTTCCTTCAGCTAGAATCATTGGTTGTTTGGCACATATCTCATTCCAGGAAGAAATATTCCCGGACGATTATGGCGATTTTGTACTTTTTCTCTCTCATCCAGGAAGCCCACCAGAGATTTGAGAGTAAAGTTTCACTGCACTTGAACTTGATCTGAGGATGCACGAGGAGAACCCAGGCGAGCCCGAGCACCATCGGAGCCTGTCTCTCCCAAATTTCCTCAATAGGAAATAGTAGCTTTAAATTGAAAATACTGCACTGATGGCATTGTGCATTGGGGTTTGCAGAACAAGCTAAAGGTCAGCAGCACTATTCCAACCTCCCACTCCCACTTCCAGTTTGGTTTGCAATGCAGCTCTGCTTTTCTTGGCTGTCTCCCATCCAAACTGCGCTGTGATTTTAGGAAGCGTGCTCTTTATGAACCCCTCGAAGGGCTTTTAGCGATGTAGCGCATCAGATTCACTGATGGCAGCTGGGTGAGACCAAACCTCCCCATGCTGCCACTTCCCACAGACATTGAGCAGCCGTTTCAAACACAACGCTCCACAGTGCGCCAGTTTGCATCATTCAAATGACATCATGGCTTTGCACTGATGCAGAGGGTCTAGTTCTGTCAAAATCAGTTAATGGACCTGAATACGAATCCACAGGGAGGCCGGCTGCTTTCTATTTGGCTCTTTACAGGAGCAGCAAACTGTGGAGTAAAAGAAGTTCAACTGTGGAACCATGACCTTATTTCTTTTCAAATGTAAAAAATGGTATTAACCAGAAAAGAACAACTCAGTGGAGTGGCTGTCTGTACTTTAAAACCTCTATATGTAGGAACGTACCCTTCTAGGCGTCAGTCACTGTCCGTACTGTGCTCCCATGGATGGAGAGAGGAACAGAGGAATATTGGATTCCTCTGTTCACTGAACCGACTCATTGTTTAATCAAAGTTTTCTTGGGTAAAAAAAACACAAAAAAACACCAAAACTTTATCAGATTGATTTGTTATACTAAAGTTAATTTATGCAGATATCAATACGATTATGGTGTTTAGGAGACAACATCGAAGATCTATTTGTTGCCTTCATCCTTACAATCAAAGCTATAATTTATTGATCGTTTATTGGGACTCACTCGTGCAAACATCCGCAGGAAGCACATTTTTTGTTATTGGGGTGAGAGGATCAGGGAAGATCCCCACTGAGGCAGGAATCTCCTCCTGTCTCACCACCAAAGCCCTCAGGACTATTGGAGGTGAGACGGCGTCTTCATATGACTGACCTACTTCGGAGGTAACCAGACAACAACCTACATTTTCATTGTTGACCTGAATGCATCTCTGGGTCTCTCTGCCTGCATGAGTAAGACGACTGATAACAAAGCTTGTGTATATATGAGCCACTGATTAAAATCTTATTTTATGATACACTCTCAGTTTTTGAGCTAAATCTGCTCTATCTTTGGAATTCTTTACATTCTTGCACATGTTTTTGCTGAGTAGAACCAGGTGTTATTTCAATATTTTCCAGTAGCTTTATTGCTCAGATTTGCCTTAAGCTACAGCGTCGCTTACACACTTAAACATGAGCTGTGGTGGAATTCCCAGCTTAGGCTCTGCACGAGTCCACGTCTGTCTCCCACAAAACAGCAGTAAATTTCTCAAGCATTGCAAAAATGTATGATTTGAACGCAGTTTTTTGCCACAACTTGTATACAGACTCCATGCATTCTTGTTACGCTGTAAGGGTTTTCTTCCTTTTTGTGTTACGTTAAAGTCTGAAAATGTAGCATGCATTATTTACTGCTCTGGCTGCCGTGTGTGCAGGCTTCTGGGGAGTGTGCCATCAAGTCATTCCACTGCTGCTCTCTTGGAAACTAATCAGTAGAGTCTGTCAGGGTCATAGCGAGGAATCTAATTAATGACAGCACTTTTTTATTATCTGTTTTTGCTCTTTATAAAGAGAAGAGCCGCCTTTATTTACAGCCTGCGGTGTTGATCTTTCCAAGCAATGGCCAAAGGTCTGCCAAGCCAGCGCAGCCACGGCCACCGTCAACTCCAAAGGGATTTCTCTCTTTATGGAGCGTGACGCACATAACATACACTATAACTATGTGACTGTTCACAGGGTAAAGGGTAAAACATCCATCACGCTCACCTCCATCATCTTCTTCTACTCCCTTTAACCCATTCTTCTATTTTGAATACAATTGGTAAAGTCAACACAGTGTCCCTGATCAGAAGCCAGTGTTGGTGTCTGGAAATGCTGCCTAAGAATGTACCCAAACACAGATAAAGTCTTGGCTTTCTTGACTTCCATTGAATCTGTTACATTTGGGCCTGTGAGGTCCTCACTCACAGCTTGGAGAGCACTTAAAGGAAGTGCTGACTTCTGTTTGTAGTCCCAACATCTTGGAAATCCATCACTGCATTTCCCTTAGCGTTCTCTCTGTAGCTGAGGCTGCGGGGGGTTGTTGAGCGAATAAAACAGTGAAAGTGAAGAAGAGGGTTCTCATCTGTAGGCGTCTAAGTGCAAGTTAGGGAGAGTCATTACATCGACTTTAAAGGTATACATTTTTATATTTTCCGATAGGCCCTGTATAGTTTGGGCTTATTGAGCAACATGCTGAGTGTGGAGTACTGTGCTGCTACAATGACTCCAAAATAGATTGCTCAGCCAGATGGATGCGAGTTATTATATACAGTATGTTAATGCCCCGTTCTCCTCTAGCTTGGGGTTGGAGCTTTGCCACATGTTGCTTCGGTTGCTCAGGAGGGCACTAAAACAGAAGACTTCTGATTATATTTCCTGTGGCTCATGCTTGGTGAACCACTACGCACTGTTTCAACAACAACCATGCAGTAAATACAGTTTTGGGGGGCCTTGGCGGTAATCAGTCATGTTCACGTGAAGAACACAGAGCAGCACTTTGTATGTCTTCATGTTTTTTAAACAATGTTAATTTTATGCAAGACGTGTGTGGTGAATATAGAATTACCTGATATCCTAACTTGCCACACTGGCTGCCATAAATACACACCATGTCTTCATATGACACATTGAACCCATGTAACGGATAAAAACAACAGGTGCAGGCTGTTACATGACATTGTGTTAGTTTCCTGGTGGAAAGGAAAAGTCTTGCTGCTTCTGTCTGATATATATTTATCATGCATGTCCATGAATAAGCACTTTATGAGTGTCAAGTGTAGTTTCCAGTCATAATGCTTCAAACCGGTAAAGGTGACTCCATAATCCATGTTGTGTAAACTGTTTCGAGTTTCTGCAAAGGTCTCACGGGGACTGTGCATCACTTCCAGTCATTCCTAATGTGGGCCACGCCAGCTCAGGCAGATGTTCCCTGGGTGCATCTGTGCCGTACATCATGCAGTAAAATCTACAGCTTCGTACTGACAGATTCTTTCTCTGAAAACCCTAACAAGCTCTTTGAAGCCTGGAACAGTGAAGTTGTTCGGTTTACAGCTCATGTGCAGGATCCTGAACCACGGACCGACTGAGACGCCTGTAAGGAAATTATGTTGTAATTATTATTTTCAAATGTGTCCTTTCATATCTAATCATTATTACAAGCCATTAAAATCATGTAAATGTTTGTCTCAAGAGTCATGAACACAGTTGTTTACACATTTTTGAGTGATTAAGTCTGAGCCCATGTGTCTCCCACATGCCTGAATCAGACGATTAATAAATAAGATATTTTCTACTTTAGATAGTCAGTATGGTGAAGAAACAAGAGATCCACGTTTGCTCAAATGCAGGAAACAAAAAAAGAACTGGCTGAACACCTCGCTAGATTTACAAGCAAGAATGTGAAAAATTTCCGACACGTTTTGGTGTTTCTCCCTTCGCTGACTTTCCAAAATGGTGATTTCTCAGAATAGGAGGTGAAATGTGGGTTCATCACCCTTTAAGAGTGCCGGGAACCTTCTCCCCCCCCCCCCACCCCTTTTGTTCCAACCTGGCTTTTTCTCCTCTCTCTCGCCAAAACTGGAGGTTCCCTCCACTTGTGGAGATATAAATCTTGTTGTCATGTCTGAGCATTTACGGTAAAGCTGAAGCATGAGTAAGCTGCGCCTCTGGGGACCAAATGGAGACTCTGAGTTTTTGTCTGGCTGTTTTAAAGTAACGTGGGCGTCTGTCTGGATGATTCTGGACAAAACATGAGGCTTCCCCCGCTGAACAGAAGAAGGGGTTCGCTGCAGCTGCCTCAGACTAGACTAGTTACATAAACAAGTGTTGATGGAAAGTAACTGCTCCTGTACATTGAAGGTCGGGGTCTTTATCTCACAACTGTAACACATCTTCTTACTTGTAACCTGCTGTGATGTTTCATGACAGTTTATCGGCGACAATCTCCATTTGGAACGATGCACTTCCTACAAGCAATCAGCGCATCTTTGATGAGCTGCCAAGCACAAATGTTAAGAATTGTATTCAGTTGTGTGATTTGTTCAGCACACGCAGCTGCATGCAACATTTTCCAATCGGGAGCTTGTGTAATCTAAACATGAATCAACCTTAAACTCATTGAACAGATTTAAGAATCGCATGAGCATTTACTCAATTAAATCTTGATGCAGGTTGACATGGGATGTTGCAAAGGGATCAGTCTAATCCCTGTCTCCTTTTCGTCAAAGGCCACAGATAGTCTCTAAACAGAACCATCTGCTAGGACACATTCCTGACTTCCTTATGTCTCATAATTGTTCTGCTTATTTAGCGTCACCTGCATTAAGCACTGCCTCAAACATAAACCACCACACATGAAATCTGCCCCCAGCGATTTATACGGAAACATTTTGAGCAGATAGCAAACTAAAAGAAAGCAGAAGTCCACTGAGAACTTTAAGAAAGAAATTGTAAGGGATGAGTAATGTTCCAAATCAGCAGAAAGGTCAAAGCCTCTTTCATCAAACTCCTCTAAGTGCTGATGAAGGTGAACTGGTGAATCAATCAGAGATCGCATGGCACTCAGGCACTGAAGCCCTTTTGTTTCCTTGACACATACTCAGACAGAGCTGATTGGACAAGAAATGTGCCAGGAAATATCTCCTAACTGCCATGTCATTTATTTGAGATATTTCCTCCAAAATGTCAGTTTAATTTTGATATTTGCATCAAACAGCTTTGAGGCTTTCCACACTGTGTACCAGAACCAACATTACCGCTTCAGTTTGTGCCAGAGATACACAAGAAGGAGTGTAGCTGACAGCTTTAGCATGCAACAGTACCCGCGCTCTGTTAGCAGATAGCTCGGACTGTGAGTCTTGGCCTTGCACAAGTCATGTACCAAAAGGACACGTGGAACAAGCCAACCGAGCCTGATAGATGAGACTCTGAATTTGACATGACACAACACAGAGCCAGTCTCATACTTCCCAGCTTATTCCCATCCAGCTCTCACTGTGGTTAAAGCGACGGCTCCCCTGCTCTCCGTGAGGCTACGCTGGAGGTCCTACTCAGTCGGCTCGCGCCCTTGGCAATGTGCTGCGTCAGTGAAAGTGGAGAAACAGAAGCTAAGTGTTTAGGGTCCTTTGGGCTGCAGATGGCAAAATCTCGTGACTGACACTTTCCGGCGGCGCTCCCATTGGGAGGCATAATACAGGGGTGCATTCCCTGCTGGGTTGCGGCAGTGAGCGGCAGCATCTAGCGGAGCCCCTTGCAGGGATATATGTTTTCCAGACCCTATCAGGAGCCAGAAGCTCAGCCAAGAAAAGCTGCTGGGCTTGGAGGCCCTGCAGAAAATTTAAAGGGCCCTTATTATTCCATTTTCATTAATTTGCTCTCAGTCTCTCAGGATTAGAACAGCGTGCGTGATAATGCAGCTAATCGGGTATTTCCTGAATGAGTAAGGTCTCACATAGAGAAATGTCACAATAATGGACCATGATTTGAAACTATGAAAGCATACTGAATGGAAACACTCCAGAAGGCGGTTCAGTGAAAATGCTGAATACGATAATGATCAGTATGTATTTTCTCATCCTAGAGCACTCAAATACAAGCCCACATGGTACCAATTTAATTCATATATGGACAAAGAAAGACAACTGCAGGCCATAAATACAATAATCTGAATACAACTTTGCATATTATATTAAAAAAATGTAGTCTTTGTTGCTCAGTTTTAGAGAGAATATCCTCAACACGACCACCACACCATATTTGGGAATCAGGGAAACTGTGGTTACTTTCCTACTGCTTGACTCTCTAGATTGGTGACTGGCAGGAAAAAACAATGACTCTGTTACTCAAAAAACTGACAACAGGACACTGAGTCATGGAGCAAGCTGATATGGAAACACGCAAATTGTATTGTCACAATAGAGCAGCAAGGCGAAAAGAGGAAGAAACACTTCAAGGTTCTGATGCGGTAATTTGATCTGAGCACTTGAAAAGCTGACCATTGACATTTGACGTGTTGGATAACCCCAAACAGCCCTCAAAGCGTTAAATCCTGCCCTGGCTGACCCACACCAAAGCAAAAATTAGCCCTCTGAGTTTGAAACATCGGAAGGATTACTTGGCATGTTGTCAACAGCCTCTATAATCTCTCAAATGTTGTGAGATAAACAGGAAGACAAATGTTTAATGTTGTCTACATGTTCCACTCTGTGCGCCACGTTTCCTTGCAATGTATCAAAAATATGCATGAACAACATAACGCTTCAGTCACATGATCCTTTACTGAAGATAGATTTTCACTTTATTCATCACCAGTAAATATTAATTTTGTCCAAACTGTGACTGAGCAGTGCCTAAACTAAATGACATTTAAATTGCTCCTTCTGCTTTTTGGTCACGGGGTTAAAAGTGGGTGACACAGAAATCACTCATGGAGATGTGTTCAAAGACAAGTCATGACAGTTGAGTGTTTTTAATGGGGGGGAGTTTTTATAGAGCTGCTTCTCCACGGGCTGATGGATTTATTAGAATCCCATTTTCCTCCTGAGGGCCTCCTCATGTTTCCAGGCCAGCACCACTGCCTCTGTTGTATGTACCAGGCCATTGCTACACACTTCAGCAACACAAACATAACTCTCTCTGTGTGTACGTGTGTGAGAGTGTGTTGTTGAGGAGGTAGTAAATGAGGAGTCACAAACCCTTGTAAACTGCTTGCGTGGCATTTAAACTGACGCATTTAACGAGACGATAAAGTTTGGTCTTTTGAATGATGAGTCCCATCAAACAAATCACTTTTCTGTCAGGATCCTATTATAAACAATAACGCTCTACTGAATCCAAAACTGTGTAGTGGTAGTTGTACTAAGTTATAATTTGTAGGGAAATGCAGTTTGTGTATGTGCTGGTAGGTGTGTGTGTGTGTGTGTGTGTGTGTGTGTGTGTGTGTGTGTGTGTGTGTGTGTGTGTGTGTGTGTGTGTGAACATGTGAGACCCCACTGTGTGATCCCCTGTGGAGGCTGTGGTCAGGCTGAGGGATTTTCCCCTCATATGTTGCACATATTGGATCAGCATTGTGAACGTGAAAACAGTAAAACAACAACAACAGTAAATTGGACACGCTAAGATCCATTTGGGCTACGTTTGTATGTGGAAAGGATATTTGCCATTGTGTGTAATCTAAACACAAAGCTCGGAATTTCCTTGCTATTACAACTCAACATGTCATAAAGTGCAGTACACTCACTTAAAAAGCCCAATGAGGAAGTTGGCTGAAATACAGCGACTGTGTGGCAGTAAACCTGCGTACGGATGCAACATGTGCACTAATCTTTCCTCACTGCTATAAAATATGATTAATTTGTTGGTACTTTAAAAGATGCTTCAGGTCCAGACAGATTTAAACACAAGTGTGGGACACGTAAGGAATAAAGTATCATCAGTGAGTGGTTATCATGCAATAAATGACAAATAGCATCACTCTGAAGCTGGTTTATGCCACAATTATCACGTTATCGCACTTACTTATATGGCTATTTATTACTCATTACAGTTTCTGCAGAGAAAAATAGTCCCATTGCTGCTACTTTGTAGTGGAGCTGCTATGTAAACAATGGTGGGAGTCGAGCCTTCTTGCTAGTTACACGGTAGCTAGTTCAAGTTGAATTACACATTTTCATTTCCAATTATAATACTGAATAGGAAGTTTATGTTGACGTCTTGTTGCTTGTAGGTTTGAAGACATCACACACTTTCTTGTCAGATAACAACAGGAGTTTGCAATGCTAGTTTGTGGATGCAAGCTAGCTAGGAATGCTGACAGCTCTTGGTGTAGAATTAGTAAATGCTTTATACTTTAGTACATTTTAACAGTGTTTCACTGGTAGATACAATGTGTAATGTCAGTGTGGCAGTGAAAATGTACATAGATAGTATGTCAAAGTGAAAGCACGCAAGCCCAATATAGGTCAGGCCTCCAAACTGGGTGCATGGGGCCCTTTGTTACACTTTGTTAAGACGGCGTAAATAGTTTAGTGAATCTCAAAGCAAACAGCAGTGTCAGGTATCTCTAAAGCTCCTCTCAGAGCACTCAGGGAGCGTCTCTCCACACGATATGACCTCAGTCGCCACCAACAACACAAGGAAAAGGTTCCCAGACATCACAAAGGGAATCTGAGTCATTGATCCTCTCCCTTGACCATGTGCAGTTTATAAAATAAAATGGGATCTTAGCACACAAATGCTCCTGGTCACGAGGGATAAAGGGGGAGGGCATTGTCAGAGTGTGTGTCTGTCTGACTGATCCGAGATCTAAGAGACAGACAGGAATGCCAGTAATTCAGCAGGACAGAGACCAGAGAGGCTGGTTAGAGCAGACAAATAAACGTCCTTCATGTCCCTGATCGAACACAATGAATCACTTTAACATCTGTTGTTGTGACCTTGCAGACAATAAGAGCTCTTTACCCTCCGCACTGACTTCTGCTTCTGCCCACGCCTCTTTCAGCACCAAGCAACACTTCTGACAGATGTGTGATGTTTAAATTTGCTCACGGGATCGTCGACAGCTTTGACCAAGTCGGTTCTGGCAAACAAACCCAGCTCTCCATCTGCCAAGAGACAATATCATCAACACGCCTGCCATGAGAAAATTGTCCCGAACTCATAAGAATGTGGGCAGTATCTTTCCCAAAGTTTCTCTTTGGTGAGTGTAACTGGAAAATGTTGCCTTAAATTGCACAGCTTTGAAGTTTAGCATTTAGACAGGGCAGTTTTGCTCAGTTTCCATCATAATATTGTTTTAAGCCCATTGAGGGATTGTGGTCAGGAGTGAGTGATGCTTTCATGCAATTGTAGAAATGTGGGGATGTGATTTAATGTGGTTTTGGTTCTTAATCTAGATGAAAAAAAGAAGAATTCACAAAGTACAGTTCTGGACGTTCTCGACTTTGGGATGACAACAGTACACAATAGCTGGAACAGCTCCTGCTGAAATGCCAACCGGGACAGAATCACAGATTGAGGGATGGAAATGTTACAAACTGTTCTGGAAAAACCGTCTTATGCTGACAGAAAAGAAAAGGCAGCGGTGACTGATGCTTGATTACTGGGAGTACCTCTGCGATTAAGCTGAGGGATTTCTGCTGGATTTAAAACGGATTTTGTACATAGCTTCAACCTGTGGCTGTTCAATTCTCTCTCTATATGTACACACAAAATATGTGAATGCAAGGGAACTCTGTTTGGTTACAAAGGAGAGAAACCTAAAGGATCCAAACAAAACAGCAGAAATGGACACAAAGTGGAAAATCACATACATGAGAATAGAGCGAGTCGTTAAACTACACGCCATGTATCTTCTACTGTATTTGGCATATCTGGGGCATGCATTGAAAGAATGTTTAAAGAGCATATAATTGATGAAATATGCTGGTCATGGTATATGGAAGTGTAAACCATATGCCGTCATTTTCCCCTCACTAATGCCAAGCTGCACATTATAACTTTTATATCATTTTACTCAACATTTCCCACTTTATTATGTAAGATGATGTCTTGTGTTTACACATGGTATGTTCTCACACACAGCAATAGGTAAATGGTGATAATGTACATTTTTCCACATTGCATGAAATTAAAGGAATCCAAATGTTGTTTCCAAACTGGAAATCAAAGCCACCTTGTGGGAACAAAGTATGTTGGGAATGTGAGTTTTTAAAATCGCTGACACAGCACAGCAGTTTTATCGTTCTTCATGTTTCATTTTGCAGTTCAAAATGATTTGAACCCATTTTGCACATAGAACTGTGTAAGATTTGACATCCATACCAGTTCAAGATAAAACTTGTTCATGTTCACAAATCTTATATGCTGTAAGTGGAGCCTAAATCAGACATTTCTTCTGATCTGCCTGGGGATGTTTTGTCCATATAACATTATTTCCGGGACAGTTAGAGTTAGAGAGTTTATTATGTTTGCCTTAGATCAAGCCTGTCAGATGAAACTCTGTGAATACCATTGCGTGACTCCTAGTCATCTTCACTGACCAGTGGAAGCTGCAGCAGGCTTCTGGCCTGAGGGGTTTGTGAGGGGTTTGACCCCTTTGATCGAAGGGGATGGTTTAAACACACAAGAGAACTTGACCTGTGAGCGTCAGCTGTCAGTTGAAATATGCTGACACTGCTCCAGGGGGCAAACGCATCTGCTGAGAAACAGAATTGTGCTCCTGGTCTGTGAAACAGTTTAGCATCAGGAGGCTGTGCTGGAAGCAGATCAAGGCATTATTGACTTTAGCAGTTGGATGTATATTTGCTGAGCTTGTCTACTACTGTAAATCAGGGCAGGAGTCCCTGGGCTGAGGCTCCTGTGATTTAGACCCAACAACAAACTGACCACCAGATGATTAAATACAGACATTTTCTTCAGTGGGCAGAGGAATGTTATAATTACACTTATCTGGAAATTAATAGATTACTTGACAAATGGACGTCTATGGAAAAACTGGTCATTTCTCTGTAGAAAGACCAGATTCTATCACCACATGAACTCAACACGATGGCAAAAAGCTATTTTTGGCTGGTGGGGGGGGGGGGGGACATTTGTTTGACAGCCGAGATAAACAGAAAAGATAGAGTTGGTCATGGAGAGTGTAAAGCTCACTTAAGACACTGTAGATGTTAACCAGACAAGACATTTTTGCTCTTTGGTGCTTAACAGGTCACACGATTTGTGATTTTGAATTGAATCTTTGAAGGCAGTGTAATGCTCTGTGTGAACTGAGGGGGCGTGTTATTGACTGGGTGGTCTGAAAACAGCAGTCATGACTGTGAGGGTGTTTATCTTCAGCAACAGCTGGCAGACCCAGATGATCTGAGTCTGGCCAGCAGGATGCCGATGAGAGCCTGAAACTCTGGTGCCATGATCAAAACTGCGGCAAAACTCCAACAGATACTCACCCAGAAACCTAAATCCTGGTCAAACCTTATCAGAGAATTTTCATAAACAAGCCGAGAACTGCAAAATTTCCTTTGCAAAAAACAATAATTGAGTTTTTTATTTTTTTAAAGAATATACTGAGAGTGAAATCGGTGAAGCTGTATTTATTTGTGTTTTGATTATATGTTTATTTAATTTTATTGGCCTTTAAATGCAAAATAGACTCAAAATACAAATGAAAAATATCAATAAATTGTTTAAATTGTATGTGCTTGTAATACCCCTTATTTATCAGATTGTTTCACATCAATAATGAACTATATTATCTCCATGGTTTCTGACAGCAGCCAGGCAGTAGCTCTGTGTGGGTGTGTGACTGTCAGCACGCGGTGGCTTTCACGTGCTGCGCCTCCTTCACTGGCTTCCTCACGGCAAAGTCCCAGAGCAGTTGTAGCGCACGTGTGGAAATGGATGAGCGAGGAGGGAAGAAACACGCTGAGGGAATGAGATCCTCATCATGGGACTGAACCAGCAAAGCCATGTTTATTTACTTTACAGTGTTGATTTAAACTGTGCATCAGTTACAGATGTATCACCAGGATGTGTGCGGTGATATCTCCAACATCTGCTGGCAAGTGAGAATCCTCTGGACACACGTTCAATCATAAAGACAGCGATTGCATTATGTAGCGTGTAAACAAGAGCAAACTAATGAGTAATCGCCCCTGACACTCTGCTGTCTACAGCCATATTTCAGATTCGACAATATTACTGCAGTACTTTGCGGTCTGGAAGTGAATAACTGATCTCTGGCCCATGAGAATGTTCCTATGATGGTGACCTCAAGACCTCAAAAGTAAGGATTTCAAATATTTATACAAGGAATATACATTTATATTGACAACTTTGAGTCAAAAAGATGTTTTGATTAACATTCATCATAATGGAATAATGATAAATTGGGAAATAGGAACACTAATCAAATAATTCATCATCATTAACTCATGCACTATTAAGAACAAATAGCCCCAATGAGGACTCACTTAGCCTACACTTCCCAGCATGCATTGGTGCAGTCTATGCAGCTTAAACCCTGCAGAAACTCTTCTTTGCTCTTGCTTATTTATACAGTTATGGGAGCTTCTCAAAGGACTTTTCCGACCTGCATTTGACACTGAAATTAGGTTTTTTTCTCCTCTTGTGTTTTTGTTTGCGTGTGGCCATACAGATGTATGTTCAGCTCTGTGACAGTAAGTCAGCAAAAGCTAATATTTGCAGTGCCTTTAAGCTGAAGTGCATCATTATTCTCATTCATTTAAGCAAATCTACTACATGGGTCAAACATAACATCGTGTCACATGTTCCACTGGATGGAAGGTTGTGCATGTTTTTGTTTTAATTCTTTCAAACCAAAATGAGCCCACGTGCCAAAATAACATTGCAGATTCCAATGCCAATGCTGTAAATGTCATCCATTCATACTTCCAGCTTCATTTGAATGATTGTGAAAAGAGTGGTAGCCTATAGGTTTGAAACAGCTGGACATGTGCATATATAGAAAGCAGATGTGGCTTGGAATGTCCACCACATGGAAAAGCTGATTGTGCCTTTACCTCTACTACAGTAAGAGAGGATCCACCAGCCAAGAGTCTGCTCAGCAGAGCTGAAAAATACCTCTGGAAAGTTGTGGGACTGAAACACTTCGGGGCAGACTCCAGCGTCAAGCCTTTTTTCTGCAGCTGTGTTGACCTTGTGGGTCTTCTAAGCATGATTTCTAAATTGAGGTAAAAGGCTTTTGTCTGATCTCTGTGTTACATGCAAGGTTGGAACACGCAAAAAGCAAGAATTCACTGTCGTATGTCAAGCAGTAGCTGTGTTGGGATTTTAACCCCAGAAAGTAGATTTCACATGTTGGCTGACTACACTGCAGAGTCTGTAAAACCAAAAGAATGTGTGTCTATATACACACACACACAAGTGACGAGACGCGAATGACACAGTTTATAACAAAGCTGGGATGTTGACAAGGAAGTCAATTCACTTCAATGTGAGCACACAGAGAAATCAGGGTCACCAGTTACAGATGTAAACTCAGGTGAAACCGAACAACCATCAGGATCGCAGCTGCTCTGTATGTGAACGTGCCTGTATGTATGTGTGTGTCTGTGTGTCTGTATGTGTGTGTGTGTGTGTGTGTGTGTGTGTGCGCGCGCGCGTGTGTGTGTGTGAGTGAGAGAGGGAGACATGCAAAATACTTTCACTGGAAAGAAATGTAATACTAGAAACAAGCTAAATATTGAGTCTGCTATTGTAGTAGTAGAGAAACAAATAAATATGTTTTCTGCTTCCTAGTGGTTGAAATGCAGCTGCATCCTGCAAGCATAATGGATCCTCCAAATTTGACCAACGGCCTCCTGCCCTGGCACAAGGAGCGCTTCAGTCGATACGTTTCCCCCAAACAACCCGATTTTGAGCGACGGCCCAAAACTACAAAAACGTTCGTCAAAAGAATGCTTTTTCTTTATCTTTACAACCCCCTGGCTTCCGATATGGCAAAAGTTTGTTTGTTTGCTTTATCCACCAGATATGCAACAAATCGTGTCTGGGCCATAAATGACAACATGGCAGATCGATCGCTGTTTTCGAGGAATCGTTAGTGTTTACTGAGAAAGTGTCTGTCACAAAAGGAATCCCATTAAAAACCATCTGTGCCGGAATTTTGTGGAATCAAACATCGTGTTCTTGAGTTTAGTGCAGTGATCTGCTTCTTCGTCTCGTTTTAAGATGCTGGCTAGGAAATTCTTAACATAAGTAGATTTGTTAGACTGTAAATTTATTTAAATGTACTGGCAGAATTTCTTGCCGCTCTTGTTTTTATCCTTGTTTTGAAAATAAGACTTGAGGACTTCAGTCATTTAAACACAAATACCTTTCCCTGCCTTGTGCTGCTCTCAGACAGCCTGTTTTCATATATTCAGCTTTGATACACTCACACACACTCTTCACCGTGCGGCCTCGGGACCCCAGCTTCCCCCTCTGGTGGTGTGAGCCGACTCCACTGCAGGTATGTGTGTGTGTGAGCACCTTGCCAGGCGCTTTGAATGGCAAACGCATCTGGCGGTGCTACACAACATTTTACCTTGGTCTCAGCAGATTAACAGAGGGGGATATTTATTGTGATTTGAACATGCAATCATGGAAAACTGAGCAGCATACCTCTGTGCAACCCTCTGTAGACATGAGACAACCAACTTCCTTCTGCTAAATCACTTAGCATGCTGATAGCTTCAGTGCTTTGTGTTGATCTGGCTCTTGAGACGCAGAGAAAGAGATATCCATACCACAAATGCTGGGTATCGGACCGTTAATGATTCTGGCTTGTTTTTGGCCTCGCCGCCTCTCATACTTCCTGCACAACTTTCTAAGTGCGCCAAAAGAACTTAATGACAACTATCTCACTCTCCAAACAGCCCCGACGCATTATGACGACCAACATCTGTCACAATACGGCTTTAGATGATGTTACAAAGCGATTTGCAGGATGCACAGAGCGGCGTGGAGCTGTAATGTGAGGGGCTGGGGAAGGTTGCAGACTTAGCTCATGTCTTCATAAACATCCAGCAGCATAACTGTGGTCTGTGTTAGGGGCTCATTAATGTAGATTTGAAGCCTTCTCAATGACCAGGTTGTCTCAAACACGTCATGTCTGAGGCCGGGAGGATACTTTATCACGTCCAGCAGCCTCACTCAGCGCCGCTTTTCCACTCTGCGGCTGCAACAACGCGACTTTGATAAAAGACGGCACACGTTGCCGCCGACAGACAACATCAAGAGAGAGTGTGGATCAGTTTCCATCTGTTGTCTACTAGTCAAATGTGATGTTGAGGAGAAAAGAGTTCAATACATTAGGGAAATGCAAAGCTCATTAAAGTGACACACAACTTTGACATTTTGACTCATTCATGAAAGAGGAAATGTTGCCTTTGCCGTGTTCTGTGTTTAGCTGACACACTTCAAATGGTGAGGAAGGAGATACAGTATCACTGATGATGACGTCATTCACCTCAAAATAGTCACAAGACTAAGATAAAAAGAATCAACTATGAATAAAAACATTCATCTTATGTATTCATAATGCAGCTAAAGCCAGACTAGAGCCTCAACTTCTGCATTAACAACAATGGTTCACGAATAATTCATATATTATGATAATATGATTATCAATACTAACAGTTGAATCCAAAAAACAAAACTATAGTTCCAATATTGCGTTTCACAATCTCCAAAAATAAGCTTATAAATGGACAACAAATTTGCCTATAAAGCAATAAAAGGGGCAAAAGACAGACAATAGAGAATATCAAATATGATGAACTTTTACCTCTTGTGTCACCTTTTTACCTTTTAGGATCTCATCACTTCTTCTGCAGGCCGGTGGTTTGGCCTTTTCATTGCGTTCACCCACTGCATTTATTTCAGACACTAAAATAAGAGCCGTCTGCTACAAAGACATCAGAATTTGGTCAAAGTTTCACATCGACAGCCAAATGTCTCACTGTCTCTGAGGACGGCTTTGTGGCAAACAAACACAACAGAGGAAGTAAACTGAGACGACCGCGGGAGCTTAATTGTCCTCTTTTTCCACCATGAAAACGTATCTCCACTTTATCACGCGAACGCTCTCTGGCTCGCCGCTCTCGAGTGGAGCATCGTCACGAGGAGCTTCTGAAAGGATTTAATTAGATGTCTGGGCCGGCCCGTTACGTAACCATTAGGCTGCCTGTGTGCACACTGGGGTTTAGGCCCAAGGTATTGGGAGAAACCATCAGTGAAGGTTTGTGGGGGCAATAAGTGGCACCGCATTGATGATGAATGACAAATTAAGAATGAATGAATCAAGTAGTTTAAAATGAACAGTTTAGATTCCGCTGTCTCATCCGTGGTGGTTGTGGTCGTGGTGACGGTTCTGAGTTATTGTGCCGCCCTCAGGCTCTTCACCTTGGGCCTTAATCATGTGGACGCTGTGTTTGTTCCTGCCCGGATCATAACTATCTGTTCTTTGTGTCTCGCTCTTTATCGGTCATGTGACACAATACAAAGTCATCAACCCCTCTCTTGTCTGTCATATTCACAGTCGGACAGAGTTCATGTGTCTTTGCTCCAATCTGGTGGCATATGATTTGCAGAAAAAACAATAGGCCAGAACATTCCATCATCTACCACAAGAGGAATCATGAGCTAAACTGTCAATCGATCTCTTTAACAATCAATCAAAGAGCAAACAGAGTAATAATGTGTCCGTCTCACGAGTCCATATTAACCTGTCTCCTCTGTGTCTCTGTAAGATAAGGACGTCTCCTCAAACAGCTTTCACAGCTCCAAAGTGTCATCAGTAGAAACTTCAAAGCCCATCTGAACCAAATGATGAGGAACAGGCGTGTGTGATATTACTTTCAGGATAAATGACCCACTGTATCTCTCCTCAGGTTGCCTGGCGACCCCAGCAAAACACCGTCGGCCTGTTTAGGGGAGTAAATTTTATTCAAATATCCACATTAATCACGCGAGGAGCGAATAAAAACCCGGTCATGTTAAAGTTGAACTAATAACATGTGTGCTTGGACTCGGCCTGCATGTGACGCTGAACATAAGCAAGAGGAATAAGAGAAAACCTGCGACCTGCCATGACGGCTGCTTTGGAAAAATATTTTTTGTACATAAAAGTGTTGTATTACAGAAATAAAAATGTCTGGAGGATGTTACTCGATACTCCTCCTGAGATATTTACCCTGCTTAAGCCAAAGCAAAGTCCATCAGAACCTCCGACAATACGAGCGCGTTCTGTAGCAGGAGACGAAATCCAACACGGGACAGACGGAGACGTTTGAGACTAATCACAGCTAACGAGTCAAACCACTTCCATAGATTGTCCACATCGATAAATATGATGAAGATGAAGAGTATTAGATCATCAGCATCCTCATTTGCATCAAACTGGATTCTGAGAGGAGTGAGCTGCGTGATTAAAGACAGAAGAGAGAAACTGTGTGAGTTTTACTTGTAATATTAGACGTTACAAGTACTTCTGCAGGAGCCTGTTTGAACTCATTGCTCTTCCTTTTCTCTGCTTCATTTCAATTTGGAGACGGAATCTCAGGCTGTTGCATAACGTTTACACAATCGTTTGGGAGGAATCGTGTTTTATTGGCCCGATAATAGCAGATTAACAGGCCCACCGCGTCTTTAAAGCGAAGGCGTATCAAACCGCACAGATTGATTTTTCCCCTTCACACTGGCGGTTCACACAGATTAAAGTGTTAAAGTCTCATTGCTATAAACCCATTGTGTCCCTGTGAGAAAGTTCCACGTAAAACAGCAGTTTTGAAGACGGTCAATCCATCAAATAAGACCTCTGACGCACTTCATAAGATGCAACTTAACCATAAACAGTGACCTTGGACCTTTGATAAATACAAATCTGGGTCATTTCTTAATTAGGCAAAAACACAAAATGAATGTAACTCATTCTAAATGGCTGATACATAGACTTTCTAAGTACTGAGGTGTCTTCAGTCTTGGTTTCTTGGGTGGTTTCATGGTTTAGTCATCTGGATAAATGGGATCATTATTTGTGTTGCTGCTTCTCTGTCTGTCTGGCTCGTGCATGGCAGCAGGTATGACTAAAAAGTGAATCTGTGGTGAGGACACTGCGGTGAACCACAGCTATGAGAGCAGAGAGCAGACCTCACATAAACAAAGCGCGCTTGTTTTAATCAGACTTTATACATTTTAAACAAAACGGCTTTAATACAGTCATTACCTCACAGGCCCATCTGAGGGCTTTGACTCACTCGACCTCTCATAAAGCAACGGTTCCAATTCTGCAGATCTTAACATTATTTCTCCAATTCAGATCAGCAACAACCTCTGCCACCGAGCAAACTGTCAGGCTGAGAATTACACCAGCACCCTTTCAAGGACCCACCAGAGTTTGTGGGTCACAGCCCAGGGTTCAAACATCAGCTGCATGGGCTTCATAGAGGCTGAGCCAGGAGGAGGAACAAACACGGCGCCAACACACACAGTGTTGGTGATGATAAAATTCATCATAATCATAAGCACAACAGAGACTTCCACTACACACCAAGTATGACATCACATCTATATAATATATGTGTGACAATCCTGCTTCCCGTTTCACTGTTTGGTTTGTTAAAACTCAAAGTCTCAAAGTCATGATCTGACCCAGTCTCTGCTCCTTTATAATGTTTGAGGTTGTCTGGTAAACGTTTCTTTCATTTGCAAAGTGTAACGTGACGTCTTATTGGGCTCAGCTGCACGACAGAGAGAAATGTGGATGAATTAAAGATGTTTAAAGTCATTATCATGCAAAGTCAGTTTTCATAAACACTTACGAATGATGTTGACTGTTCCTGCAGTACTCTGATACTCAGAGAGGAAGTAACTCATACTCTGAGAACAATTTATGGGATCTGTTATTCAACATGCGCAGTTAATCCTGCTGTCACTCAACGCACGCGTACAAGAACACTGTGAACTTTTAATGATCTCACACTCAGGACGCTTTACAAAGTGGCTGAAACACGGAGGGAAATCAGCTCCAGTGATCAATAAAGCCATGACAAGCGGCCAGCCGAGCTCTGCCTCTTCATCAAACGTCTGCCAGTCCTGCGGCTGAATTCCACACCAGTGACTTCTGCAATAAAAAGATGGAACATGTTTTCCATTGATTGGCTTTTACGAAACGCCAGCATCTCGAGCGGGAACACACCAGCTGATGTTCCCGGTCTGTGTCCACTCAGGGATGTCCAGCGTTGGATAAGGACAAATTATGCTCCAACCCCGCGAGGTCACGGAGAGTTGCATGCCACTTATAACGGAGCGCTTGCGAGTGTTCCGAGATCTCTGCTCTGGAGCGTGTTCCTGTTGGCCCGAGTGCAACATCGCCTATCCAACAGTTACAAAACCAATTCAGGCAGGAACCATGAATCAAAGATTACAGCTTAATACCGTCTTCCTCTAACAGCCTTATTATTATAGACATACCTTGACCGATGTTGTCTTAAAGTTAGTTTAGCTGTATTGTTAAAGTATCAGATCCCACACAAACTCTCCCATCTTGTTTTGTCTATTGTTAATCAGAAGACGATGTTATTTATAACCAAGCACGCCGCACATCTGCTGCTCTCCAGATGTTGTTCAGATGAAATTCAGTGTTTGATTGTTAAATATGATGTAAGGGTATAAACTTAGATGGATAAACTGGCCATGTGCTTTGATGACTTTGTGTTTTATTGTCAATTAGATGCAGATGTGTGACAAGACATTAGAATTTCATACATTCTTCTGTCTGGCACTAAACAACCACACGCTCCATTGAACGTGTTGGCATTTATAATTGATGTCATGAACTCCAACGTCTCATGTCTTTTCTCTGATCGGCAAATTTGCAAAGATGCTTGTTGTGAGCGGGAATAAATAATGAAAACCTGCTCTGCCTCTGTGAAAAACCCTCTGAGTCACAGCGCTTTCTGTAAACGCAGCATCATCATCATCATCAGGTTAATCACGCAGTGAAAGGGCCTCGCCAGACGAAAGTGGAAAAGCTTTGTTTGAATTTCGAGACATTACTGTCCGTTGATGTCTGGGGGTGTGGATGACCGAAGGCATCTGCTCTCATATCTGATCCATCTCCTGTCTTTGTTTGTGTCTTCGTTGGTTCAACGAGCCTCGATAATTCACATCAGCCCACAATACAGGCTTGTTTGTTCTTTGCAGGATTAACAAACAGCAGATTTGTTGTGTGTTTGTGTGCCGCTTGGTGCTACCAGCCATTCCTCACATTCCAGCCTCAGCCATTAACAAGTCTGCCTGCGGGTTCAAGGTTCAAAACCCCTCCGCTGCCAAGCCGTGTTACATAAGGACACTCTGTCGTTTCCTGCCGTCACAGAGAGTGGCGGGCCCTCTTGGAAGCACCACAAAATCCAAGGACACCGGCTGCCATATAAGGGCGTAGATGCCACAGCATCATCACACATCTTTTCCCATAATTCCCCAGACAGGAAAGGTATGTACCCGGAAAAAATGACCACTTCCTCTTTCCTCCGCCTCTGCATCGCTCTTATCTGTGTACTGGTGTTCTATGTGTTTTGCATCTGTTTATGCTTGTGTGTGTGTGTGTGGGTGTGTGTGTGTGTGTTGGGCTGTGAGCAGCGATTGAAGTTTGGTCTTGGAATGTGTTGTTTATTTATGAGGAGCATTTTCCTCAGAACCTCAGCTGATGTCATGACAGTTTCCCTGCGTGAACGCGGCGATAAATCATCTCTGGAGTTGCGCTCACAGTGGTTGTTGGAGTTGAGCTGCTGAGCTGCAGCGACATTTCGCCGCTCTGTCTAAAGATGATGAAGTCGTGCGTGTTTTAGCGATGAACTCCCCCAGCAGTGGAAAAGTGTTTAATCCCTTAAAAAAGTCCACGTCTGCAATCACAGCTTCACTCTGGCTTTATTTATGTCTGCGGGACCAAAGTTCAGCAAAGATCATTTGGCTTCATTTTCAGAGACACACACTCACACACAGACTCACACACACACTCACACGAACACTAACTTACTTCCCGGACACACGGTCATCAATCAGGCGAAATGCTCCGATGCCTCAGGCTGCAGGACCCACATGGGCCCCAAAGAAGGAGGCTTGCACTCTGATTAATAGCAAATTTATTTTAGAATCTGTAAAGATGAGAATCAATGTGTCCAAATGCAGAAATCAAGATCTCAGAATTGATTTAGTGGATATTAATCAAAGTGATCAAATTAGGCAAATTTAAAGTCAAATACAGGCTGGGTAATGATTTTTATAGATGACGTCATCCTGATAGGAATCCTTACATTGAGCGTAATGTGAAATGTATCATGTCCCTGTAGCATCTCCTAATGATTGATCAATAGGAGACGCTCAGGTTGGGTGGCGGGTGCAGCAGGTAGGAAGGAGGAAAGAGGGAGTCGGTCGTCATTTCTGTCTGCTGCTTTAACGGGATAACAATTCAGAGGAGCTCAAGATAATGAGCAAAATTACAACATGCAGGGACGCAGAAAAACAGAAGTCAAACAACTCAAACAGGAAGGAAACCAGAACAGATGCTTCAAGTATGAACACACGACAACCAGGACAATCTGACGACCTCAGATGCCACAACCTCATCACGACCTCGGCACGACCTTGCCAAGTCGTACCATTACAGGAATGACCGTTGTGCAATTTGAGTCGTTGGACGACTTTGGGGTTTCTAAAGTGGCTTGGTCAGCTCGGTGTAAAGGGGAAGCGGCTGGGGTGCGGATGAGAGTGTGAGGGAAAGTCACCGCTGGACAAAGATGAGCGTTGACCTCGAGTGACCTGATGAGGTCTGTCCTGAATCTGGGGCAAACGCCATCGCAGAGGAATGAAGAAATCAACTCTAAAGCCAAGCCAGAGCTGCGGTCCAAACACGTACGGAAGTCTTTGCGGGAACGATTTCAAGGTTCATGTGACGTGTGTGTCTGTGTGTGTGAGGTGTTCCAGGGTTCAGGTAGGGTGTTTGGGTTCTCCTGCTGTTCTCATTCTCAACTTTTAAACCAGGGGACTGATTTACAAACGGGACAAAGCGGCTCCGCAGGCCTGCAGACACTCCAGTTACCGTAAACGACACCCAAACATTTTCTCTCTCACCTCTCAAAGTCACTGGACGTCTACGCAAATAGATCTTTACGAGGTGTCAGGCCCGGCGACTTCTGAGAGGGCCGCCGATGACAGAGGAGCCTGTGGAAACGCTGCCATGGCAGGCAGGAGGATATTCCATTTTAAGTTAATTTTGCTATAAATCTTCCCTTTTTTTCCCCTCGTAAGGAAATCTGCGAAAAAGCTTTCTCGCAGTAGAAGAAGACAGCTGCCATTCCACAACATCTGGGACCTCCAGACGTATTACTGTCAATATTATTCTGCTTTCTGCTTCTACTAGAGTCGATTTCTTTGCTGTATCCTGATCGGACTTTGACCTGCGCTTCTACGCCACTGCCGCCTTGGCGCGGAGATCCAGAACCGCTAATCCTGCCTTCATCTGCCAGAATCTAATGACCGCGTGGAGCCGGCGGCCTTCGCTCATAAACTCATTCACAGACTTAGAAGAAGAAGTAGAGCCAGAGATGTTTGAGGGTGTTTGTGCTGACACGAAAACACGAAATGTCACCAACAGTAAGCAAAATAGATGAAGAAGAAGGTGACATGTCGACGTATCGTGTTTATGTAGTGAGTAACGGCTAGGGAGAAATGTTCAGATGGCGATGCCAGAGGAGGAAGAGGACGGGACAAACTGATACAGCAGACCAGAGCGTCGTCTTGGCCCTGTGTCCCTCGATTTGGAACCGCCCGCGTCTGTTCTTTGTCTGGGTCAGAGCTGCTGCTGCTGCTGCTGCTGCTGCTGTTTCCTCCTCCTCCTCCTCCTCCTCCTCCTCCTCCTCCTCCTCCTCCTCTTCGCTCCCTCTCTCCCCGCTGAGGTAAATATGAGTCACTGACTCAGCAGCTGGTCTTCGTCATTCCCCCAATATCTCCCAGGACTCCATAGAACACCAGCTGCCGAAATCGCTGCACTCTGACAACATCACTTCCTCTTTATCCTTGTATGGACAAAGTCTTCTTCTTCTTCTCATCCCAAAAAAAGGGATTTGATGTATGGGTATGAGTTGTTTTGTTGAAGATTAAATAGCTTCTTTTGTTTTGTTTGTTCAAACGAATCCTGCGTGTGTTCTCCGTGGGAAACGGTCATAGGCTCGGTGATTTATCGCCTCCTCGCACAGTTTGTTTCCCTCGAGGTAACGGCGACATCACGCAGACCAGACGGTGTTTGTCCCTCAGCCCACCTACACACAACACACACACACACACACACACACACACACACACACACACACACACACACACACACACACACACTGACTGCGCAGCTTGTGGTTTACTTTGTATAAAACCAAAATGTGTTGATTTCAAATTAAAAGTCCTGCAGAGTAACTGAGCATGAACTCTGGAATGTAAAGAATCACCCCAATAATCCCAGGACACATTTCCTGTATTGCTCATGTATTGATTCAAGCATCAGTGACGGAAATTCCCAAATTTGGAGCTTTTTACAGCGTGAAAGATTTCGTATTTCAAAGAGAGTTTCCTGATAGCTGTAAATTACATCATGAAAATTCCCGAACGTCTGCAAATTCCCAAATAGAAATTGTGTGTGTATGTGTGTGTTACAGGCTGTCCTCACGTTGGAATTTCAAGTGTATAATAAGTCAAATGAGAAAGTCTTTTCAATACACTGGGGACCGTCAGTATGATATTATTCTTACTTTTTTTGTTCTTTTATTGTTCATGTGCTCGGAATTTTGCACTGGCTTCACAACTTAACCACTCAATTGACTTTATTCTTGCTATGACCATCAGATAAATGCAGTGGAATACCCCAAATACTCAAGTAAGCTACCCTGGACTTGTACTTGAATACTTTCCCATGCCAGGTCACACAGATAAACAATCTTCCCGGCATTTTTATAAGAGTTGGAAAATTGTGTTACATTTTTTTTGGTGGGAGATTTTCCCGCACAGGCTCCTAAAAGCAGTCGTGAAAACAAGCGAGGCCTCCGGGTCTTTGGTCTGTTGATTACGGATGAGTGGGCTCCATTATTGAATGTTTAGACCCGAGGTGTTTAGTTTTCCCATTCCAGCCGGCCTGAGAGGACAGTCGGGTCTCTGTCTCGCTCCCATCTCAACTTCCACTCTCTCTCTCTCTCTCTCTCTCTCTCTCTCTCTCTCTCTCTCTCTCTCTCTCTCTCTCTCTCTCTCTCTCTCTCTCTCTCTCTCTCTCTCTCTCTCTCTCTCTCTCTCTCTCTCTCTCTCTCTCTCTCTCTATCCATACTCTGCTTATTTGAGGAGTCGTGGTGGAATCTCCTGTCCCTTCTGTTTTGGTAGAGAGAGAAAGAGAGGGAGAGAGGGAGGGAGGGGCGGCCACGTGTTTATCCACGGGACCTGGTGGAAAATACAGAATGAGCTCTTCTCCATCCTCTCACCTGTTTTATTTTCCAGGTAGAGCTCTGTTCAGACCTACCAGATGCCCCTCTCCCTCTTCCTCTTCCTCTTCACCTTCTTCTTTTCTCTCTCTCCCTCCACTTTTCTTTGGGCAGTTTATCTCCTCGCCTCATCAGCCGTCACCTCAAGTGAAGTGTTCAGACAAAAAGTACTGGAAAGAACCTGAAAGTGTTTTGGTTTCTGGAGCGCCGGAGATAAAAAATCGCTAACATTGTTACAAAATGTTTCTTTGGACCTTCTGCTGGTTAACTGAAGTTTTCTCTGCAATTGACTTTGGCAAATTGAAGGCATCTCAGCGTCGGAATACAGGGCACCATTGTTAGCGAGCCCATGTTCCCCCCGGAGCCAAGACAAGTCGTTGATCCAAAAAATTAAGTTTGAGGATGACTGGGCGCCGTTTCATTTCAACAGATCGTTCCTTTGTCAGAGAGTCTGTGATGAATGAAAATGCTACGCTGTTAACCTGCAGCGAGCGGATAAATCAATCACTCAGGCCGGAGCGCCGTCTGCCAGAAAGGGAGCCCCGTTAGATTCTCTATAATCCCATTTACATTATGCAACAGTTTGTAATTAATCATAAACTATGTTGGATTCTGTTTCCCAGCGCTGAGACACACACAACATTCTCTGCTTATCCACTCTGATGACTCGTGCCAGGAACTATTCCACGTCTATAAACAGTTCCTCTGGGTCGCAACGCTGACAGAATGAGAGAATCTGCATTAACGGCTACATTAAAGCATAATTTGACCTCAGTCTGGGTTTGATCACGACGACATCTGGGTGGATTTCAGACGAAAACCGGCTTGGCCGCGTTTCTCCAGTTAAAGCTTGTTCTCAGCAGTAATGGCTACTCCATTAACACGTAATGGTGGCTTAAGTGTAATTTTCGGGACTCGGGGACGCTGATTGTGTCGAGATCTCAATCAGCAACGGTTACTGATAATCCTGATGTTATTGTTGGATGTTGACTAACTTAAATAATAGCCTAATGTGGGCCATTACCAGAGTTTAAGGGGACTTCTGGGCCTGTGTGGAGCCTCGGGTGCCCCTCCCTCCTTGGCTGGGCCGTGCTGCCGTGTAGCCCTTGGCTCCCGGGCCAAGGTGACACCATCTCCCTGTATGCTGACCAGACCCTTTCCCCTTTGGCTTGTTGCTTTTTATGACAGCTCTACCGTCCATTTAGTGCTTTACTGGTGACAAGTGATGAAATGACCTTAAAGCTCTTGAGGAACCAAACAGGAAAGCTTTCAAAAATGTCTCATTAGGAACTCGGGACGCAAACTTTTACCATCTCTGGACTCTCATCTGTCTCATCACCTCACGCCCATGTTAAAGTGGTAGATCAGTAAAAAAAGCCGCCGGCGTTGCATAATCCGCCTCGGGCTCCAGGCTGGATGGAGACAAACACAAGCAGGACCTCAGGGCAGCAGAGCCCAAACATCTGCAGCTCTCTTCCCATCTTCTCAGAAATAAGGCAATCGGAAACCCCGTGGCTGAAAACACCTTTGCCTCCTCATCTGGTCCTCCTTAACACCCAGCAGCAGATCCTCCCGCTTTTGGGTTCAGTCTCGTGTGATACTTCAGCTGGACTCTTTAATATTTGGCTTTTCCTGTTTTTTTTTCTTCATTGTTGGACCAATTTGAAGGAATTTCACTGACTGTTTCTCGGCTGCCACCTCATGAAAGACTCAGTTCTTCGCTCTCCAAAGGCAACAAGACGCACGTGTTGAGGCTGACTGGAGCTGACAGAGCTGCGCCTGTATCAGAGGGACTTAGGGACTTTGGTTCATTATCGATTAAGGAGATATGGAAGCTGTGTGCTAAAACAGGAAGTCAGCGCCTTTTATTTGTATAATGTTGCTATGCAGAAATACATCGTACAATCCCACACACAGATGAATGCGGGGAAGGATGTCGGAGGGCTGGCGGCGGGTCAGATGGCGAGCCTAATCTCTGCGGGGAACGGCGGGAACGGGAAGGGGACGAGAGGGGGAGGAGAGGGGAGGGTTGCAGCTTTGAGTCACGCAGTACAAAGGAGTGAATCACGCCTGTGCAGAGCCGGCTGAGTGACTGGTGTTTGGATCCATCCCAGCCGTGGAAAAGATGGGAATCTGAGCCACGGCCGGAGAGCCACTCCACATGGCTGCACATGTGTATACTTGACGGGAGTGTGCGCTGATGAGCCCACACACTCTTTCAGTCAAAACATACGACCGTGTGTGCACATGAATATGCACACGTGTCTCCGGTGATGAATGTTGCACCAGCATATTGATTTCTCATGCATGCTAATAGAAATGCTAATTAAACTCCCAATGAGTGTTGTGTAAAACGTTCACACTGAATCAAATCGTGAACCCACAGTGAGTTAAAAACCAGAACCAGGTGAAAGTTGGTGAAGAAGGTTAGAGAGGGAAGATTTGTGTTTTGTAATCAGGAGTTGGTGGAGATCAAAACAGAGCTGAAACGGTAGAGTGAGTATTGGTCATTCATGGTTTGGTGGAGTGGACTGAAGCGTGGTTCATGTTGCTCTGAGTCAGCTGAGTCACGACACGGCCCTGCGGGGTTACGTCAGGACTGTGTGTCGGCTTTTTTTTGGAGTTTTTCTTCCCCTTATTGGGCCACGAATCCTGTCGTTGAAAGTGATAAGCGAGGCCATCTGATCTTTTCATCCTCTGAAGCTGCTCGCCGGGTGTTGGATATAATCCATACTTCTGACATTAACTGCCTTCAGTTCTTGTGAGACGAGTGTGTCGGTCATCTATCATCTATCATAGTTTACATACCGAAGAGGAGACAGATGATGTGGACACGGAGAGCAGACAGGAAGCATGAAGCCAAACACAGGGGGAAGATCTTACCTTCACGCTAGGCCACAGTCTGACCCCTGAGCTGCTCTCTGATTGGAGCAGACACATTGCTGACAAGCTGAGAGGACAGGGTTGTTTCCTCCGTTACTTCCTAAAGCTGCTTGTGTGTGTTTTAACTGTACAATTTTAAATCTGTTGTTAGATCTTAAATGCAGAATCAAATGTAGAATCAGCCTGATTGTTGGTCGGGGGGCGTCGCACTGAGACAGACGCTTACTCACTATCGAAACTAAAGCAAAACAGATTTGACTTTTATCACAAAAACCTTCAATTCTTTTTGAAGGCGACGGCACAAAGGGACAGCCAGCATCCATCTCCCAAAGTCTGGCTCTGGTTCTGGCTGGAATGTGGCTAGTAGCCGTGTGGTTGTGCAGACTGGGAAGTCTTAAATCACCAACAGATATTCTGCAGACTCATGTTTTCACTCTCCTCTGTTTATTCTCCCTTTTCGTGCCTTTGCACTATCGTCCGTTACGCCGCACTGACGCTGACCTGAGCTGTTATTGCGGCACGTCTCTGGTAAGATTTTGTGATTCGCAGCAGCCGTTGTGTTCACAGCTGCTCTAGATAACTGCACAAAGAAGATGCACAGGGCCTCAGACAGAATCTTTCTTTACACAGACAGAATCTCCACATTGCATTGCTCTGTCACTGCTCAGTGATGGACTTGACTTGACTTGAACTTGGCATGGAATCAATAACATCTTGTTGCAACGAAAAGGTTTGATTTCCTCAATATCCAGCGAGGTTGAGAGCGGATGAAGTGGATCATCAGTGCTTTTGATATCCGGAATGTTGTCTTTCCATCCAGCCGGGTCCATGTCTGAGGGATCAAAACAGCAACAAACCGTCTCTGTGTGATAACCGAAGACCTGAGGTCATTTTGGGGGGCTCGGACTCACATGTGGTCTGAGGAGAGAACCCAGAGGACAAGATATAACGTCTCAGGCACCATGAGTGAGGTTACTGAGCCATTCACAGAATTGTTCCATCATCCATCATCTCTCTCTCTCTTCTAAATGTCTCTATTTCCTACACGTGCACGATCATGCGCCGGCCGCCCGCACGTGTCGCGCACGTGTAAACGGCTCCTGGGTTTTGGTAAATCATTCAGCCAAATGCATTCTGAAACATGTGTTTGAAGGTGTTTAGGACGGGATCCAAACTCACCACTACCTTACAAAAACACAAAACCTACTTTTTAACTCCACGATGTTCTTTCTCTGCAAACTCTGATTTAATTGAGGTGACATCAGAGCCAACGATGGAACCGGTTTGAGGTGGCAAGAAAAACACAGCAGGCTGCTTTTGGGCCGTGGATCCTATAACTCTTTTGGTTTTGGTCGAACAGGAGAACAAATATTAAAGACGGGTTTTTAAGAAAGGATGTCTAGCTTACGCATTTGAGACGCCGACCACACCATCGCTTTTCTCTCCCTCCTGGTTTAGCACTCTGGACCGCAGCACCTCGGCCTCAGCAGACACTACATCTTGTATGGCTGCTGTCAGCGTGGCCATTAAGTCTCTCAGTCTGCCTCTGTTTAAACAAGCTCCTCTGGTGGCCACGCAGGGCCAGATCCCAGGCACGCGGAGGTTTGCCTCAATCCACTCCGATTCGCGTTCTGGGTCCATTTAATGGTTCGTCAAACGTACTTACTGTAAGTATAGAACAAACACTGCGCGCCGTGGTTTTGTTCGCTTTCTTGAAAGGATACAAAGGCTGAAACCACCTGCTTCTGCTATCACCACAGAGGAATGTGATCCTGTCTGTGTGTGGGTGAACGCCGTGTTTGCAGATTCTGTTCGAAACCCAAATGTTTACATCTGATCTGATCGTTTATTAGTAACCTGAAAACAGAACCCAGACTGACGGAAGCTGACATGCAGGGATTACAGCGCTTAAAGCCAAACAATGTGATTCAATGAGTTCTCTAAAACTCCTACAAAACTGCTGAAAAAACGTGTGCTCACAAATCCCTTCTACTACTTTCCGTGGACATTGAAAGCATTTTGATTACATCATTTATGAAATTGTACTCTTTGCACTTTGCGGTCCAACCACTGTAATCTTTTACCCGATCGACACTGAGCTATAGAGAAAGGAAAAAAACAAAACTTATCCTTTAAACCACACATTCAATAGGATTCTGCCGCTCTGAATACACATGATGTGTTGCGTAATCGCAGCACAATTAATTTAAGATGTTTACATGCCTGAGTGCACAGATTTAATGTCACATAATCCAGGTCGGTTACTCGCACTAATCACACGTTGATTTGTGCCAATTTCAGTCACTTTGAGACGTTTACAGACGATTTACTGGCTTAACTGCTGCAGAGTTCAAGAGAATGAAACTCAACCGTAGAAAATACCACCACGTCTGCTGCACTTCTGTCAATAAATGCCAATAAAGGCCATGAGAAATCCTATCCCGATTCATCCAGATGGTGCAGGTATAGACGCATGTAAAGTAGCCGCCCGGGGTCTAGACTAGGGGACATACCTGCCTGTCTGTCTGTCTGACTGAGTCCAAAAGGCCAAAGACATCAAGGTGCTCTGACGACAAAAGCGCCTGCCAGTATTGGACGGATTCTCTGAATATTTTCTCTTCTGGGATTTGAGACATCTGTGTTTTTGCAGCGATCCAGTCACTTCGTCACCGCGCAGAAGCCTGTTGAGGACGGTACACTGCAGGTCTACCCGTCCCATTCCTCTGGACCTCTGAGCTCTCCGTAAACACTGAAAACCACCTTACCATCAGCGAGACAGTCGAGTGTGATCACACCCATTCAAAAACAACACTGGATACTGTCTCCTGGAGATGATTACCTTCACAGCCCCAAATGTGGCTTTGAGGACAGAGCCGGCTTTCAGCGTTGCACTTCATCCCTTTTTATTTTCCCCCCTTTGCTCATTTACAAGAAACGTGTGTCCACCCACAAAAACACACACACATGCTTACATTTCTGAGACACCTTCATCCCATTCGACCCGTGTCTCCACTAGAACACACTCCTTCAAACCAGTGGAGGCCTCTTCTATTGACACATGAATCGGTCTGTGGTGACGAAGGGACGTTCATATATTCTCGACTTCGACCTCAGGTGGACTGGAGGGGCTATGATCACAATTGCAGGCTCAAAAAGATCCATCAGTAGCTGCTCGCCCCGGCCAGTAGCACGGTGGATACCGCTAGAGTCCAAATGGACTCCCCGAGGGGATAGAAGGTGTTGAAACACGGCCTAATGTGGAGAGTCGGGTTATGGCCTTGTCATAACACTCTTACAGAGCTAAACGGTTTCCTCTGGGCACTGCTCTGGGACTGCTTACCAGTGGATGAGTGTTGTGTCAAATCGTGGCAGCAGGCAGTGTTTAAAAATGTTCAAAATGTTCCTTTCCCAGAGTGAGGAGGATGAAGCGTGGCCTCCACACGTGCCCGGGACACTGCAGCCACTCCAAGAAATCCTCAGACTGAACATTCAAAATTGGAATGTTGAGAGATTCAAGGACGAAATCCATTATGGATCGTTATCACCTCATTCCTATCTGAATGGTTTTATAAATCAGAGTCTGCAGGGCGTATTGTGTTCCAATCCCAAAACACTCGCCACCCACTGAACTCTCCTACACAACAGCTCAGATACCAGATCAATCAAAGGAGGACCGGTCACCTCCGTTCACCTCTGAAATGGACGGTGATCAACAAATGCATTACACAGCAAGCTAAATTTCCACCGTTTATGTTTGGAGCCAAGCGTGAGGACAGAACAGTGACCGGAGGTAATGGAGACAGACAGACTACCTGGCTGCAGCAACATATAGGACACAGGATATGTATAATGAGTCTGGCCTTATTCTCAGAGCCGCAGTGAAAGCATTCTGCTCAGCTGTGCCAGGCTGAGAGAAAACGCAGTGTCTCAGTGCAGGAAGGAACTCTCAGAAGAGCTATGGAAACATGAGTACAGAGAGATACAAGCAACATGTTTGATTTAAATGAAGACACGATTAAACTATATGTACCGCAGAAGGACGGGATCACAAGAATGATGTAGAAACTGCACCTCAATCAGCTCTTTGTGAAGCTGGGGGAAGGAAGTAACTGAGCTGGGATTTGAACCATTAACCCTCTGGCTTCTGGAGTCCAGATCCGGAGAATTTGTGAGGAGCAGTGAGTCATAGACATTAAGCTTCTACTCGGAACATTTTAGGGACAATGTGATCAGCTGATTCATGCAAACAGACACACACAGAGACACACACACGGGATCTTGAAAGTACGGAAGAAAGAAGCTTATTTCAGCTTACTTCGGCATATTTCATCTCAGGCAGCTGAATGAGAATCTTCCAGGCTCAAACACAAACCCAACATGGCCTCCTTGAAGCAAGAGGGACGCGACCCAACGCTGCCTGCCAACAAGCAGCTAAGTAGGTAGCCAACCACTGTTGTCGCTCAGCTCTCAAGTGTTGAGGCTCAACGTTAATGAGTTGCATCGCGGCCCTTTGGCACAAGCCGCCGCTTCCTGCAGACTAAGAGGAGTCTCAGGTTGGCCCGCCGCAGCTTCTCAGGACGACGCTCATGTAGCGGCGACGCGGCCAAATGTCTCCTGCGATTCTTCTGCCCGGCCGTGGGAGGGAAGATAGATGACTTGAAACTGAGAAGACGAGGGAGAGGAGAGGAAGGGAGAGGAGGGGTGAAGGAGGAATCCCTTTCACCATCGATCTGCGAGGTGTCGGTAATTAGCGCCGTGCAAGCTAATGGCTCTTGCTGCATGGCTAAACGTGAGCAGTTAACCTTATATCTCAACGCCAGACACCCGCTAGCTCCATTTTGGGTTTGAGTTGCCTCGGAAACTTCTCCATCTGTAAACAATCACCCGCAGCACGTTACACTCCACACGTCGCTCCTGTGCATTACTCTCTGCTGAAGCTGAAGGTTAACAAGGGAAGCTAACCGTAGCATTTAGCGCACTGACATTTATACTACAACAACGTTATCCTTGACTGCTACGTACTAATGGTAACAACTTGCACATGTTTGAGACAATCAATCAAAACAATGCGTGATTTGAAAGTGGACGTCTCCCCGTTGTACAGATGTGATTTAAACCCTGTGTGCTGCCAGGAGACGGGACACGTGCGGCACGCCTCCCCGTCAGCGGCTTATCAGGGACGGTTCTGACGAGCTCTCCGTGTTATTCTGACCTGCAGGCAGCCCGCTTCCCCGTTCTGCACAGCTAATGCACAGCTTTCATCAAATCCCAATTTAAATCGATATCACTTTACACGTGTTTTGGATTTTCTAAACCACCATCTCTGATTTACTTTGCAAATTTACTGCGGCGTTGCCCGATCCTCCAGTCCTGTAAGTCATTGTGGTGTTGATGTTGTGAGTGGAACCATAGCAAGAATGTGCAGCAGTGTGCCTGAGCAGCCTGTACGCTCGGCTGTTTGTCTTGGTGGTCGTCTGAGGCTTCTTAACAGTGGCGCTTTGGTTCTGGAAGAACACCGAGATTCTGGATTGATGAACCGTCCCCGGCATCCCAGGCATTGAATTCATTACACGTGTCCCCCTCCCGGTATCCACAGTTAAGCCCCGTGATCGAGCGCCGCCTCCTCGGTCGCCCGTGGAGAGAAATACCACACAGAAGCCATCTCCCGTCTACAGAGGGAATTTGTTGTGTGGAGTGTGAGAGCGACTCGAGACTCTTGAAAATAGATAAATCACGTTGGTAAGCCACAAAGCCTGAGTGTTCTTACACTCAGCCTTCATGTTCTTTGTCAAGAAGGAGACATCTGCTTCCTGAGCTCACATGTGGGTTCATGAGGATTCATTACCTTTTGGGTTTATGAAGCCATAAGCCCGGGAAAAGGAAATTACTAAAGATGTGTCATTACAAATCAGCATGCCGCTAAGATGAAGACAACTGTAGGGAAGAGGGCGATACGTCGAGGAAGGTCACGAGTCAAACAAGGCAGTGAGTCTCTATTTGGGAACGGATTCTAAAGTCAAGCTTGCAGGATCAAGGCGAACAGGACAAGTCCAGCCAAATGTAACACATCAATCAAGGAGGAGTGTCAGCGTGCATGAAGGCATCATATCTGCTCGCCGGTCTTACAACACAGGCCACAGCAAACCCAATGGCGAGACCGCAGAGGATCGCCGCCTGTCTGACTCGCTCTTGCAAATAGATCTGACCTCTGACCTGATAAAATCGTGGCTTTCCAGAAACCAACAGACCAATGAGGAGCAGAGGTGACAGTATTAGAAAAGACGTTGTCCCGACGAGGGCAAGAATCCACATCTGTCAACAAAGGCTCTTGAACCTCAACACCACAGACCTGCTGTGTCCCTATCATGTCGGGTAATAAGCACATCAGGTTTCAGCTACAGGCAGACTAGCTGAAGCGACATGTTATTTTCCCGCTGCTCCTTTTTCCTGGATTGCCATCAATGTTCTTTCTGCTTTTTGTAAAGATCACATGAACCCAATAATGAAGGAACGTGTTGTGGGCACGGGATGTTCTCTCTATTAAGGGAAAGATCCTCATGCAAGGCAGACGGATTCAGAGTGGATACTGGTGCCCAATACAAAGAGACAGGGAAGCTACTTTCAGCTAACTGCAGCTTTTCAAGTAAATACAAAGTAGTTGAGGTGGAGACAAGCTACTAAGCTACAGCAAACTACTCTTACTGAAGTAGTTAGCTACACTACAAGCCCCTTGAGTGAAAGTAGCCAACAACATTAATGCTCCTTTAAGCTTTTTAACAACATTTTAAGTAGTGAAGCTGTAGACAAGCTACTCTCTTAAGAATGTAGTTAGATACACTACAAGCCCGTTGAGCGAAATTAGCCAACTACATTAAAGCTGCTTTCAGCTTTTCAGTTAAATTTAAAGTAATGAATCTGTAGCTTAATGAAGTATAAAGGTTCTGGCAGCGGCTCCTCTTAGGTCCACACTCCGCCGTTCTCACTCAGTGGGATACTGCAGTACACCGAGTACAACACCAGCGAGTCAAAAGGTCAGAACTCAGTGGTACGCCGCCTTCCTGGCCACAAAGCTTCAGCACATTTTACTGGCAGCTACCAGCGTGTCAGCGCACCGGGAGCACGTGAGCGTGAGGCGTGAGTGCCGCAGCGGCTTCAGACAGACACCACAACGCCGCGGGAGCTTCCACATGTGAAGTGAAGTGAAGTTCAACACAGCCGTGGCCCAGATTACACTCCAACACTGACACCTGACGTTTGTGTGTGTGTGTGAGCTGATGTGTGGACCATCACTGGCTTTGTGTATGTGTTCTGGATTGTGCCGACAGCATCAAGCAAAAAGAGACAATCGCATTTCCACAACTGAAACCAGACACACATTGCTCATCTGTCGCTATTCATGTGGGCAGATTGATGCTATTAGGAATGAATACCAGCAAAGCGGTGAAAGTCACAGTGCGAACATCTCCCGCTCTGGATGCGCCCATAGCCACAAGCATCCCCTGCGTTACACAACAGGCCTTTGAGCACACATACACACACTTGCACACACACTTTCCACGTGTCTCTGTCTCTTGAACCCTGCGATCGCAACAAATATCCAATATCCTCATTGCTCGGGGGACAATCTGTCATCTTGATGTGGTGACACAAACGCCACCTGGTTTCTCCATCTATCTAATAAGATAGAGCTCAGTGCCAAATCTATACTGACCATTATTCACTGCCAAGGAAATGAGATGTGTGGGATGAAGTTTCAGGAGAATCCCATCCAGGAATGAATAGAAAAAGCAGGATTTATTAAGACGTAAGAGAATGTATAGACATGCGGAAAATTACAGTTACAGGCCTTTAATATATACATAGACTTTTGATTTACATGTTACATTGGCTCACATGCAGTTTGCTTGGTCGTGTCTGGACACTGTGGAAAGTAAAGGATTCACTACTGATTAGGTTGAAGAGCTGCACATGCTTGAAATATCATGAATGGCTTGTAGTTGTTCTGCGGCGGGAGAAAAGGTGCTTGAGCTTGTGCATTTTCCTGAGTGTGTCGTCTCCATCCAAAGCGGCGGACATCAGAACCAGGCGGAGAAGCCGTGTCTCTCCTTCACCACCCAGATGCTGTCAATCACATCTCCGTTCTGTGACAAACAGACATCGTTAGCAGAAGAGGAAAACACTCCTGACCTGATCGTGCGTCTATCCCGTGTAACCTCACCTGGTCGTCAGAGACCTGCTCCAGGTACAGGTGGGTGGAGTTAACCACCTGCATGCGGGCGTAGCCGTAGTCCGTGCTGCGGAAAGCGCTCCAGTCTTTGGGGTTTGGATTGAACTTGTCTGTCCTCTCTTTGCAGCCCTAAGGAGGAATCAGCCGTGATTAGACTGAATCCTTTCTCTCCACACAGTCGTGTGTGTGACATTTACAACCGTGCAGTGCCTCGTGTCTGATGTGCCAGTGACTAATCCATCTGCGGTCTGATGACGACACATGCCCTGTGCCGCTGAATACCACATCAGAAAACACTTAACTAGAGGAACAGCTGGTACTGAACTCACGGGGCAGAGCAGCTGCTGCACAGACAGCGCCGCAGTAGAATATGCATAACATTATTTTTTGATTATGTTGAGGTCAACAGATGCGTGGATCAGCAGCGTGAGCGTACTTACAGCCGAGCCTGTGATGATGTGCACCGGAGCTTTGGGGTTCACGTAAGGCTGCTGCCTGCTCCCATTGTACACCTACACATAGAGAGGGACGGTGAGGCTCCAGAGGGAATGATAAACATTTAAAGAATGCGGCCCTTTAAGGACACGGGACCTGACCTTGTCTCCATAGACGGGCCAAAGCCTCTCGTATGTGTGCTCATGAGCCCACAACTCCACGTCCACTCCTGGGAAGAGACATTTGATGAGAGACAGCCACTTCACACACAAACACAAGTCTCGTCATTGAAAGAATTACAGACGACAGCGGATCCATTGATTTGTAGCGTGATGTCACTTTCTCAGATCTCCAGCCCATTTCATTTTAATCCTCCTCAGCCATCACTACCATCAAAATACACTATTTAAACCCTTTAGAGCAACAAACAAATGTGAAACGTGAGAGAGGTAATGCAGGGAAAACATTTGGACATGTGCAGTTTGGACGTCTTCCAGACCGAGGGCCTGCTTTCTTAATAAGGAACTTGCTTGGATTGTGCCGCTCCCTGAAACTGTTGGGGCATTAGTCTGTCTGAGCATGCAAATTTGCAATCTTAAACACCCATTAGCAGCACGCACAGCTGGTTGTGAAATGAGAGAATCGTACCGTGGCGGTAAAATAGATCCTCTAGACCAGGAGCCGGAGGTTTGGTGTCGTTTCGTCCCAGTCGGACCTGAGACGGACCAGAGAGGGACAAACATCAGCCTAACCTGGCACGTTAACATCGGAGGAAAGGCTCCAGCAGGTACCCTGAGCGGTTACGACCCTGCCAGCCTGGTTCCAGAGCAGAGCCAAGCCTGAGGGCGGCCGGGTCCAAGTGGAAACTATTTGTTCCAAATTGCGGTGATTACGACAGCGTTAAGGGGCCGCAGCTCCAGACTGGCCAGGCCACTGCGACTGGGCACCACGGCTTTGCTACCGAGGGGCAATTAAAGTACAAATATGTTTACGTATCGAAGCAAAAACCTTTAACCAGTTACGAACTAAATGTGTGATTGCAATGACATCATTTCCCCTGCTTGGCCTGTGCAAATAATAAGGTGTTAGAGGTAATTAAGTTTAGCCATCAAAACAGGAATGATCACACTTGAGGACCAAGCAGGGACGCGGGGGCTCGGCCCTAAACCCGGCCGAGACTCTAGAGCTCCTCGCCACTTCCTGAGCTCTCTACATTCCCCTCTATGTAAGCTGTAAACTCTCCATCTACTCATTCAATGTGCTTTATAATATCATATCATGCAGCAACGTACATAGGAGTCGAACTTGGTGCAGTCATCTTGGTCGTCGTCTGAGCAGTACATCGGTCTGTGTCCCATGGTGATGATCCACGGACGAGCCGCTCGGTTCTCTGGCTTGTTGGCCTCCTGGATGAGAGTGTATGAATGAGATGAAGATGAAAGAGGAGGAAAAATTAGTCTATTCTGTACCTCAGTCGTGTGTGTGTGTGTGTGTGTGTGTGTTTGTCTGTGTGTGTGAATTCAGCTGTGAGTCCTTGATGCGACTTTGTGTGGTATTTCACCTCCAGGTCTTTCTTCAGCCACTCGTACTGCCTGAAGAGAAGCTCCTGGCCGAACTCGAGATAGAAGTAGACCTCGGTGGACAGGGAGACGATGTGGGCGGGGCCCAGGTTCCAGCTGCGGACACACGTTGTTAAAATGATACACGGGGCGAGAGGAAGCGTGCGTGCAAATAGCGCCGACATAAACAAACGCCGGGCTTCACTCTCTCCCCTCCGCACGCTGTGAGAGATAAATCACCGCCGTGCGAAATCCCCAACTTGTCTCATTCATTTTTTCTTTAAATTTCACATGTTTACACTGGGTAGCCGCGGGGTTCGTGGAAACGCGTGTGTTCTGTGTGTAATGTCATGAAACGTATAGCCTCTGCCTCCCACCGTGTGCTTATCTGTGCACGTGACGGAGGGGCTCTCTGCCAGCGGGCCCCGTCTGCCTGCAGGGACCAGGGAGTGGGCAGCCGGCCTGTGGTTTACCGCCGTATTATCTTACTGTCTGAGAGAATGAGGCCTGCAGCGGCTGTATGAGTCACCCCGGGCAGATGTATAGCGTCTTTGTGTGGCCGCCTCGTCCCCCCAGATAGGGAGAGGCAAACTTAAACCAAGAGACAGAGAGACAGAGACAGAGACAGAGACAGAGAGAGAGAGAGAGAGAGAGAGATGGAGCCAATCCTTCTGGGGTCGCCTCTCTGGGCTCATTACTGGTTACTGAAACGCAGCGGGAGGTGCGGTCGACTTTCACGTGATACGTTACATAGAGGCAACGTTTCTCTTTCCACGATCTGTTGTGTGATATATGAAGCATTCTCATAGAAAATAGGAAGAATAGAAAGTTGCTCACCTGTACCACAGGCTCTCCGTCTGACCTGGCATGCTGAAGCGGTTTCTGTAGTTGGAGAAATTGCTGCAAAGAAACAAACAGACAAACAAACAGACTCAGTCACTGGATGGAGCGACTGTGCAATCTGCAATCCCTGAATATCTAAGAAACACCACAAAGCTTCTGCCTCATTTTGTGACAGCTGAGCTACAATGATCCACTCAAAACACACGGAACATCGCCGCCATGGTTTTGGAAAGTTCTAAGTTTGGTTGAGCACCTTTTGTTATCCTCACTTTTTCAGTCTTCCCTTGAGCCGAGCTGCAGGATGGTAGATCATGGCACGCACGTACGCACGTACGCACGTACGCACGTACGCAAGCCCGATTTAGACATGCGTCGGAAAAAGGTACACAGCGCCGCGGCCAAACTATCAGCTGGCGCAGATTAGAGACTGCAGAAAAACATGGACGCGGCCTCAGTGACATCACAGGGGGTATTTTTAAAGCTTTGGATCTGGGCGTATCACTCACTTGCCGCCATTTTTTGTCAGTTTCTTGATTCCGAACATCTAAATTTGAGGGATGGTGGAGGCCTGGGAGGAGCTGAGGTCGGAGTCTCCGCATGTCCCCTCTTAACCACTTGACCGCCATCATACAAATTACAACAAGTCCTCCAGATAGATCATCACTCCTAATGCCACGTCGGCTATTACTGATTTATCAACTTTTGCATTTTACAACACAGAAGATCTTGTACATGAAAAGAGTTCTGTGGCAAAGCCGAGTAACAAGCATTGATGCTGGATTGAAAAGTCATGTGACTGGGCTAAGGTAGGTTTTGGGGTGATCAGAAGAAAGCTGGGTCAGAGGTCAAAGGTCAGAAAGGGGGAGGGGGAGGATCACAGAGACTTGATGCTAAATACATCTACAAAGTAACGAGACGTGTGGACTTCTATGGATCTGGAGGTCAAGATTAGACGGGTGAGGCCGGTGTCATAATGCTCGCAGGTCATCTTGTGATCTGTGATCACTCGACACTTCTCCTTCATCAGCACATGAAGAGGAGAGAAGTGTTGAGGTCAGCAGCTCTTTGTTTGTGTCTGTTGGTGTCAGTTCTCCATATCTTTCAACTATGATACACTAACCAGAATTGTTACATTTATAACCAACGAGACATTTGCCCTATGCAAACTAAAATACAGCCAGAGTGTGACAGCAGAAAGAGTCATGTGTCCCTGGGTTCATACTGCCATCTTGTGGTCAGGAATAGCAGCAGCCTCAGTTTGCTTAACGACACTTCAGACGTGAAAGCGTTGACCTCCAATCAGCACCTTTACTTCACAGAGCAGTGTGTGTTTAAAAGGGTCTTTGGTGGTCGTCTGGGTGGAATCTCTACAAACAATCAATGTCTGGTTCTGTGAAGCAGCTCAGCCCCACCAGGGAGCCAAACAGAGGCAGAGGACCAGGCTGTCCACAGAAACCAAACACGAGGCCTCAAAGTCTCATTTAGTGGCTCGGCGGTGGAAAATCTGATTGAGTACAAATACAATAAGCTTCTATTTGTTTGATTAATCTGCATTACGGGACCTTAACATAACACGTGAGTCACTAACTCTCCAACCCTCCGCACGCTTGTTTCCATGTGTGTTTGCTTTTCCATAAAAACGAGATTGAGATCAAAATCCGCCCCACGTTTCCAAGCTTTGGGAGATGTCAACTCCAATACGGCCCGACGCGGCGCTAAATCGACGCAGCAGGACTTTCCCTCCTCATCAGATCTTCCCTTTCATCATCTGATGAGCTTTAGAGTCCACGGGATCGTCACTTAATCCAGGCAGTTAGTGAAATTACAGGAACCAGTTGCAGTCTGCAGGAAGCGTATCTCTGGGTCCCATCTGAGGCCATTGTTGCACATGGCAACCGTTTACTTCCCATCCCCTCTGAGGCTGGATGAGATATTCATTGTGCTGGGTGAACAAAGACGGTCTTGATTGGAGCCTCAGCATCTTCTCCAGAAAACACTGCTCTCATTCTGCTGGAATGCTGACTGAAAACTTTTGCGGTCGGCCCCCGTTTTTCAAATCGCTTTTTATTTACCCCGTTTGGTTCTGAGGTTGGAAAGAGAGAGGAGAAGTTTGAGCAAGGCGGGCGAGGGAGGGAGGGAAGCAGCGGAGAGCAGCTGCTGGGAAATGTAGATTCTTTACAGCACCGCAGAACCAAACACACATTTACATGGAGGAGAGCGAGACAGGAGCTAAGATCTCTGCTTATGTAATGCACCGAGCTGCTGCTGCCTCATATCGGGTTCTTATGTCGCGACACAGGGCCAAGAAAAAGAGGCTACTGTTAGCAGCTCCTTGATTAAGTCCAGGCAGTATAGTCACGTAACACATGGAAGGACCAGGACCAGGACCAGGACCAGGACCAGGACCAGGACCAGGACCAGGACCAGGACCAGGACCAGGACCGCCTAAGGGTTCCAGCCAGCGACATGCTGATATTATAGCACCAAGAAATCCTCCGCAATGCATTAAAGCACAAACACAAGCCATTCCAGCAGGATTACGTTGCGATTCATCCTGAGAGGACACAAACTCACCCTTGCCGGTTTTTACAACCAACATTGAGCTCCAGTCTGAAATGGATCGAGACTATCTGACAGACAAGGTGCCGTATTGTATTTAGCCCCAAGGAAACCATGTTGGGTTCAAACACAATCAAGGCCGCTGTCATGTTAGCCACATGTCCCGATTAATGGTCTCCAGCTCACTTCTTTCATTTTAATGGAGCTGTGTCAGTGAAGGAAATGACTTGCGCCACATTTTTACCCATAAAACTCAAATAAGGAAGCAAAAACATGATATGAACTCATGATTATGAAGGAATCAGCTTGTTTTGAATTCTAAATTAGAGACAGTAAGCAAAATGTGGCATTTGGAGGCTTCTATAATTCTCACACACGTTAGCTGAGTGTGTGTGGGGGTTTGGTCTGGACTCAGATTCTGCTCTCCTTACATTAAGTCAAAGTTCAGGCCTCAGATTTACAGTGAGAATCCATTTGGAGTGACGAGAGCTGCGTCCCGCCTCCCCCGGCCGTCTTTACAGAGCAGGAAAACAGATAGAGAGGCGATGATTCGCGGTGGGATAAATGTTTGTTTTGGAGGACGTGGACTTGTTTAGATGTTGGCGGTTCCTGACGCCGCTCCAGCTTTTTCGGAACACTGAAATAACTCCCGTCTGTTCCCGCTGGATCGTTTTCGACAGAGCAATGTGTTCTCGACTGTAGGAAAAAAAAGACACACACACACACACACACACACACACACACACACACACACACACACACACACACACACACACACACACACACACACACACACACACACACACACACACACACACACACACACACACACACACACACACACACACACACACACACACACACACACACACACACACACACACACTTAAAGTAGCCTATTGTCAATAAATCCTGTCGGGGGCGGGGGGGTTGACTAATAAGGAGCAGAAGACAGACAGACAGACAGACAGACAGACAGACGGGTCCATGTTGATTAACTCAGCCTGTGAATTCTTTAGACACGCTGCTGTCACTGCTGAGAAACGCATCTGCTGCACACCAATATGAGCAACACGTGCGTCTTGACTGCACACACACACACATACACACACACACACACACACACACACACACACACACACACTCCCCCCCCTCATTCTGCGTTCCACCTACTATGTGGCTTCGTGGTTGCCGGGGCAGGTCATGTAGGGCACGTAGGCGGCGATGGACTGGATCTGCCTCATGAACTCGTCTCCGATCCTGGCATTGTCCTGTGAACAGTATCAGAACGATCAGTCAGCCGTTTACACGTCATCGCACGGAAGCGTTACAGACGACATTTCCCCCCTTTTCCTGTTTTTCTATTTGGAATCTCAGTGAAGCCGCAGGACGTTCTTGGACGTTACACAAAAATCACAGAATGAATGATGGTAATTAGTTCTTTCAGTCATCTGCCGGCTGCATTATCCTTTTCTCCATATGTGACAAGCAGCACAGGCAGCACAGGAAGTTAGTAATTTGGTATCTCATGTCAGGAAAGGGGATATTAGTTGATATTTGTCATCCAGAAACCGAGTTTTGTCCTCTGAATATCAAATATGGCACCCAGGAGGCATTCAGATGAGGCAATATGTTATTTGGACTTCTAATTTGAGGTTTTTAATGCTCCTATTTTTATTCACCCGAATACTTGGGTGACATTGACCGCGTCTCTCGTCTCTCACCACGGGATTATGGCGTTTCACTGTAATGCTGTGTGTCCTAACCACAGCCCAGGCTCTTGATAATAAACAGCAGAGAGTCCTGGGGAAAGCGGGAGCGCCAGAGAAAAGGTGAATTGTTTTCTCTCGTCTGTCATTGTGGGAATTAGCCGAATATCTGAGCGGTTTTTCAGACTTAAACCCTCTGATGAAAGACATTTGCTGTCAATGTTTCTTAACCGGGCACTAATTCAATCAGGGTTCATGATAATGGGAAGAGAGGAGAGAGAGAGACTTACCTCATGCATGTCGTAGGCAAAGTCCCCTGTGAGGCAGCAAGACAAAGACAGGACATGATGAAGGCATACAAGTGAGGTTTTACGATGAAAATCCAGGAATAGAGCTAAATGAAATAGATGTTTACTCTTTGCTGGCATAAAATCAACAAAGACTTAGTGAGAGATCCAAGGACTCCGGTCCCTTCCTGCCAACTCACATATATACGGCCTTGATGATAAAGGACCAGATGATGATCAGCCTCACTCACCTATATGCAGGACGGCGTCGTACATGCTGAGCTGCGTCTCCTTCTGCAGTCGGGCCAGAGACTGCGGGTTCTCGTTGCCTAGGTCGCCATAGAGGGCAAACCTGGGGCTAAAGCCGAGGCTGTCGTTCAGGGCCGTGAAGGAGAATACGTCGCTCCAGCCCGCGTCGCTGCCGCAGTGGTACACTGAGATTTCACACGGACGAGGACAGATTCTGTTAAGTGTTTACGGACGAGGATGTGACGTATTACCTCTGTGACGAGCCCAGAGGAGGCCACTCACCGTATGTAGCAGCGGGTTTGAGGCCCGTGAGTGCGACTCTGTGGATGTACATTTTCCTTTTCTCTTTCCCAGAGTCCACAAACAGAGTTGCGTGGCCTTTAGCGGTCATGTTGAAGAGCAGACCCCCCAGCAGGTCGTACTCCACCGTGCTCTCCGCCTCGCTAAAGGTGGTCCAGGTCACCACCATGGAGCCCGGAACTCCTGTGAAGAAAACAATGGTTAGGAGAATGAAGAAGATGAATCCGACAGAACTACTGGATTCACTTACTGATACATTTGTGAGAGCCAGGAGACGCTCATGAAAAGGCTGACATTGCATAAGAGCGTTGCTTTTGATCTCGCCTTTGGCCAGACACAACCAGCACAAAAACAACTCACTGGCCAGGTACGCGCTTTCATTGAGACCACATGTTTCACCTTCACAAGGAATGAACAGGAGCATTTCAGCCCGGATGGCTAACAAATACTGCCAAGGTAGAGTTTCATTATGCTGGGACACTCAAAGCCTCCAATCTGACTCCATGTGAAACTCCTTTAGATTAACAGCAGGAGAACTGATGAACACAATTCTCTTTCTATTGCCGATTGAGAGCGACGGCACCGTAAGAGAAAGGTTCAACTTCCCGACAGCACCGGTACTCTCAGAGATTGAATTATTAAAAGATACAATGCAAATCGATATGAGCTAGAGCCTGGTTTGTAGCAGTGTGAGGCAAAGTGCTTCCACCGGAACACTTACCAGGATAAGAGAGGTGGACCTGCTCCGGCTGGGTCCAGATAGGAGGAACACCCAGCACCAGCATGGGTGCCAGGATCAGCACGGTGTACACAACACAAGCAGGCACCATGATCACACTGGACTGCAGGAACACAACACTGGTTAAAGTATCTTAGCAAACAGGAAATAAAACAATTACATCTTTGCAGTCACATGACTTTATAAGCTTAGTCATACGACACAATGTGCAAACAAAGCGGATGAATGTACTTTGCCTCCCTAACAAAGTGTGGGTTAGAGCCCTCCAGTAACCTACCTGACCTCAAGGACGGCAACAGAGGCTCACACAGGCACACAGACACACACGCAGACAGTGTTTGTGTCTCTGAAGAGCAGCTCTAAATCAGTCATCTGGAATGATGAAACTGCAACGGCAAAAGCAGCGAGTCAGCAAGAGCTACAGGGAAACAGATGACGTTTCAATAAAAGCAGCTGATGTTGTTTCTCGTGGTGCGTTCAGAGGCTCTGCTGTCATGGTGCACGTCAACAACAACAACGCAGACCTGTCTCTAATCAACACAATGTTCAGATGCTTCATTAATCAGGACTCAGATGTTGTCATCGGGACTAGAGCACATACTGGACTTGATTAGGGACCAAACAATATGTTCTCCCATGGCTTCACACTCTTGTTGGAGATGTTTGATTATGCATCAGTGGGCGATCAGCAGCTGTGGTGACTGTAAGGAGCCAAGAAAGCCACTATTGTTTACGCCACGTGTGTCAACGGCCGCTAGGGGGCGCAAATGACCTAATCTGCATGAATATGAATAGAACGCTTTATAGTCTGCCCTTCAGTTCAAACCGGTAGTTAGTCGCAGTCTAAATGAGCAAAAGGTGGAAGTTTAATTCTATTAAAAGCGTCACGGCAGAGGAGAATAAGGTGAACAGCTACTCAGCAGCTAAACTATCCGGGGTAAGTTCATATATTCATGGATTTAAATGTCGCTGTTGGCATCGTCGCGAGCCACAAACCGACAACTTCTGATTGAGTCTTAGCTTAGCTCTTCCAAGTTATTCTTTTTAGCGTTAAACGTTCGCTGCTTGTATTCAACGGACAGTCAGTCTGTTCGTCTCCTCAGGCAGAGAGGACGCCGTAGTGCACATATGAGCGGAGGTAGCGGCTCTGCTAACGTAAAGGCGGCGATGTAAACACTCACGACATTTCTCAGCTGTTTGGCTCAGGAACGCTTCCTGTCTACGTCACTGTATGACCAAAACAACGATGACCACGTGAATTGTGGGTAATTGTGTTTTCCCACTTTATTTTCCACAATTTTTTTCTTCCATTTTTATTGACATTTATATTAATTTGTTTTTACTTTATTATCTGTTGGTGTTATTCTCCTGGAATGTCTGCAAGAATCTAATATAGGTTTTCAAAAACACAATTCATGTATTTTATTTCTATTATTATCATCATTATTATTAATATTATATTACCCGTCTCTTATATTCAGTGCTGCAGCTTCTCACAGGATAATTTCTTGTTCTTAATGAAATAATTTGTCATTTGTAAACCTGTCATCTTTTCATTATTACAAAAGTAGTCCAGGTCACTTATTATTCATTATGATGGCACGAATTGACAATAAGTGGTTTCATGTTTTCCCAGGTCTAATGGACTCCGACAGTGAAGAGGAGCAGTATAAAAGTCTAGATCAGGAGGCGGCCCAGTACAGAGTGAGTTACCCTCGTGGGAGAACCACCAGGGAGGTGAGCGCTTTACTTTACACTAATCCACGCATGTATGCCTGTGTGCCACACCTCCTCTGCTCCATATAACCGTATTGTTTACCACTCCAGGTGGATTACGACAGAAAGGATGAGTTCAACAAAAAGAGGTAGGTCATGTTTTGTTGGTTACATCACGATTAAAGCGTGGATTGTGTGCTTTCATTTCCCACAGTATGTTTGAACACTTCACACCCAGGTGTCCAGTCGGTCGCTCTGGCAACAACCCAGGCAGAGTGAAGCGGGTTGTGTCCTGTAAGAGGAAGACCCATCATCTGACGGTGGCGAGGAAGAAGCAGGTCGTGTCTGGGAAGACTTATGATACAGCCAACAAGGAGAATGAGAGGAACTCCGTACAGGACGTGCAACCGGAGATATTTGAAATGGACCCTTGGGAGTTCCCACCAAATGTCAATAATAACCACAGAACTGGAAGAACTGGTTCCAGTCAGACTGACGGCTCTGCACTCGCTGAGGTCAGAAACGATGTAACAATCCACTGTCCTGTTCAGTGTATAGCTGCTGTGTTATGATTCACTGTGCTACTAATATGCATGTAAAGCAATCTCAACTGGACAATGCATTTCAGCTCGCAAGAGACCACGGCAGCATGACTGACGTGCTGTTTGGAAGAAACCTGAGACTGAAAGTAGCTTTAACCTTGTGGAAAAGAAATGTTGGAGAAGTGCTGACATATTTTCTGAGGTACGTACTCTGAGAGGCTCCTTGTAGCTGGTTTCACTTAGAAGCCACACAATGAAACATTCGCTCATGTTTCAAAAATGACATTTCATCATCTTTCTACAGGATCCAAGACACTGGCGTATTTGTGGATTTCCTACCGTTGATAACCAGATGGTGAGCAACTTGGGTTTGGCTGCCATAATACCAACTACATGTGGACTACAACTGTTATTCTATTTCATTGTCCCCACAGCATTGATGAGGACTCTCGTGGTGTCACCATTGGCTGCTGTGTCGACCTCTTCCCATTAGTTAAGAAAGTCCTGACCAGTCCGTATGAAGAGTGAGTATTCCTGATTACAGTGAACCTTTCTGCAATACAATGCAGCTATATACAATACTGAGGCTAACGTTTGATCTCACAGGTATCTTATAGTCGGGTTTAAATGGATAAATGCAGTTCTAAAAAACTGGTCGGAGCAACTTAGAGCAAGTGGCTTCAGTGGATCAACTAATCAGCTGTTGGATAAGTAAGTGATGACATCATAGATACAGTAAAACAGGATAACAACAAGTTCTAATGAGAGCTAATGATGGTTGAATATGACCATGATGGTCATCATTATGACCTTAATTTTATTTACAGAAACTTCCAGATCTTCAATAAGCAGCTTTTGGAGTTGTGGCACCAGGAACCTTTTTTCAAATCCCTCCCGGGAGTCACAGGAGACATGGCAAAGGTCAGCACTGTTACCATGACGAGACAATCAGAAATGTCAATGATTTTACCATCCAATCTCAAGTTCATCATCCTCTTTCCCACAGGTCATTGATTCTTTCCTGTCTCAACTCTCGTGGTAATGAAGAGCCACATAACACAGTCGCTGACTGATAAACAGCCGCTGCTTTTGTTTCCATAGAAACATTATTTGTATTAAGTGTCCTTGTGTGATTGTTGTAGTCAGTGTTCGAATTTCGTCAGGAGGGATTTGATAACATATATATATATATATGAGGGAAAACACATGGTGGCTGGATTGAGCAGCAAACCAGAAGTGCAGCAGCAAAGAAGTGCAATCAAGAGGTTGAAGGACCACACTGAGAGGAGGAGAGAGGATATGAGAAGATGGAGGAACATGAAGATGGAAAAGAAGAAAGAAATGCTGAGGCTGGAGGTCAACATCAAGACATGAGCGAAAGAGAGAAAACATTTGATTGGAAGAAGAATGAAAATGGAAGAACCAGAGAAAAGGATACAAGAGGACTAAACAATAAGAGAAGATGGAAAAGGAATGCACCAGACAAAATCAGCTTTAAAAGCAAACAAGAAGCCTGATAAGCTGAGTGGCTTCAATCAGCCGCAGAATCACGGATCAAGAGGCAATGAAGAACATTGAGGCTGTATTGAACGCAACAGACTGAATAACCGAATCACTTCCTGTACTGAAAATGCTATGAAAGAGTTTGTTGATCATGTGTACAAGCTGATAAACATAAATATCTAAACAATCTTACCTGATCCGTCTTCAGAAGAGAAAGTGTGTGTGAATCTTTGTTAGTTTGAATCCATCAGAGCGCCTCTATTCCTCAGTCGCGATCAAACGTCGTTAAATCAACGAGACAATGTCAAGCAAATTAATTATACACACATGGTGCTGATGATCAATTTCCGGTTGTGTTTGTGATTTTTGTCGTGGAAAAAAAACGTGTTCCAGGTGAGGGGGTCACTTCCTGCACAAATCTGACCAATCAAATAACAGTTTGCAAGCGCGTGGCGTTTGTGTACTAATTCTGGACCGCCGGTAAACGTCCACGTGTGAACACTAATCCAATCAAGGAGTGTTTGTAAACATCATTGCCCAAATCGGAACCAATGAAACGAACCACAGGCCTGAATTTAACCTCATATTAAATGTATTGTTTGGAGCCAGATCATGGACTGTACATGTGTAATGTGTGTGTATTAACGAAGTGTCTTCAGTCACCTCGTGCTTTAACTGCAGGGATGTTACACAAATAATCATCAGCTAAATGAGTGTCCTGCATTGATTTTTGAAGCTTTTTGCTAATGTAAGAATGTAAATGCTGCCCTCTGCTGGTAATGTAATAAAGACCAATAAAGTTTGTGCAATCAGACAGCAGCAGAATCACTGAGCACACTTGCCTTGGAACAAGAACACAAGCACATACACAGTACCTATAGAAATCAAAGTACATCTAAGCACAGCCGGACTTCAGCCTCACTCCTGTTTGAAGCGTTTTGAGTGAGCGAGAGCGACGGGTTTACTATCTGCCTTGACAGAGATAAGTGGAGGTTTGTCCCCCTCCCTGTGCGATGTGGACCTGGGGGCTGAAGTCCAGCGGTGATAGGGCTGCAGAGGCTTGTGTGGAAGGAGCTGCAGACCTGTTTGCTCTGTTTTCAGTCAGCACAGAGCAGGTAGGAGCCTGGGAGAAGACCCAGGTACTACAGAGAAGATCTGCTTCTGAAGGTGAGAACATTGTTTTATATTCCCAAATACATTCTACCTGTTGTCCGTTTGTAGCAGGACTCTATCCCTGACAGTATTTGTTTTTGTTCTGCCAAAGGAAAGTAAAGGATGGCTGGTTTGAGATGCTTGTTGGTCCCACTGCTGCTCAGTCTGGCTGGAGTGAACACGGAGCATCTCCAAGCTGAGAACCTCAATCTGCTCCCCCCTGAGGAGCACAACCTGGTGCTGAACCGTGGAATGAGAGGTGAGGATTTCACTTTTATTATGTCGCCTTTGTTCAAAATGCTGTAAATGCCCGTTATTGCGCGTTTTTGAGGAAGATTCTGCGAGCAGGAGGCATGGAGAATGTCACTAACTGGGCACTCAAAGATAAGAATCAATGACTAATGATGTGTGAGACAATCACTGTGATTGCTTTAAACAGTAGAATCACCTTTGTCTCACATTATCTGTTTTGATTCTCCTGAGAGTGTGGGTCAAATTCCACGCCTCAATAACAAGATGACTCACTGGTGATAAGTATCATCCCCCGACAAACAGTTGTAATGGTTTGAGTGTGTTAAGCCTGTTTTGCAATCTATAATCCACTCTGGCCTCCTTAAGACTACACTGAGACAGGCCCAAACATTATGTCTGATGTGTCCCTATGTCCTCAGTGCTGCCCAGAGACTGCCATGACATGCTGATGATGTCTGCTGGCCAGGCTAGAGATGGAGTCTACATCATCCGGCCAGCTGATGCCTCCTTCTTGGCCTACTGTTCCATGCAGGAGGGCGGCTGGACCGTGGTGCAGCACATCACCGTCAACAGCAGCGTCAGCTTCGATCGGACCTGGGATGAGTACAAGCGCGGCTTCGGGGTCCTCACAGGGGACCACTGGCTGGGGAACGAGTACCTGCACCAGCTCACCACAGGCCCCGGGCGCCATAAGCTGGGGGTAAAGCTGGTGGATCGAGACGCCATCACCAAGACGGGCGAGTACGACCCGTTCCTGGTGGAGGACGAGGCCTCGGCGTACAGGCTGAGGCTGGGCTTGTTCCAGGGCACGGCTGTGGACGCCCTCACCCAGGACACGGAGAACTACCTGCACGACAACCAGAAGTTCACCACCAAAGACCGAGACAACGATAACTACTTTCAGAATTGCGCCAAGCTGGAGTTCCAGGGTGTGCCGGGGGGCGGCTGGTGGTACGACGCCTGCGCCGGCGCCAATCTCAACCGCAGGAACGTGATTTACTGGCAGAAGGACTGCAACAAGGAGCGGCTGTGTAAATACGCCTGGATGATGGTGAGACCCTCAGACACTGTGAAGCTCATTCAGGGTGCAGACTGCAAGAAGGACGAGCTATGAGAGGACAAACTTTGTCCTACTAAGTAAAGATGGACAGAGTGTCTCACTATGGACTGAGAGGGAAAGACGCCATGTTTACTCTTCATCACTGTTATGGTCCACATACACTTCACCACATTTTATTGAGGAATCCATGGACATGATGGCAAAATACTGAAAAGAAAAAGAGCGAATTCATCACAAATTGCAAGACAGTATCAAAATGCATTTCAGGGTGTTTTAGCTGTAGACTTCTTCTTTTTTTATCTTAATCATCAAACATTGTATCAATACTGAAGCGAAGCAACTGTTTCATTTCCCAAATTGCAAGTGCAGACAGTCACATGTATCAGTTCAGACGTCCCCTGCATGTCCTCCTCCCTCCAGTGCGTACAGAGGTTCAATGGCCCATTTCACAAACAACCAGCATTTTTGCCACACTACGATACAAAACTGCCAGAAATACAGAGAACATACGAAGCCAATTCAGAAAAATCCAAAATTTGTATTTCAACGCACAAAGAAAAAAGGAAAATCCTGAGAATGGAGAGAAATAAAACCATGGCGATGAAGATCAGATGAACAGTTTGCTCTTAAACGCTCCACTTCATTAACTTTGTAACACTGAGTTTGTTTACGTGTGTTTATCCTGTAGTGGAGTTGAGGGAATGATGAGTCTTTGGACAGAAAATGACAGAAAACAGTGCTGAGAACGTAACCGGACCGATGACAGTGACAACATGAAGAGGCGTCGTTACAATCGTGACTTTGCAAGCAGATTCTGACACCATGACGACACGTATTAGCCCTTTAAGATGAAACAGCCACAAGTCCCACATGTGCATTCTCAGTACAAACACGACACTCACAGAGGAACATACACATAAACAGCTTGTGTGCTTCACTTCCAACATGGACACATTTTTTTAAACATTTCAACCTGTATACAATGTAAATGATCCAATTTGGCCAATTTCCAAGGTCAAATTGTGCTTTTTGAGTACGAACATACTTACAACATAAATACTGTGTTACTCTGATTTTATATGATATTTTGTGTGTAAGAGCGTCACCTTTTGGGGGACATACTGGTATTTTTAAATGTTTTTGAGCCCAGATAAAGCAATTTCATGATGATCTTTTACATCTTTTGTAATTTTGTAACACAATAAATCATCCAACAGTTTGTTTTTACCCTCACTATCGTCTAAATATGTATCATTTACCTCCAGAAATCCAAGACTATCCACAAACATCTTCCTATCAGATTTACAGCCACCGTCATTCATTTATTCATTCCTGCTGAGAGGATCCAGAGCTTCATGTCAGTTTGGAGCTGACCACAGGGTTTTGTCCATACCAGTACAGCTTCTCCTCGATCCTCTTCTTCTTCCACTGACAGAGGAGCAGCATGCGGAAGGTCTTCTGAAAGGTCTTGTTGCAGAGGGCGTAGCACATGGGGTTGATGGTGCTGTTGACGTAGCACAGCCAGTAGCCCAGATGCCAGAGGGAGAGAGGGATGCAGTCTGAGCAGAAGGTGGAGATGAGAACCATGATGTTGTAAGGAGTCCACGTTATGATGAAGGCCAGTAGAATAGCACTGAGAGTCTGAGCTGCCTTCCTCTCCTTGATCAGCACCATCCTCTTCCTCTTGGTGATTTGGTTCTTCAGCGTGGCGTCCATCGGCTTAGACGTGGAGGACATGGACGGGACGCTCATGGATTCGGCCGAGGAGAACGTGGACGTGGCCATTTTGGTGTCTCCGTTCTTGTTCTGTTGCTCCACCTGAGCGTCTTTGGCCACAGGTTTGAACTTGTACGACACACACTTGCCGCTCTTCTGCGAGCTGCTCTTGGGCGGCGTCTGGAAGAAGCTGTCCTCTTCATAGGTGCTGAGCTGCTGACCTCCGCCGCCCACCGCCCCCTTGCTGGTCTCGCAGGCCTGGTTCCTGAAGGACGACTGGAAGCCCGCCGGAGACACTGGCTTCTCCTCGTCCTCTGAGGACGCATAGCTGTTGAAGTTGGTCATGTGTCCAGCTCTGGACCATTCATCGTTAGTGGTGGCTGCTGATTTGGCAGCATTGCTCCTGCTGGAGGAGGACCACGAGGCTTGGTTCTGGTCGTGTGACGTGGATCTTAGTTTGCAGCTAAAACAAGATCTGATCACTGCTTTCTGGGGCCGGACCACCCCAGGTTCTGCAGGATGGGACACCCCCTGAAGCTCTGCCAGGTCTTTGGTCCTCTTCTCTGTCTCCTTGTAGATCCGACAGTATAGGATTGTCATGACTGAAACAGGAACGTAAAAGGCAGCAATCGCCGTGCCAAATGTGATCACAGGCTCGGAGAAAAACTGGATCTGGCACTGTCTCTCAGGGACCGTCCTCTTACCCACAAAATACTGCCAGCAGAGGATCGGCGGTGCCCACAAAACCAGCGACACCAGCCAGGCCAAACCGATCATGATGCCAGCACGTTTGGGAGTCCGCTTGGCCCTGTAGGTCAGCGGCCTGGTAATGGAGAAATATCTGTCAAAACTAATCACCAACAGGTTCATGACGGAGGCGTTACTGGCTACGTAGTCCAGCGCCAGCCACAGGTCACAGGCCAGGTTCCCTAAGGCCCAGTAGCCCATCAGGATGTAGGAGGTATAGAGGTTCATGGAGAATACGCCGATGATGAGGTCTGCGGCAGCCAGACTCAGCAGGTAATAGTTATTCACAGTTTTCAGCTGGCTGTTGACTTTGAAGGAGAGCATGACCAGGATGTTCCCCACGACGGTGATGAGGCTGACGACGGCCGACACGGTGGCGATGGCGATCACCTCCCAGAGGCTGTGTGTGACCAGGTGGATGTCCGCGGCGCTGGCGTTCCTGGTGGAGTTGAGCAGGTTCTCGCCCTCCATCGTCTCGTGTTTACTGGCATCCAACCACGACCAGAGTGTTTGGATTTATCATTGTTTTTACAGTGAGATATCCTGGAAACAGAGAGAAAATGTGGTTCAAGTTCTTTATATCAGCAAGGAGAAGTTCCACTAATGACCACTAGGTGACATCATTTCAGTATGAATCAGAGACAAAGTGTTTCAGGCTTCAACATGCGCAAGGTGAATCCACAAAATCAGAAAATTGGTGGCAAAAATTCCAATCCTCCAACTAATCTCTTATTCTCATACGCCCACTTGAGACCTCACAGGATGATCATGATTTACACAGACTCCAGTCTCCAGTTAGAGCTTCAGATCCACCAGTTTGACTTAATTGGGGTCCCAGTTCATCTCGACGCCTCCCGGGACATGCAGCATGCAGCATGCACATCTTGACCCGACCAATCAAAACAGCGTCCACATCAAAGGGAAACCATGTGATTACATTGACCTCATGATCACAGACGGGCGAGTCCCACAGCAGCAATCATAGCGTCAAATTAGATGAAATGATCGGCAGAAATTGCTGTGATTTCTGTGTTCTCTCGCCATTTTCCCTCAAAGACAGAAACGCGGTTAAAAGTAATCAAGCTTTGTAATGACAAAGTAAATGAAAGCAGCACAATCACGACTAATGTTGTGAAAGAAGAGACGCGACGGCTTTGAAGCTGAGGATCAAACGCCAACCTAATAGAGTTGAAAGTTACATTTTAAACTTCCTTAGACACGGTTAGAGAAACTATGAATACAACAAAGAGTCAAAAACACAGATTGTAGTGATATTAAACACTCCACTGATGGATCTGTCCAGAAGCCAATAAGGATCAATAATGACTCTCTAGCGTCGTCTGTCTCCTATTTCTATTGAAAATGGGCGACAGTGGCACAAATCAACCTTCAGGGAGGGAGACACACACACACACACACACACACACACACACACACACACACACACACACACAGATTAATGTGAGGTGGTGTTCATCTTTTCTATAGATGCGGTGAGCGAGAGTGTGTGTGTTTGTGTGTGTGTGTGTGTGTGTGTGTGTGTGTGTGTGTGTGTGTGTGAAGTGAATCCCTCTGGAGACAATCCACCATATGGAGAACAGCAGTTGGACCTTCAGGCCATCAGACAGAGCTGGCAAATGGCTGTTGGGTGTGTGGACGATGCCCACTGGCACACATGTTGACAGATATATTGCTTTACACACGCGCATACACACACACACAGGCTCAAATCCTGCCGCCCCCCTCCCTCAACCTTGGCGAGAGCGGAGCAATGCAAGCTGTCAGTGATTTTATTAGCTCCATTATGGTGTGGAAGGATGGGCTCAGGCCAAACTGCCCCGCTTGCTCCCTTTATGCACAGATCTGTGGGCTCTGCCTGCATCGCCCCAGCTCCCGTGTAGCTCCTTATGTGCGCCGCGACACAAATGATGGACTGCGGCCATTATGTAGGCAACTTTATGTTTCCCCGGCTCCTTCATAACGCTGTGATGTACTGCACGTCCCTCCTTCTCACGGAGCAGAGAGAAGCGTTTTATCTAAGGCACACAGAGGCTCCCAGGTGCCACGGCAACGTAATGAGGCCGGCGTGGTGCGTGTGTGTGCGTGTGTGTGTGTCTGTGTGTGTGTGTGTGTGGTGGTTATGCTGGACCTCACAATGCCAAAGTAGGACTGCACGCTTACGTTAAATACTCCTGTTGCATATTTAATGCTTCCCCCTGCCTCAGATGGAGCCGCCTGTGTCACTGCGTTAATACACTTGGTTGGCTCACACGTGTGCAGCCGTTCCGGGGCGCTTTTAGCTCCGTGTACGCGCCCGCTCACCTACAGAGCTTCTTCCACACCTCAGGGAAATGTGGCTCAGCATTAAGCCGGCGCTTTAGAAATAACTTCCCGCTCGTCGGCGTCCGTTTGATGGTGCCAGGATAGCAGGAGTGCCAGAGGCAGCCTGAGGCCCACACAAATAGCATTCTGGTCACAGCGGGGGGTAAACTCCTCCAGGCTCCTACGATTGTCCCTCAGCTCGTTACGCCACCGCCATCGCCGCCGTGTCTCACATCACATCACTCAGATCCCTTCATCTTTAGAATGTCTGGAGAAAATAACGAAAATCCTTCTTCTTTCATTTAACGCACAAATGTATTCTTTTGCCATTTTCTGATCCGTTGCTTACCGACGTGGAAACACAGCCACAGATTTATTGATGAGGTAAAATGGCAGCTTGAGTCGTGACAGTATATATATGTGTTGCCGTTCCAGTTCGTGTTCTAATTTCCTTTTCTCTCTGCAGGCATGTTTGCTTTGAAGCTCTCAGACTCTTTGTGTGTGTGTGTGTGTGTGTGAACGTGGACGCCGCATGGCTATAAATAGTGAACCCGCTCTTGTTTTTTGGGGGTTTTATCGCAGGTGTGGCCTGGTATCGAATGTGAAGCAGAGGGGAGAGAGAGCGGAGCGAGGCAGAGGGAGAGAAGAAGACAGGAGCTTTTTGGGAAAACCCGATACGGCTGCAGAACTTTAGCTTTGCATCTTTTCCCCAATACTCAGCCGAGAGATTCGATCCACGTCTGCGAGCGCGATGTGTCTGAGACCGCAAAACACCCAAACCGGGGCGTCACCAGGAAAGGCTGCCAAAGAGAGGAGCAATAAGAGAGCTACATTACTTTATGTTCACCCTTTAAGTATCAAACTACACTATGAAATATCCTGTTAGCTCGGCATGCATAAGTAATGGTCACTGATCCAGTGATTAACGCTTCCCGGTGTGCGTAGTGGCACGGAAGGAACCGGGACGTGTTAGAGAGCGAGGCCGTCCTCCTGCAGGTCCTCTGGCGCCCGGCCATCGGCTCCACACACACACACACACACACACACACTAATGACCCCCACTAAGCCTTGCGGTCACACATAACCTTTCTCTGCTCTCTCCTTTGGCCGAGGCACAGCAAACTCGTCTGCACGGCGGCACTATGAGCGTGAATAGCAATGCATGGCATTTTGATGAGAGAGAGAGAAAGAGAGATAGAGAGAGAGAGAGAGAGAGAGAGAGAGAAAGAGAGACAGAGAGAGACAGAGAGAGAGGGACAGAGAGAGAGAGCAACTCTGATAGAGTAGAAGCAAAATAAGGCAAAAGGCGGCTTGTCCGTGTGTGTGTGTGTGTGTGTGTGTGTGTGTGCAGTGACCCGTGGATGAGACGCCTGCATACATGGCGTTCTCCGAGAAACAAACTACAAAACAGAGGAATCTCAGTAATTGGAAGTGAAAGAAAGAGGAGATGATGAATATGTAAAAGAAATCAGCTCTGCCCCCGAAACATGAGAACACTAAATGTTTCCCAGCGTTTATGATGATGAGTTTGGTTCCTGTGCTTGGCACGCCATTCCTGGAAATGATGATGGAGGATGAGGAATGGAGCGTAATCTCTGTGTGTGTGTCTCTGCCTCTGTGTGCCCCTCACACACCGTTTCAAACACACTGAGACTTACACGCCGTCTTATTTCCGATGGGACATAATGAATGTGATCATTAGACGGCGTTTATGTTCCATTTATGCAGGTTTGAGAGAATAAACTCTGCTTATTGTCCCATCATTTAGAAAATCACCCGACAGTGTTTTTGTCCTAAATATGATTCTTCATTCTTCTTCTTCTCTCTGTGTGTGGTTTTATTCCCAAACAGCCAGATGTGCACAAACCCACCAGAGGCTGCACACAAACACCTGGAATTATCACATGTCAGCATCTCACACACACACACACACACACATACACTCACACACACACACATCAGCACATTCTCTTTCATATTCCTCCCTGACACGATGCAATCTCAGTCCTCCATTTGCTCGCTATTCATCTCTGCTGACATCATTATTCTGTGGTATCAAATTTGTAACAACATGAATCTTAAGGCACAGCGGCATCCCGACACACACACACACATACACACACACACACACAGGCACCACACCACATTAACTGAACCCAGCTCTGGACTCCCTGGGCTTGGTGCTAAACTGTTCCGTCTCTCCCGGTCACGACTTCTTCCCTCCTCAGCTCAGCCGATTGTTTGTGTGTCTCACCTGCGTACCAGAATTTTCCTGATTTGCTGAAAGGCCCCAAAGCGTCTCTGGGGACTGCACGGTCTCGTTAAAGTCACGCTCCGCTGCTTAATCCTTTCCTGTTTTGTCATTTCCACTTAATCAAAGATGGTGGAGGGGGACGATGGGGGGGAAAGGAGGTGAGAGCCAGGGTGAGTTCACCTCCTGAGATCAGCACTGAATGACTATTGGGAGGGGAGGGGGAGGGGGTGGGGGCGGGGGCGGGGGTGTCTGGGGGGAGAGGGGGGGTGAATTAACATGTTTAAATGTCAACTTTGATGAAGGCAACAGACTGAAGCCGCCGTCTGACTGTGCACACAATTATCAGCACAATTTCATTTAGAGAGAAGTGGGGGGGGGAGATGATGCTGCATGCTTCTGAACTACTGGAGACATCAACAGAATGAACTGCAATATGATCATAACACACATATGGAGTCAGACAGCTGAGCGTTAATGTCATCACAACACACCTGGACCTTTCTGCCATTTATTTACCAATAATTCATGGAGCAATATGTGACCAAACACAGATCCATATGGGCTTTGGTTTATGGTGCTCTGCTCTTCAGCCAGTCTTCCAGAAGAACAGACTCGTGCGCACACACACACACACACACACACACACACACACACACACACACACACACACGCACACACACACACACACACACACACACACACACATACATCCGTGCTTTCTGAGTCACATCCTCTCTGCTGCTTTCATTAAGGTAAAAGGCGACATTAAAAATACATGCTGAGACCTCTCAGACATGCACATGATGCTGCTGCTTCCTGTTCAATCCGGGTCGCACTTTTGTGCATTAATCAGAAAATGCTTATTCAATCACTCCTGACTCCGAACAAGCCGCTGATTGATAAAGACGTGTGTACTCACCGTGCACTTCAGCAGCTCTCACAGGCGTCTGGGTGCAGGCAGGCGCTGCCCCCTGCTGAGAACAAAGTTCATGGTTAATCCCTTTGTTTTGCCTGAGAAGCCGCCGGGTCAAGTGTGGCGCTGAGGAACGGGATCATAACACAGTTGGAGAGGGGGATTGAAGTGGATGACAAATCCTACCGGCTTGACCCCTGCGTGCCAGAGAGGTCGGAGGTGTTAGAGGGGAAAGAGAGGACGAAGAGCAGGAGGAGGATAGAGGGCGGGAGGCGTTTGGTCATCCCTGCTCAGGAGGAGAGGACATCAGCAGGTCCAGGTGCCCCTCATCCTTTCAGAACAGCCATCGACAGACCAGAGGAGGAAAGTATCCTTAAGTTACAGAGCATCCGTCAGAAGGCAACGACAGAGCGGCAGGAGAGAAGAAACCAGAGAACTTTCCCTCCTGATGTAAATGTGTGTCAGGTTAGAGCCGGACGTCACAGAGAGGCTGCCTGCCGCCTGAGCCAAGCCACTGCCTCATCTACTGCTGCTGCCGCCGCCGCTGCTGCCTCTACTCCAGCTTACACACACACACACACACACACAAGCACACACACACAGATGTAGCTGACGCTTGCTTGCTTGCTGGGAGGAGAAATTCCCACAGGACTGTGTGGTTCATCATGTTTCGGGGCAGTGAGCATGCAGCTCAGGCCAGTGAGTGTGAGGGAGGGAGGAGGAAGAGGAGGAGGAAGAGGAGGAGGGAGAGGAGGAGGAGGGGTTCATTTTGGAAGGTGTGGGTGGAAGAGAGAGAGGAGGAGTTTGAGCGTGGTGGAGTTGGCGTTAGTCAGATCAGATCAGTCGTCTTTGTGCGCTTGTTTGTGTGTGACACCAAACATTAATTACCTCCGACGTCTTTTGTGTGTGTGACAAAGCAGCAGGTATGAACAGAGGCTGGGGTTATCGCCTCCACACACTTTCTGTCACTGTTTAAGCAGCGTTCAGGCTCAAAGGCACTGTGGCTATCGGCAAACTCATCTGTGCGGCATTAAAAAAAAACTCACCGCCGCCCCTTTGTGCTCACACAGCGGAGGGGGGGGGGGGACAGGAGTGTGTGTGTGTGTGTGGGTGGGGGGGAGCCGCCGTGGCCCGACCAGATAAGCAGACTGCTGAAGTGACAGACATTTTTCATTGGGGACCTTTGTATGTGTGTGTGTGTGTGTGTGTGTGTGTGTGTGTGTGTGTGTGTGTGTGTGTGTGTGTGTGTGTCTGTGTGTGTGTGTGTGTGTGTGTGTGTGCAGCATGTATGTCATTCAGGTGATTGGCGAACTGTCCATTTGGAATTAGGCAGACGCTCTGGCATTGTGTCCTTAGATCATTCTAATCCGGATCATCTCTCCCTGACCAGCTTCCGTCTAAATCACCATCATCTTCATCATCATCATCACCATCACCATCATCATCATCATCATCATCATCATCATCATCATCATCATCATCATCATCATCATCATCAGCTGCCATGTTAAAGGACATACTACAGGTGAATAAAGTTATTGTAGCATTAATGTTAAAGATCCAAACCCAACAGGGAATGACATCAACATCTGGCTGATGAACATGAAGCAGAAGCACACACACCACACCAGCCATGCCTCTGGGCTTTCTAATTAACAGGGAATTCAAATGAACATAATTGGTCGTGTCTCCCCAGCGCGGGAATCTGGCCAAGGGGGGGTTTCTCCTCCTCTCCTCCTCTCCTCCTCTCCTCCTCTCCTCCTCTCCTCCTCCCATCCTCTCATCCGCTCGCTGAGGCTTCATAAAGTGCAAGAGGTGCTACCTGCCAAAGTGTGGCACGTTAGGCGTCAGCGAAACCCAACCCCGGTAGGTCGGAAGGTGTGTGTGTGTGTGTGTGTGTGTGTGTGTCAGAGAGGTAGGTAGGTAACTGTGGAGTTAGTGCTGAGAGTACAGAGGAGCGAGAGAATGGGAGAGGCTGGGAGGTAAAAATAGTGAGGGAGGAAGAGGAAAAGGAGCAGAAATACACAGAGGCAGGTGCAGCTGCAGGTTACAGAGCAGGCAGAGGAGCTCCAGTCCAGACTGAGCAAGGATGGAATTCTGTGGCATTCCGGACAGACAGAAGTTTAAGATTAAGTGTCAACAGACGGTTTGGGTGTTTTGCGGTCTCAGACACATCACGGTCGCAGTAGTGTCAGTAGAAACACACACGATAGAGAGAAGAAACACAAATATGAATCCTACCAAGCCACACATGACAATCAAAGCTCCGCCCCTCCTGTCAATCAAAGTCACATTTTGCATAGGAGTGATTCCCTCACTAGGTCACACCAATGACATGATTGATGCGTTCCATGCATCTATCCCAGAGTGGCAGGGTGTGTGTGTGTGTGTGTGTGTGTGTGTGTGTGTGTGTGTGTGTGTGTGTGTGTGTGCGTGTGTACAGTACATCCCTCTTCTTCCCAACCTTTACCTTCCACGCCGCCTGACAGTCTAATCTAATGCGGCTCCCAGGCGGCGGGCCAAGAGGCAGACACCTGGATCATCATTATCCCCGACCTGCTGCAAAGGCCGCAGCATGATCGCATTCCACATGATAACAAACACACACACACAGACACACACACACACACACACACACACACACACACACACACACACACACTGACAGATATGTATGCATGTCAGAAAACGCATTCCTCCCAATTCTCCTCCTGCATCAAAACCCATTACAAGCCGCTTATTGATTAGAACTTTTCTGCCATTTAAAGTCATTATGAAATATTGATTATCTCATGCATTATTAACTCTGCTAATGAAATTTGCCAGTGAGAATTGATAACAGATCAGCAGCAGAAATGGGCCGTGTGACCTTTGACATTACAGCCCAAAGAAACAAGGCAGTTCTGATGCCGCCCACTCAATGTCGTTCTCTCTGGTTGGACAGGTAACAAGATGGATCTGCTTCCTGTTTGTCCCCCCAGGTTGCAATCTGAGGGAGTGAGAAAAAGATGGAGGAGGAGGGGACGGTGGGGCGGGTTTGGATCTCATCTGTCCGCATCTGTCCCTACAGATGCTCGTCCGCCCCCTCACTCGCCCGCTCACTCGCTCTCTCATCTTGTGACCCAATTGTGCACCCATATGTTGGCAGAAAAGCTCCAGCGCTACAATGCATATGTGTTATATTCCTCCGATGATAGAGACGCTTTTTAATCTTGGTTGATCCTGGCCGTATCTCCACTCGCCGTCTGGTGGAATCGACTCCCTCTGCCTCCCTCCCTTCGCCTCCCCTCGCCTCCCCTCCCCCTGTGAGCCCCCGAGCAGCAGCTTGGGTTTGACATAACGCTTTGCCAATACCTTGGACTGGTTCAGTGGATTTACAAGTCCCCCCCCGCTGTGCAACTTTCTGGAAAAAGAAAAAGGCCAGTTTGATCGACACACAGCACAAAACTTACTTCCTATTACAGCCAATTTTCTGTACAAATACCCTGTTTACAAACTCAGTGCCACTATGGGGATATGACAGATGGGCCAATAACTTTTGATAATCTGTTAACGATTATAATTTACTGGTAGATTCTCAGTGGAATCCCTTTATTACATTTACTTATTATACATTTATTTCATCCTTGTACTGAATAGTTAATGAAACATCTATTAGGCTTTAATGAAATATTTATTAACCATGATTAAAGCCACTGCCTGACATCTGAAATCCCTTTAAACTGTACTCTATTAAATTATGGTTATAAAAGCCTAAATCTAAAGTTTGTGTTTGATCAAAGCTCCTCAGTCAAAGCTATTTTCAGGCTCATGAATACGTAATCATCCGTGTAGTATCCATGTCACCCAGATCCCAAAACGCAACTGAGTGGACATGAGTCTTCTCAGAGCCTCAGTTTGCACCACACGAGCCGGCAATGCAACTTTAATGTTGCCATGGCAGCGCGGATTAGGTGGTTGCTGTTTTGATTGAGCTGTTATTATGGGCGGGCGGCGTGCTCTCCTTTAAGGACACCCAACACTCACTCCTCAGACACGCCTGCGTCAACAACACTGACCTTGTCTGGCCCGGGCATCAGGGAAAACTCTGTGTGTGTGTGTGTGTGTGTGTGTGTGTGTGTGTGTGAGAGAGAGAAAGATATGTTCATCCATTGTCTGAAGAGTTCAATCAAACACGCATATAAGAAAGTTTGTGTTTTAAAGTATTTCAATATAAACCGCAATTCTTTCCATCATAAAGTTGATGAATGTGTAACAAAAAATGGATATATAAATGAAATACTAATAGAATTTGCCCATTTGAGCCAAATACTATAATTACCTATCGAGACACTGTGGAGAGCAATTTTATTACTGATAGATTTACATTTAGATGACATCCATATCCATTTTGTTCTTTGGATTTTACTGCCGCCATCAGGGGAAATGAGTCTATATATAAAGGAAATGAATGTATTTATTTATTTATTGACATCTCTGCTTGTTTGTTTGTGCCAGTAGGTGAATAGGTGATCGGGGGAATAAAAGATGTCCTGCACATTGAGATTATAGCATAAAGTAAATTCCACCCCGGGTCCCTGGACAAGACAGAATATGAAAGAACAACACCAGAGAAAAGCTTCATCTAATAACCGAGCGGGGCTGAAATTGGATTTCTTCTCACATTTGTCACCGACGACATCTCCGCGTCCTAATCTAGGCATGTACGTGCTCGCATGTTATACACGCACACAAACGTCCAGACTCCCTATCAGCTGGACCAGTCGCTGTCCATCCTAATTGCCGCACCGTCTCCTAAAACACAGAAGCTGTAAAGGCTTCAGATGAGCTCGAGCCGAACGCTGCAGAGAATCTTATCAGCCGCAGGCAAATTTCCACCGTGCGAGGGAGAGAAATTAAAAAAGCTTTAACAACCGGGCTGACCCTCGCTCGACCCCCCCGGGGGAGGAAGGAGGGAGGGAAAGCGACGGGACATAAATTGATAAAGGTTGGGTCAATATCTGATGTCTCGGCCCGTCTGCGTCCTCTAACGACGCCGCTTCCAGGACCGGCGTCCATCTGCCTCGCTGTGCACCGAGAGGATCCGCCAAGAGACAAAACCCTCCATGCAGAACCAAAATAGATCCTCTGACAAAACATGTTCATTAATCATCTACTGGGGACAAAAGGGACTCAAACTAGTCCTATTCTTCCCTGAGTGAGAATGAGTTCTAATCTCATCTGCTTCATTCGCGTGCTGGAGGCAATATGTTAACCTTAAGCTCAGGCGATGAGATTGCGGGCTGATCTGTAGAATGCAGGCGATGATAACAGGTTAGTGAGGGATTTGATTTGATCCCATGTTGGGAGGATTCAATCCGTGTTTGCCTAGGAAGCTGGACGAGACGAGGAATAAGAGGATGAAGGTGAGCGCGGTGTGGAGGTGGTCGTCACGATTACCTCCTCAGATCCTCTCAAGCTGAGTTTACACGCTGAGAAACCAATTCAAGCTTGAGGAAACATCCAGTCAGCAGAATAATTGGCATCACCTGTGCGGGCCAGCCAATGTTTTTAATTTTACTCTCTGCTGATTTTTCCTTTATTTCACCATGATGAGAATCTGGAGCTTCAACTTCAAGAAGTGGACACCAAGTGTTGTTAAGTGCGAGTTATTTGGGAACTTTTCGTTTTTTATCTCAACTTCTTACACCTCTACTTTATTTCTGCCGCTACTGATACACTAAAGGTACAATTGACATGCACACACACACACACACACACACACACACACACACACACACACACACACACACACACACAAACACACAGTCTCTACCTTCTCATCAGCGTTTCAATGTAAACACCCACTCCGTCTCATTAGATCCTGCAACCGAAAACAGCCCGACCCAGTTTAGAATCTGGGTTTGGAACCTTCACACTCCCACACTGAGAGACTTCAGACGGTTCTGATCTGCACACACACTCATTCACAAACACACATCCTGGGATATTCTCTTTGCCAGCGTTGCCAGTTCTGACAGACTCCAGCTGCATTAACAAGGATGAGTCAAGATGAAGGACGGGCAGGATGTGTGTCTCCCCCAACAGGTGTTTTAGTTTCACTTGAAGAAGAACACGAGTGTGGAGGCACAAAGTCAGAAACACACCTAAGATGCAAATGAGTTTGGTCTGCTCTATTTATTTTATTTTATTTTATTTTATTTTATTTTATTTTATTTTATTTTATTTTATTTTATTTTATTTTATTTTATTTTAGCCTATTCCATTTTATTTTATCATTTTCCTGACTTTTATTTCACCTGCTGTTTCAACTTTTTTTTATTTCTTCCTGAATCCAGTTTTCCTGCTTGTTGTCATTTGAATCCCTCAATTGTAAGTAAGGAAATGTTACAATCAATATGTAACTCAAAACACAATCTTTAGCCTGACGGGGCGGTGCAGCTGTAGGTGTGTGTGGGTGTGTGTGGGCATCGACCCCTTTGTGGTTGCTTCACATCTATCAGAATGTGAAACAGGACTAAACGCCTCATATTGTTCTCCCGCCTAAGTGAGGCAGTTCATATATTTTATGACAGATTTATGGCACATTAGCACCGTCAACTCCCTGACTGAGTCCACCCACCGCCTACAAGCAGCCGGCTAAGCATCACTCACTGTCACACACACTCACACACACTCACACGGCCCAAAATATGTCATTTTTCAATCACTTGATTTTAAATGTGAGTCCGCACGATCCAGCGATTGATGATGATTGATTGTTGTCGTTCCGATTTGAGATCAATTACATTTAGGGAGTCAAGGCGTTTGGTAAGGTGAGGTTAAGCTTCCTGCTCCCTCACTGTTACTCACAACCAAGAGACCACAGTCACTGCCACGGAATATCAAAGTTTACAAAACAACCCAAACAGCCAGTGGACTCCTCAGTTTCTGCACAAACTTTCCACATTAAAGAATTTGACAACTGTGGTAAAGGATTTGGTTGGAGAGCGGAGAACAAAAGGGCGTGTCCGCTCTGCAAAGACAAGGAGAGAGAGAGAGAGAGAGAGGTGAGTGTGACGAGAGGTGAGCGTGAGCCGTCAACACCATTAACCTGCCATCAAACTGCCTCCACCGCCTGAGCCGGAGCATCTAACGCACTCTGATGTCTTCATCGCTGCTCCTATGTCCTGTTTGTCGTTCTTCTTCGGTGGATTGATTGGTCAGTTTGTGCGGAACACACACCTGACACACACCCGCCGACAATATCCAAAGAGCTACGGCTACATTTGCATAATCATAATCATATTTGCCTTCAGATGTTTCATTTTCACGCTTATCAGGGAAATCCAACCATTTGTGGCATCAAACGGTTCACGCTTTTGTCAGAATAACGTTTCTCTCTCTCTCTCTCTCTCTCTCTCTCTCTCTCTCTCTCTCTCTCTCGGGGCGATTATACGACGAAAGCAGGCAGCGAAAGGCTCACGACTCAGCAGGGATGAGGTGGAAACACTCGGCGGTGATTCCATTTACGAGCTGCGAGAAAAAAAAAACCTCCAGGGCCACGTGGGGACACATGAGCAGAAGTGTGCAACATACATAACACACCCAGAGCGGGAGACGCCACGGACAGGTACGGCGGGGAGACGAGGAAGAGGAGGACGAGGGGGGAGGTGAGGGAGACAAACGCAGCGGCAGTGATTTAGCGGCGAGATTACAACGTCCGTTCCCTCTTCTTGATCTAATGGTTTAATCAATGGGGATGAATGGAACAGGCGTGATGCCCCGTGGTGGAAAACCATGGAGGAGTCGTCTTCTTCTTCGCAGCCATCCGTCTCCGGCTACGACGCACTACAATAAAGTTTTCAATTTGTTTGTAGAGCCAAACGTTCCGATTGTAATTACCCCGAAATGAAACCTATAAAATATTTAGATCGTAGGTGCCCGTGTGTGTGTAAATGCATACCAGGCTCCAACTGGCACTTTTGTATCTCATCCATTAGTGCCTCCTCTTCCTCAACAGCACAAATCCCCATAAAGGCAGAAATCCGAGAGTGCATCAAAACGTTCCGGTGCCATTTATAAAGTGGAATGCAGTTTTCGGGAAAGGCGTCTCTCCCGTCTGAAATCATTCCGATATATTCCCTCAGTGATTGCTTTCTGTTGACTGCGCTGCGTTCAAGGATCTGCAGATTGTTTGCTAAATTGACTGCCGGAGGATTTTGAACAGGGGTCACATTTCATTTCACGGTAAGAAGTATTTTTCACTTTTGCCACTTTCTCTACAAGCGGATCGCAGCGCCGTGATGTCGTCGGGATGGATGTGGAAGAGGCACAGAACGAGCTGGGAAAGTTATTTAGCTGATTCGCCTACTGCCGCAGTTTCCTACCTTTCAATGAGAAACAAAGGAGCAAAGTGCTGTTGCTTTCCTTGGTATATTCATCTTCATCATCATCATCACACACAGTCAGGCATCCACAGAAATCACGTCAATGGGACGATTGGGAGCGCACAACAACAATGTTTGTGTACCGGCATGGATGATTTCCCTTTGGCCTCCAGCTGAGACATGAAGGCAGAAGCAAACACACATACACACACACACACACACACAGGCCATGACGAGGCTTCCTATTGTTCTGCTCTCATCAGTTCTCGTTACTCTTTGCCTCATGTCGTCTCCAGATGAGTAAAGACTCAATCAGACAGATGAACATTTGCCGTGTGTGTGTGTGTGTGTGTGTGTGTGACGTTGAATCACAGCGTGCAGCCATTCGCCCTCTAACAGCGGCGTTGGCACGGTGACATCTGACCTGTTTCGGGTGAACGCCACAGACCTACAACGTGACAAAAGGGGGAAAATAAGTTAAAAATGGCAGCGTGGATTTATTCACCGTGACTCATCCGCAGGAGAGCAGATAGAATATGTTTCGTGTCCTGCGCGGTGACTCACTCTGTCTCTCTCTTTCTCTCTTCTCCTTCCTCCTCTCTCTGTCACTTCCATTCTCTGTCTTTCCATCTGCGTCCGAGCGCATCGTACCCAGTCTGAGGTTCGGTCTGCGACGTGTCTGCCATCACTTTACCTGACTTCTCTAACAAAGTCCCACATGAGCTGCTGAGCTGAAACACACTGGGAACCGCACCACGCTTTTGTCAAAAACACACACAGATGACAAGCACACACACACACACACACAGACACACACACACACACACACATGCTCTTTTAAAACTAACAGAACACACACACACACACACACACACACACACACACACAGGCCTCGCTCCCACATATGCTGTCTGGCTCCTGACATTTGCCGTCCAGCCGTGGTGGAGCTGAGCTGTCAGACCGCATCTCATCTGCTCCCTGTCACACACTCGGGCCGCATCAATCCCCCTCACGACGCCATACAGCTCAATGGCAAACAGAGAAGAAGAAGAAGGAGAAGAAGAAGACAGAGTCATTCTTTAAAAGCTCAGCAACTGGCAGTGAAGACCTTTTCTTCCTCCGGATCACAGAGGGAATCTAAGCTGTGTTACCATGAAGAAGACGACAAAACACACAAAGGCCCTAAAGTTCTTACAACATTCAATTCTTTCTACTCTCAGTGGAAAAAAATGTCAAACACTGAGTCATTATTTCCACGCCTGTGTTTGGGTGCCAGACCACAAGAAAGGAGAGCAGGAGCCGAAACTGAGAGGTGTGTGCTGGACTTTAATACTGTAGCTTTGGAGGGGTGCGTGCGTGCGTGCGTGCGTGCGTGCGTGCGTGCGTGCGTGCGTGCGTGCGTGCGTGCGTGCGTGGAGCCATGTGAAGGCTTTTGATGTCAGCTCCCTTTGTGTGCCGGCTGCATGGCTTTTAATGAGACACCCAGCCTCATTATCAGAGCTCTGAGAGGCCCAGGTGGGGCCATCAGGCGGGGCCATCAGGCGGGGCCACACAGCGGCGGCGGGGCCCTGGCTCCTCCGCTCGCTACACCCGGGCCACAGATTACTGCAGCTTAGCCCCTCACTGCGGCCGGGGGAGCAACTTAGTCAGCCTAAATTTCTAATGGCGCCCAAGGGATGAAGGATCGACTTTATATGTCGCGTTAGAGCAAAGTTTGGGACGTGAGGCGTTCACAGTCTTCATACAGGCACAACAGCACAGCTCAGTCAACATAATTCAATTAATACGCTTCACCCACTGTTAAACTCAGGTTGCTGTTATGTCATCAGGCTCCTCCAGCTGCTCAGATTGAACATTTCCTAATTTGTGAAGAGCCCACAGCTTAATTAACCCGACTATTGTTTTATTAAACAACAATGAATGAGGCAGACGCTGGCGTTTCAGACAAAATAATAACTTTTCCCCGACCTCCGATCTCTCTGCCGTCTCTCACAGACTCAGAACAAAACAATTTGAGTTCAATCCCGAAGGTGAAAGATGAAATGGATTAGCAGCACGTGTGAATACTGAGAATGAAGCCGGAGCTCTCCAGGAAAACAAGAAAAAGGCTCTGAGAATTCCCATATAAGGGGAAAGAAAATGGACTAAACCTCTGCAGATAGGAAGCTTTCAGGCGGCCACTGGGTTTCATATCGCCGCGGTGTGAAGGTCAACCAGCGGAGAGGTCATCTGCTTTATTATTAAGTCTCCCTCACTGCTGCTGCCTTCAAGGAACCTCCGTCACGAAAGATCCAACCTCTCAAATCCTCAGGCGTCGGAGCTAGCTTGAATGCACCACTACCAATTTTCATGAAACGTAGTGGGTAGATTGAACCTTCACCACTGTAAACACCCGCCCTTTGACCCCTTCACCAACACACACAGAACTCCCCTTCACTCTGAGCTCAAACTGCAGTCTCCCTATTTGTTCTTGAAGTATATTTGTGTTGTTTTTAAAATAGTAGTTCATTGCAGCCTGAAGCGGCAGGCGAGGTGCCGTATGCTAATTGGAGCGGATGTCTGTCAGGAGTCCTCAGCGGGCCGACGCCTGCAGGCTGTTTACCCCGCTTCACCCAAACTCTCTGGTGGGGTGTTTATTTTGGGCCTTTCCCCCCGTCACGCGCTCCGATCAGGCTCGACGCGCACACACACACACACACGCCGGTGTCTCGCTCATCACTCATAATTTGGTTTTAAATCACACAAAGCCCTTTTGAATTCCACACTCAGGGCAAACCGCTGATTCGGGTGCGTATTGTCTCAGCGTGTCGTTGGGCTCTCCGGCTCTCCGGCTCTCCTGCCCGAGGCCACGGCAGCAAAACAATTACAGCGGGATCAGCGGTACACTTTCTGTACGTGCTTGAATAATTAATTAATCAATACGGATATCATAGAGTGAAGGCCTGATAAGAGCAGAGAGAGATGAGATGAGATGAGAGATTAATGGACTTAATGGAAAACAAACACAGACGGCTTCCTCTGCTGCTCGCCACCTGTCAGTCATTCAGCCCCGATGATGCAATAATATAAAACGTGACATCTCATATGAAAGCTGCATCGACGCTCCGGGATGCTTCTTTGGTAAAAGTTCAGTTTATGGTTTGTGGTGCTAAACTTGTCTTTTATAGGAGTTTCAGAGCATTAATGTTTAATTTCATCCTAAATAACGTGAGGTGGTTTATTCATGAGCGTCTCTTTCCTGCGGTGCTGTGTGCTAATTGATCAGGGCCGCACCAAAGTAAAGAGGCGAGTGTGAGGCCTGGTTTAGACTTGATTTGAACACACACACACACATACACTCAGATCAGGGCCGCACCAAAGTAAAGAGGCGAGTGTGAGGCCTGGTTTAGACTTGATTTGAACACACACACACACACACACATACACACAAATCAGGGCCACACCAAAGTAAAGAGGCAAGTGTGAGGCCTGGGTTGGACTTGATTTGAACACACACACATACACACACGCACACACACCCACACGCTCGCTCGCTTTCGTGCTTTATATCAACCTGGAGGATAAAGATCTTAACTTTTCATTTGATCTGTCAGCTGTTTGCATTGGGTGTTTGTTTTGGATGAGAAGGTTTATGGAGCAGAGGACAGATTTGGCGGTCCGTTCCTCCCGGGCTCGTCGTGTCGTGTCCACCTTCAGCCCCCCTCCTGCATCATTTGATCAGCGGAGGTCAAAATCAGAGGCGGAGCAGCAGCGATTACAGAGCAAATCACCGCAGGTCGTTTATCCGAGCCGAGCGGAGATGGAGTGGAAGGCACCAGTCCCCAATCTGACGCTGATTGCTGCCTGAGATGTTCATGTTTCATCCCCTGTCCAAAAAAATAAAGTAAATAAAATAAAAGTACAAGATTCACAAGTGGGTGATTGTATCTTGCAGGCGTAACGTCTCATTCCATTTGTCTTCAGTTCTGTTTCAGATAAGCAACGCTGACTTTGGGTTGGGAGACGACTGGCTGTTTTATTTTTAATGTGCACAATAACCTAAAGCTGTGTGAGCTAACAACCGCTGCATTAACTCCTAGGGCACCAAATCTAATAAAGCTGAGTGAAAAACAACAGTAAATTGCCTTTGTAACCTCATATCTTTCTGAAATCACCTGTGGAACAAACCGCAGGCTCCCACCTAACGACCTGATGACATTATCCGCTCTCTTTTCCCTTTTCTGTGCCGTCGAGGGCTAAATAACATTAAATCACGCGCTTCTTTACGGGCTCTGGGGTGTCAGGCTCAGCCGGAGCCGGAGCCGATCCACCGTGCCGGGTTTTCCAGGCTCACTTGTCCCTTTTGACATCCATCACTCAGAGTGTCGGAGCCTCGGGTGGAGAACAAACTGCAGACTGTGGGTGTTTGCACCAGAATGAGCAGTTTGTAGTAAAAATACAATAATAGGACAAATATCACCTTATTTACTTTCTGCAAACCACTTTGATCAGATCGTGCGGTCAAAGGTCGAGCACTTTGAGCCTGCAGACGCTCCGCTGGCTCCACTTTCCCCCATATCCAGCCCACACATGCATCTACAGCTGATTCTGTTTGGAAACATGTGGCGAGGTGTCAGTCCAGAGGTGCACAGTATGGAGGAGGAGGAGGAGGAGGAGGAGCCGCTCCGCAGACGGCTCCCATCAGTCAGCATCGGTGTCGCCCTCATTCGTTTCCAGCGCTGATTACCTCGTGCATTATTCATACATAAGGAGGCAGAATTCGGGATGAAATTATACAATCACCTCTATCTGCTTTGCGTCGAGTGCTATTGCAGATTTTTTTGCTACCACTCAGCCAATCCTCCACGGTGAGTGTGAGTGTGTTTATGAGAAGAGGCTCCATCCTGAATGACACCCAGGTGATGAGAACCAACTGGCAAATGACATGTTTATGCTAATTGCTTATATCCTCCCCCGTCATTACCTTGATCAGAGCCGGCCAATTGTTTCCCAGGCAGGCAGGAGATCACTCTGACGCGTCTATCAGCCGCTGTATGTTAATGGGATCCAAACTCCTCTGAAGAACACAGAACATAGATTTGTGCTGCAGAAGAAGCTGGAATCTCGGTTCAGATCAACAGAATCTACCGTTAAAATGGAGAATTAATGAATAAAAACAGTCAAACAAACTAAGATTGAATGAATGCATGTTTAGGGTTTAAAGGTTAACTTCAAAAGCAACAGCAGGAGGGATTTGATCTAAAACGAGTCACAATCAAATTAAACGTTTTTTGATTCTATTGCAGCCATCTACACTGTTTATATTATTTACCCTCGTTTCTAGAAAATCCTAAAAATAACTTTAATAAAATAACTAAATAAATTTGTATTGGAATGTGAGGATCTGGGATGAATCGTAACCAAACATTTGATAAGCTCATCCCATCAAAACCCAGACCTTCAGACATCAAATCCCTTCTGTTATCTGGAGGAGAAGGTTTTGGCTCATACATCATAGATAGTTTCCAGATAGAAACAGAAGTTAAAGCTGGAGTCACTCTTCACATGCCTTATCTCTCTCTCTCATCCTCTCCTTCACTATCACCTTCATCTTCTGCTGCTCTGATGCTGCACCCGTGTGTCTCTGGAGATCACAGGCTGAGGAGCAGAGCTGCACCAGAAACAGACGCACGCCTGTATGCATAATGCGCTCCTCTATAATCCATACCTCAGCCCAGACATCCATATTTAAAGTCAGACTTTGGCACTGTGGTGGCTCTCTGTCCTCTGCAGGTGCGTCTGGCGCTCTGTCACACTGAGGCTTCACACTCACACTCGCCTGCTGCCACATCAGCGCAATAGAACACCCCGAGGAGAGCAGCCCAGCTCAGCACGGCCCGGCTCAGCTCGCCGCTCTCCCCACCGCCGGCCCCTGCCACCTCCGCTTGACCTTGGGAACCTGTAACGGATCCGCCAGGTGCAGAGGGCCCCGGATTCCCTGCTCCAGGCCTGATCCAAGGACAGGATCGAGCGTCAGAGCAGAGATGATTTCAGGCACAGAATGATGAAAATAGGCTGTTTAATCATCTAATTTCAGTGCTTCAAGAGTAAATGTGCTTTCTTTCTGTTTCCATGCACATAAACATCTCACACTGAGCTCAGTTTGATGCTTTGAATGAGCGTTAGAGGCGTTTCACTCCAAATCATTCAGCAAAGTGCTTTAGTTCAGCATGTGAGTGCCAGAAAACTGTGGGGAGAAACTTCCCCAGCTGTGTTTAAGCCCAAATTTGAGCTTTGCTGCACCTTCTGCTCAGATATGTGTGTCCATCCGTCACCGTGGTGATTTACCGGCTACAAAGGAAACAAAACAACCCGGAGATGTTTCATCCGTCATTCAGATGAACTGTGACAAAGCTGCATGGGATCCAGAGTGAAGCTGCTGAGGAAGGGTCCTGCTGATATGAGGCTGGATGCTCCTCTCTCTCTCTACCTCTCTCTCTCGCTCTCTGACACACACATAATAAACACACACACACACATACACACCCCCCCTCTGTGCTGATGCGTGTGCTTCAGAGGGGAACACATCTGTCAAAGAAGTGGATGCCAGCGCAGCACAACAGCGTGTGAACTGAGGGGAATTCTGTTATTGTGGAAGAACACTCACTGACACACACACACACACACACACACACACACACACACACACACACACACACACACAGTAGAAGTGCTTTTCTAATTTTGCCTATTTAGTGGTAAAAGTGCTTAACATGTTTTTACAGCAGATCTCAGCTGAGTGTTCATCTGCTCTCACTGCACTCTACACAGATTAAACCCTCACACACACACACACACACACTCCTGCTCTATACGATGAGCATGCCGTTTGTCCTCTGATTTGATCACTTGCATTGATCAGAGATGAATATTGTTTTAAAAAGTAGAATGAAATCATTTTATAAATCCATCTCATTATTCTCCTTCTCATTGAAACTCACGAACCTGGCAACCAACCTTAGAGCCAACGTGGAGCTGAATGATAAATACATATGCAAATCTCCATCTAAGCACGGCGGGGGATTTCTTAAAGGTCACAGCGGCCGGCCATCCGTTTTGATGAAAATTAAGCTCTCAGCTTTAATCTTGGAGTTCAGAAATGCAATCAACGCTGCAAAGAGCATCAGAGCTGATTACGTTCATTTAAAGACAGAAGGAGATGGACCATCAACCTCTGCGCCCGGTGGGGCTGTGAGGTGTTGTTTGTGGCGTGATGACACGTAACCGGATCAAACCGGCAGGACGCATCAACAGGAGCATATGCAGCGCCGAGTCTCGCCTCTCTGCAGGTCGCCAGCTGCAGGTGACCGCACGTAATATGCATCTCAAGTCTCTCTCTCTCTCTCTCTCTCTCTCTCTCTTCCTCTCAGCCTATCCGTCACTCCACAGTGGACGGTGCACCACGCCGAGCCCCAGAGACGGCAGGCCTATGTGTCATTAGCGAGGACAGCTTGCCGCCACCTTAAATCAGCAGTAAATGACTTGGAGCACCTGTGGAGGGAAGGTGAACAGGGGTCGACCGGTGCAGGAGGGAGGCAGCGTGTCCAAACTTACACTCACCCCACTGCGATTTAATAAAGAGCTTCAACCAGACATGTAAAGCAAAAGAGAAACACAAAACCAGAGCTGTATGAACTGTTGAACACCTCAGCGGGCTTCACATGGACGAACGAGGCATTCAAAGACCAAACTCCTCCACAGTGCTGCTGCCACCTACAAAAAGAACAACATCGGTGACCTCGTCTCTCGTAAACGACCTGAAACTGCTCGGGTGTCGCTTTAAAACGTGTCCAGCCGCAGGTGTCCACGTGTCAGGAGCTCTGAAGCTGCCCGCTGAATATCCCTCCGACACTCCGTCTCTTATCTTGTCCAATTTCCCTGAACAAACACGCCGCCATGATGTCAAAACTGCGCAGAGGTGCTTGAAGGCATTTTTAGGGAGCCGGAGTGAAAAGCAAAAGTGAAGGTGCACTTTAGACTGATGGTCAATAATGTGTGTGTGTGTGTGTGTGTGTGTGTGTGTGTGTGTGTGTGTTTGTGTATGTGCAGAAAGTGTGTGAGAGTAAAGCAGCTGCTGTGAGCTCTTCATCATCCGCAGCCTCTTTACAATGAATCTGATTTAATAGGTGTAATTTGTCTCCAGATATTTAATTGCTTAATCGTCGGCGTTTCACGTTGAGAACGACTTCCCACAGTTTTCATTAAGTGGTATTATTGAGAAGGATCACGTCTGCCATTCTTCAACGCTATTGTTTTCCCTCATTGCCATAAAAGTCACATATGCTAAATAATGCAGGAAGACCTCCATTCATCAAGCGTGGAACATCAAAAACTTTGAAATTGAGTTTCCTGCGTCGTTGCCTTTGCTGGAACTAAAACAATAACGGTTAAATGATGATGCGGCGTGTGAGGGATGTGGTCTTATTAATGCGAGTGCTGCTTTTGTTTACACGGAAACAAATGGCTGCAATCGCTCAGGTTTTACTACAGACGAGGCGGTAAAAAGGGCTGGACTGAGCTAACGCTGCCCCCAGTGGCCCCCTGCGGCCCTGCGTGACGCCTCAGGTTAGGCCGCCTGATGCCAGCTGACAGGTGGCACTGTGGGGAATGAGGCTAAAACTCCCATCATGCAGCCTGCTGAGACCTGAGCAGAGACACACACATCCATTACTGCATCCTCCAGCATCCTCATCATCATCCTCTCCAGCTGTGATGAAGGTTCAGCTTGTTTGACCTCAGCCACACAGACGTGCTCTGCGTTCATTTCTTTATTTTTCCATCAAAACAAATGCACACATCAGCAAAGCGACTACATACAAATGGCCATACAAGAGCAAAGTTCATATTTAGTTTGAAGGTCCTCAGTGAATTGTGGTTGCGGGGGTTTGATCTCTGTGACGTGTTTCCTCTTTGTACCTTAAACATTTGCTGTTATGCTGCATTCAGCAAAGAAAAGAAAAGGAAAAGGAAAGATTCAAACCGATGCTGCTCGTTCCAAATTTCCACACGTCTACTGATCCAGAAAACGACTGTTCTTACATCCAATAAAGAAAAGAACAAAGGTTTTGCATAGCTTCATTGTAATGTAGATACAGTTCTGTAAGGCACTTCATGAGACATTTTAGGCATTTGACCCTATATAATAAATAAACCTTTCACCTTTTTATTCGTAGACATCTCAATATGCAAGATTACAACATCTGGAAGAGAAAACAAATCACATTTCTGCGCACTATATACTTCTTCTTCTTCTTCTTCTGTCCTCCCCCGCTCGTGTTTTGGCATTAAGTCTCAAGTTCAACATTCTCAAAAAATATTAAATTTAAGATTTTTGTGCATAATATGACTCACACATTGTCCCGTAAACGCCACACAACCCAGTGTTTGTCCAGAAAAGACTCAAAGTAAAATTGTGCGATGATGTATTTTCCGTTGTTATGTGGAGTAAAAAGGCAACACGCTGTCCAAAAATGAAAAAACCCACAAAAATGTCCAACGTTTGTCTCACTGACGGGAACGCCGCACCAAATTAGGTGAGGACAGAACGGGGGACATGTCTCTCGTCCCGCCCAGGACACACACACACACACACACGTGCTGCCAGTGTGGAGCGACGGTGTGTTGTGTTAGTCCTGCAGCTGTGCGTGTGTGAGTGTGAGAGATTTCCCATAAGCCCCGTTTTCTGTTGTCGTTATGTAGAGAGGAAAACTAAACGTCTTCACTACCCGAGCTGATCCTCGTACTGTTTACGGAAGCAATCTCCTGCCGGGAAGAAGTCCCAGCAGCGCTCCTGGTACATCTTCCACACGTAGGATTCCTGGAGGCACGGGAAACATCAAAGTCATCAGATTAGTCAACAATTCATTGTGTATTAAGGTGTTTTTTGGGAGCATGAGTACTGCACCTGGCCAGTGTGTTCTGTCTCATCCTTGTTGATGAGGTACATCAGGAAAAACCTTTGGAGAGATTCCAATGAAAAGCAAGTGAGACAAAATCAAACAAACATTCTCAGCAGTTCTGTCACATCCAAAAGCGCCGATCTCGCAGTCAAACCACAGAGGAGATCAATCTGCTTAGTCACACACACACACACACACACACACACACACACACACACACACACACACACACACACACACACATACTTTCTGCGTTTGTGACGGCATTCACAAATCAACATTCCGTGTTACCGGCAGGCCTCATGCTCTCTGACACGTCTCGTCCTATTTCCATCGCCGAATCACCTTTTTGTTTCCCCTCCCCGCCCGCCCGGCCACCGAAAAATCCTGTGCAAATGGCAACAGGCCTCCGTCGTATCTCAGTGGGCATCGCAGCGTGCCAAATCGCGATGAATACTGTATGAGGGCGCGCTATCGCAAACCTATTTTCCAATGAAGTTCGCCGGCATTAAATAGTAATGGAAGCTACATAATGAGGTCGGCCTCGCTTCCTCTCAGCGCCGGGTGACTGCCAGTGCAAATGGACTGAGACGCTCTGTATTATGGAAGGAGAGGGACCAGAGGGGAGAGATGGAGCGCAGGATGAGACACGAGGAGGGACAGAACAGGCGCCTGAAGGGAAGCCGGCGTTCCGGATCACTGGGGGCCTCGGCGCCACTGTAACGCACTGAAGCCATCAACCAGGCGGCTAAATTAGTGAGGCGCGTGAAGAATAGGGAGAGAGACAAAATGATTTTGTTATGGCGCCCAGAAAGTAAAAGGGAAGCGGCGGCAGATCGGATTTAGTGCTGGCAGGCAGGAAGGAAGGAGGGAAGGAAGGAAGGAAGGATACTCACAGGTAGTTGGCGAGATTGTGCTCTTGTAAAGTGTGAGTCTCAAAGCCGTGAGGCGTCGTGTCGAAGTAGTCGTTCCCGATCCCGCAGATGAAACACTTCGTCTGTGGAGGAGGACAGAGAGCGGACAGAGAGAGGACACATGAGCAGACGCGGTCGGTCCGGGACGTTTGGCCTGGAACTTTGTGCTTCCTGCCAACATTCCCAGATTTTTGAAAACGTTGAGAGTGAGATCTGCTCTCACCTCCATGTCCTCCTTCACTTGCTCCTGCTGGTCTCTGAGCTCTCCAAAGGCGTCGATGATCAAACCTGCACACACACAGCATAATGTACACACTCACAGCAGGAGAGCAGCAGAGGTACGGCAGCAGAAGAAGAAGAGAGGAGAGAGAAGAAGAGAGGAGAGAGAAGAGAGAAGAGAGGAGAGAGAGAAGAAGAGAGGAGAGAGAAGAGAGTTACCCACCCTGGATGATGGCCAGGAGGATGACGATGACGAAGAAGAAGAAGGTGATGTCAAAGAGGATGCGGTAGAGTTCGTAGGGATCGCCCGCTGGGTCTTCGATCTCGTCGCCGATTCCTCCGCCGGCTCTCACGCCCACGTACATGTGGAACAGGTAACACTGAGGAGAGAGAGTCCCTCAGCTTCACTTCACAACAACGACTGAACTCAACACACAATCTCATCATCCTGTAAACCTGGAGGCTTACAGTCATCATGTCGTCACACTTCATGTCGGGCTCGTCCTCGTCCTCGCTCTTGTTGTAGAACTTCCTGAAGAAGTTGAAGGCCACCACGGTGTAGAGATAGACCACCACCGCCAGCAGGCCCACCGTCAACACCAGCTACACACGAACACAAACAAAACAACATACTAATGATCAACACAAAGCTTTAATCCTGAATTTAGATTGAATTAAATGTCGCTCATGTTGGCGCATCTCAATTCCCCTTTATTCATCTTCTCCCTCATGTTCCAAAGCTGGGAAGAGATGGAAAGATTAGATAGGAAGACGACACGACCTTCATCAATCTAAGACACCTTCCTGATTGTTCTGTAGCATAAAGCGTCTCCCAGCCCAAGAACAGAACAGATATGAGTGTCAATCAAAAGCTATTTTTTGAAATATGTATATGGATTTATGCTCATATCTCCCTCGCTCCTTCCCTCCTCTGGGATTTCAGTAAATCTTTGGTGGCCTTTGATGGATTTGTGAAGGTGAAGAGGAGCAAAGAACAAAGCCTGAAGAAGAGCGGAGCCTCCAGTCTCATGATCAGGCTGCAGATTCCACTTTACTGCCCCTGCAGGGAAATCTGTCTGTGGCTCAGTGTTGCAGCATAAACACTGGCAAAACATATTTGGAGCAAACACACACACACACACACACACACTCACACACACACACAGGCACACAGCGTATAAACACTGGCCAGATTAACATATGTAAATAGATAGAATAGAGTCCCTGCAGCATTTAGCCTAAACATGAGACCAAACGTATACAAACGCAGGTGAACCCTCGCCGGAGTGCTGCTATATTTATCTGATCCGCTTTAAACTTTCATGTAATTATGTAATTTCTCACTCAAGTTGAATAATAAATCAGCCAGCAGATCAACATTAGACTCAGTGCTGCCCCCTGTGGTGAAACAGTGACATGTTGTTGATGACTCGTGTTACAATATTTCTAAAAGGAAGAAAGAAATCGATACTGGTTTTGCTTTGAAATGCATCAGTACGAACAAATGAAGAAGAAAGCCTGACCGAGCTGCACCTGCTGTTACACCCAAACCTCCACTCTGCAGCCACCCCTGCTGCTCTAAACAAAGAGCTGCAACCTGCAGCCTGAAACCTGCAGCCTCTGCTCCTCCCCCACCTGTTTGCCGTTGTGCGTGACGGAGGACAGGATGGTGCGCAGCGTCTTGAAGCCCATGGCGATGTCCAGCAAGTGAGCGGCGAAGAAGAAGTTGTTGTAGTGGCCCAGGATGGACATGGTGGTGTACCAGACCAGATACAGGAACGACTGTTAGGGGGAACAAAGGATCCATCAATCACTGGAACGCTGTCCACCAAACACAATGTAACGCAAAGCGAGCGATTGGACTCACGTTGTCGGTGAAAACCACGCCCAGCTTCCAGATGTGGTATTTAGTGTCGATGCAGCTCAACCTGTGGACAGAGACGAGTCCATGTGAGGTCTCTAATCTAATCTGAGCTCTACTTAGACCTGCATGGCCTCTGTGCCTGGCTCACCATGACACCAGCGAGGCCTCCTTGGCGACGGCCTCCTCCGTGGGGTTGAAGTCCAGCGCGCTCTTGTCCATGCCCAGCAGCTCTGCTATCCTCTCTGCTCCGTACAGGTCGCCGTACTTTTTAATCACCTGATGGAGAAAATGGACGACACTCGTATCAAAACATCTGCAGGTTTGTTTTAAATAGACGACAACAGTGAGATCTTAGAAGCTGCTTACTTTGCGTTTGACAAATTTATCCCAGTAGTTGTTGGGGAAGGAGCTGTTAAACACCAAACGCAGACAGAGGTTAGAGGTCAGAGTTCAGAGGTCATGACACGTACAGATTCAGAACTGATAGACAGCATTGTGAGGACTTACGGGGTGTTGATGACCAGCCTGTCCCATTGTCCCTTGATGTCATCGTCAGACGGCTGCTCAGTGATGTAGAGGCCGGCGAACTCCAGCTTCCTGGCGATCTCCTTCTCCCGCTTGAACACCACCAGGGGCACCTTGATAACAATAACATACACACACACGCGGTGATCAAGCTCAACATGTGCTGATGTGTGTGCTGAGGTGTGTGTGTGACTGTGTGTTACTGTACCTTTAGGTAGTAATATCCCACCACACACAGGAAGGATATGAGGGTGTGTAATATGGCCAGAAACCTCAGCGTGGGCGCCATGTAGCCCGTGCTCTCCTGCAGAACAAAGTACTCCAGGGCTCCTTCCTCTTCCTCCTCCCCGCCTCGACCACGACCGTTCCAAGGGTCTTCCTCGTCCGTGTAATCGCCGGTCACCTAGGAGACAAGGAGGAGGAGGAGGAGACATTTTTTTATCAGAAGTATTCACCGAAGTGGATGGTGGCATCAGACGCTCCGCTTACTTTATAGAAGAGAAGAATGAAGTTGATGGCGAAGGCGACGAACAGTGCCAAGAAGCGAAGGTTGTAGAAGTTTCTGGCCAGGTAGTTCTGTGAGGAGAAATTGTTTCCATATGAGTTGAATAAAGTTTCCACAAGTAAGTAAGTAAGTATGTTGAGCACGTTAGGAGAACATCTGACCAGCATCTTGGTCTGGTAGACTTCCAGGCCAGCGAAGAAGCTGGCCATGAAGGCCTCTGGGGGGTCTTTCTTCAGGCCCGGCCTCTTCTTCGGGGCCTTTCTCTTCTCTGCTGTGAGCTGGAGCGGAGTATCGTCTTTGGCTTTGTCGTGGTCCCTCTTCTCGCCATCATCTGAGCTGGAACAAAGAAACGCTCCACATTAGAAACAGACGGATACTGGGAACACTGGGAACACTGGGAACACTGGGAACACTGGGAACACCGGCCATGATTGTTCAGAAACTACACACATTTGAATGGAATTATTAGGGCTTATTGATTATGGTGTTGCCATGGTGCCCCCTGTAGGCCACATTTTGATTGCATTTGTGTAAAATGAGCCTCAGTTTATGTCAGATAAGCCACAGAAACAAGAGAAAATAACAAGTATGAAGGATGGGACTAAAGTATTTGGTGAAGATTTGACAGAATCTGAGGGAAGAATGTTTAACGTCTGTTTCTTGGAGCCCAGATGCTTTACCTTGTTAACAAACAAACAAGCAGACTAAAGGGAGCAGAACGTCACCTGGTTGGTTTAGAAACACAACATAAGTCTGTTGGCTCTAATCTGTTGGCATCGGATCAGGTCCCAGCAGGATTTGTGTAAATCCTGTTAGATTGCTGAGCCACTATGATGATTGTGTTCATACTTAATAATCAAATCAGCTGCAACTCCGCCGAGGACGACAGAAGCTGCAGGAACACTCACTCTGCTTTCTCCGAGTCTGATTTGTATTCCCCGTTCACCGCCCGCTTCTTTGCAGCCAACTGAGAAACAAAAGAAGTTGATTACAGACTGATAAAGTTTTATAAAACAAGCTTGAGACATCATCTTCATCAGCGAGCAGACCTGTGCCTTCTTCTGCCTGACAGCGCTGGCTATGGACGGCGCGTCCCCGACCACCACCTCGGACACGTCCCCCAGCCCGGGCTCCGCCCCGTGCTTGCCCTCCCTCTTGGGCTGTATGTTGAGCAGCTCGGCCATCAGGTCTGCCTCGGCCTCGTCGCCCTGGTTCATCTGCCCCATATCCGCCAGCGACGACGCCTCGCTGGCCTCCATCTTCTCCGTCTCCAGCACGTCTCCGTGGATACCAAACTGTGTTGGGTCCGGCATGTTCCCCAAAATGTCCGTCACCTTTATATTCCGCGCTCCCTCGACCAGGCCGCCCCCGAACATGGTGGTCCACAGGATGTGGAAGAAGCCCCACACCAGGCTGTAGATGAAGTAGAAGAGGCCTGTGATGATCACCCAGAAAAAGGAGAAGAAGCCTCGCACCAGCTCCCTCACGCTCATCTTACGGAACCTTCTGTACTGACGCCTCATGCTCTTGAAAGTGAGCAACTGCCGGAAGTGACAGAGGCTCTTTCTCATGGAGATGCAGGCCACTGTGAAAGCCGAGGAAGACTCCAGCATGGCGATCTCCTCCTCCTCTTCCTCCTGGTCCGCCACCAGACTCTGGCTGTCGTCTTCGTCTTCCTCCGGACGCTCTACCGGGTCCGGCTCTGATATTTGAGAAGCTAGCTGCATTTCAAAGATGGTGTCCTCGCAGAAGTTGACAAACAGTTCCATCTTCTCGCTCTCTCCTCCTTCGTTCACCACGTCAAAGATGAACTGCCGCTTGGACTCCTTGACCTGAGGCTTCTCCCACTGCGTGCGGCTGGACTCGCTGATCTCAAAGTAGACTCTCTCTATGCGCTTTGCTCCACCCATGATCTCAATCCGGCCTAAATAAGGCTCAAAGTAGCTGAGGACGCTCTCAGCCAGGTCGAGGAAGGTGGAGAGGCGGGCGTCGTGCGGCATGTGTTCAGACAGGTTGGTCAGCAGCACCGCCACGTTGAAGCCGATGTCCTTGGCCGGCTCGTGAAATCTCTCCACAAACTGCTCGTAGCTGAACAAGTCGTTCTCATCCGCCTCGGCGCAGGAGAGGAGGAACTCGATCTCAGACTGGGAATACTGCTTCTGGTTCTCCATGGACTTCTGGAAATCCTTCTTGGAGATGACCCCTTTGCTCTCACAGTCGTACTCCTTAAAGCTGTCCGACGTCGTCAAGTCCTTCAGCTTGAGGAACATGTCGAAGAATTTCAGAATCATCTCCACGTTGCTGGACGACTCCACCAAGGTGTCCACCATCTGTTTACCGATGGTGCCGTTGACGACGTTACCTGTGAAGTGGAGAAGAACGAGATCAAAGCCCAGAAGCGACATCACACCACAAACAGATGAGCTGGAAGTGTGGAGGAGCTGTAACCTTCGAGAAGAGAGAGCAGCATGACGATCATGTCCTTCTGTAGGTCCAGAAGCTCTTTCAATAATTCAATCTGACTGGAGTCCTGCAAGGAAGAAAGGAAAGGAAAGGAACTTTGTGAGTCATTTAACATTATGTGGTAGAAAGTAATGGCGTCCTCCCTCTGGGTCTCCTGCCATCTTGCCTAAAATCCCACTGAAGCAGTTGGAGGGGGTCAAGGCCCAACCATGACACCGCCCGAGCCCAGAAGGCCCTCCCACGCTCCATCCATCCATCAGAGGCGGGGTTAATGTTATTCCACTGTCTGGGAGCAGATGGCCGGGTCAGCGTGACTCATTTAGGGTCTCAGTGGCGCTCGCTCTCAGCACGCCATCAATCTGAACACTGCTTTGAAATCAAATCCCTTCACCTGTGCTCCCCGTCATCCCGGCTCCTGGACTCACATCTAAACCCCTTCTGATGACCACCAGATCAGGTTATGTGTTTGGATCCCACCCCGGCTCGGGCTTATTGGGCAGATGGAGTCGTACATCATATAAGCGTGTGACACTTGTGATTGTGCTGCAGTAGCCTGAGGTGATCAGAGAGCTTAGGGTGCCCTCTAGTGGCTGCAGATAGTTTGGACGCGCCCCCGCCTGACACACACAGAATGCACTTTGGTAACACACTGTAGATGTGCAGTAGGTACCTGGGATAACTTCATCTGCATGTTGGCGAAAACGTGCAGGAAGCCCACCACTGCGTCCCACAGCCTGCTGTGAGCAAGACTCTGTTGGTTCCCGATGCACGGACCCTTGAGCAAACACACCATGGCAGCACAGACACAGAGAGAGAGAGAGAGAGAGAGCGAGAGAGAGAGAGAGAGAGAGAGAGAGAGAGCAGCGTAATCACAACAAAAGAACAATCTGAAGAAGAAGAAAGAGAGGAAGTAGGTTCTGCTGATGTGGTGATGATTCTGTACCTGTATGTACTCAGTGAGAGAGTTGAAGACCTGCTTTGCCACTGCCAGAGCTTTGGAGAAATTCCTCTGACCAGCCTCGTCTATGACGTCCTTACCAGAGTAGTACCAGTAGAAATCACTGATGGATTCCTAACAGAGGGAAAGTGATGAAGTGAAGACTGTGAACCTGAGTGCTCCTGTGGGAACATACACTGGGTTTGAACAGTAGAATGTCTCTACCTCCACATTGTGTTTGTGTGTAAAAAAGAAGAACAGGATGGAACTTTTAAAGCTGAAATAACTTTAATTTAAGTTTTGGTCCCTGGGGATTTCAGTGTAGACGAGCACTCCTACTTGTACCATCATTGTGTTCACACCTGGAGTCGGAGCAGGTAGTCCACGGTGCTGATGATGATATTGACTGTTGTGGTGTTCCCTGTCTGAGTCCTCAGAAAGTTCTGAAAGTCTAAAACAGACAACACAGTGACACAAACACAAATTATCTGCAGAGGAAAATACAACAAATCCTTGTCCTGATGTCAAGGTACGGACACGCCCACCTACCGTTGTTGTGGCCTTCACAGAGAAGCTGCAGAAACCTAAAGAGGTCTTTGGTGAACTCGTCATTCTGCAGCACCTTGGAACCTGCGGGACGGGAAATGAGATTGACTGTCTTTCTTCAGTCACACGGAGGTCAGAATCAATCAATGTCACAGGTTTGAGTGATATGAGTATCAGTATCAGGCATCAGGGCTTGAATACCGTTCACTTCCTTAAACAGCAGCTGTCTAAATGTCAAACAGTTGAGATGAACGTGCTCACACATGGCAGTGCATCATCTCAAACAGGGAAACATCTGAGCGTCTTTGTTTTAACATCGACAAAGCTTCGTTGTTGCTCAGAAACAAAGCTTTGGTAAATGTTCTATTCTGAGTACACACTTGTTAGTGCCCACAAACGTAAAGAAAAACATTCAAGGTCCCAAACAAACGACAAGCACTGACTTCTTATACACAGAGAGGAAAGTGAGAGTTATGGTGTTATGTAGTGTCTTTGAGGGGCGAGCTGACCTAAACTACCCAGATGCTACAGGAGCATGCAAGCGTTCCTTCAGTCCAGAGTGGGAAACAGGGTGGGAGGGGGTGAGGGGGGAGGGGTTCTTGCATTCAAGACAAGGGGGGGAGGGGGAGGAGGAGGAGGAGGAGGAGGAGGAGTTCTCCGAAAAGGAAGGAGCTGAACGAAGAGGCAATCAAACCAAGATGGGGAGCATTGCATAAAACGAGTAGAATCTAAACCATGTATTTACCCCGCTCACTCACGTTGACTGCGACCGATGAGATAAAAAACGTGATCAGAGGAAAACAAAGGAACAAAGGGAAGCAGACATAAGCAAAGGAGAAGACATTGAGTTTCAATCAGAGTAAAGTAGGAACAGGAGAGAGTGATATAGATATAGATATATATGTATACGACTATGGAAATATAACTTTACATTTACATTTACTTCACACTGACATGCTGTTACCGTGACTACAAACGTACTGCTGGCATGGCAGGTGTTCAGACGAAGTACAGCTTACAGTTACCATCACTTATGCCTGAGGTGATGAGGTGGGAATGAGTTGGAATGTGTAGGAGAGGAATGTGTGTGTGTGTACTGTATGTAAGCCATCAGATCCAATATGGAGGTGGTCCTCCGTGTGTGTGAAGCTGTGACGGCTTCTGGACAAGGCCTGGACAGGACAGACATACAGTAGCACAGGCTTGATGGTAGATACGACATGACACACATGAGGGGGGGGTGTGTGCGTCTGTGTGCGTGCCTGTGTGTGTGTGTGTGTGTATGACATGGAGATGGGCGCAGGATCGTCCATCGGCAAACTCATATGGAGCAAAATGTCCCACCAAGCGCGTGTCATGGGGTCAGAATGAGGAGTCGGACATGTTTGCTCGTCAACATCACGAGCACGAGCCGCCGCCGCACTGAACTCTGGGTAAACCTCACGCAATTCTGACAATCATCAAGTCCCAATTCACATTAAACTGAGATTTCAAATATTGCTCTTTGGCTACAGCAGTGGTGCTCAAACTGAGGAACACGTAACCACAAGTGGAAATAAAAAACGCACTCTAGTGGTAAGAACAGAAATCTATGGAAATCAGTTCATAGTTCCAATACATTATGTTAAATACAGCGTTTTTGTGTGACAGGTTGGTTCACTCACAGTTTAAGAACCACTGCACCACTGTGATATATAAAACAGAGAAGAAGACTCAAGTTCAGACAAGTTCATGTTCTTCTGCACTTACTGGATCCTTCCTCAGTGACCATCCCCAGACCTTCAGCTTTGTTCTGCCTTTCAAAAGCATTCAAGTCCAGGACACTGACAGAAGAGACAGAAACACTGAGCTTTCTGCATTTTAGATTTACATATATATGAGTTTCCTTGTGGTAATTCTGTGCGGCTACATTACCTGCAGGACATCATCAGCCCGGATAAACTTTTGAAAAAGCCGATGTCTCTCTTCTCCTTCAGATAGTCCAGCATTTTCTGCATCGGGGTGAAAGTGCAGTGAGCAGCGTGAACAGATCGTGATGTTTAAAGTCAGTATACTTCATGAAACAGTGGCGAGTACCTGCTGGACCAGAATGTTCCCCCCGTTCAGAATGGAGATGCCCAGTTTGAGGGTGAAGGTCACCATAGCACCGAGTCGACCTGAGGGACCGCAGATCACACACACACAAACACACACCAGAATTAGGCGACATAGTTCTTCGTGACAGGTGCCGCCAGGTGAGTGTGCATGTGTTGCTCTCTACCTTTGCTGGCTCCGATCATCTGCAGCACCATCTCCGCCGCTCCTCGGTCGTGCAGCCGTGCCTGCTGGTACAGCATCTTCTGCTTCTCCATCTCCTTCTCCTGTGGAGCGTCACACAAACATGAGATCCAGCTCCATACCACTCCAGAGGAAGATCGGTGTTTGTGAGACATCCTTCCGCACCTCAAATGTCTTCTCTTTCTCCTCCTCTTCTTCCTCTTCTTCACCTTCGGCACAACTCTGAAAGGGGGAAGTATACAGAACGTAAAGCCTCCAACAGACAAACAGCTTTTACTCAACAATTAATTGCGATTTAGTTAAATTAGTCATTTGAATTCACCTTTGCCATCATTTCTGCATATGCGATATATAAGGGATCCTCTTCCAAAGAACTGTAGAGAAAAACAGAATCTAGAGGTTAAAGGTTATTAGAATATGAAGTTATATTTTCAGCCATTTACAAAACAATATGGCAGAGATTTAGCTTAATGCCACTCTGTGAGCCGAGAGGCCAAACTCCTCCTGCACAGATGGAGCTAAAGCCTACTGCTGCCAGGTGGCCAGGTGTAAGTGTGTGTGTGTGTGTGTGTGTGTGTGTGTGTGTGTGTGTGTGTGTGTGTGTGTGTGTGTGTGTGCGTGCGTGTGTGTGTGCGTGTGTGTGCGTGTGTGTGTTTACCTGCACTCAGTCAGAGCGTTGTGGCTGAAATGCAGAATGAGCTGGTGAAGAGGGTCTGGCTGCTTCCTGACCTCCTCCTCTTCCTCCTCCTCCACTTTGGGCTGCGTTCTCTGGATAAACCCACACACCACAGTGAGCAGTGAGTACGATGACGCCAGGGTGTGTGAGGAGATCCTTTACTTCACACACTGCAGCCACTTCAAAACAGGAAATCTGCACGCTAACACTTTTGTTTACGCTACATTTTGTGCCACTTACCTGAGGGGAGGCACGCCGTATCAGAGGGAGGAAGAGGAGATGTAACACTGAGGCCATGCAGACAATAAACCACAAGCACAAGCATGGACACGGTCACAGGCAGCGGCACACACACACACACACAGAGACGCACAGGCCTGATAGATAAAATGGTGGGAATTGTTGCTGTGAGCCCAGTGTGTGTCAGCGTGGCTTCAACTTTAAAATGGAGACCGATCATGACTGCAGACATGTTGGAAATATTCTCTGGACCTGACTTGGCACAATCAAAAGTCTGAACTCTGAGACTCTTTGAGATCCACACACTGTGTCTTGAGCCAATTCCACAGTGTGCAGTGACTCATCTCTTCCCAGATCCAGGCTCAGAACAGAAGCTTCCATGATTTGGATAAATTGACTGATTATTACTCCGGTGTCATAGATTAGTACTTGTTTTGACTCGGTGTGTCACCTGACTGTCACGACTTCAGAGTTACATTTCTGGATGAGTGTAGAATGTTAAATTGAGTAGGAAGTTCCAGTTCCAGCATGACAGCATGATCGCCTCCTATTTCAGAGCAAAAACTGGATTTCTGCCCTCTGCATTGATCTGATGGATTGAAAAATGTCAAATCTATCTGAAGAATCTTTAAAAAGTTACAAAGAAAGCAGGCATTGTTGATATTTGTCTGCTTTGGGAGCGGCACCACAGCGTTCATAAATGTGTTCAGCTGAAGCGTCATGACTGAAGTTTGACGAAGCACACGGCGATTCACCATGACATCGAAAAAAATGATGTCATGCTCGCCACAGATGGCACATAGACGAGCACCACGGATGACTGACTCCACTTCCACAATGGCTGACGACAAGGAGAGCGCCCCACCCCACCCCTACACATGGGTGCCTACAAGAAAGGGTGACAGGAGTTACTTACTGCAAGGTCCTGCACTAGCTTCTCCTCAAAAGAGTACTCCTCTGTCTCTATCCATATTCTCTGATAGGCCAGGAGGAAGAGGTTAATAGAGCGATGCCTGGGGGGGAGGGGGAGAGGAGATCAGCCTGGGTTAGAGAGGAGCAAAGCAGAGGAGGGGACAGAGAAGACCCTGGTGGAGACGTTCATACCAGTTAGTACAGGGTGCTGGCACATCCATCTGGTCACCTGGAAACACTCATTTCAATCAGTCAGACTAAGCTCATCTAAGTCAGAAACGTAAACGTATACATCAGCAAGCAAAGGTGTCACGGTTAGTTAGTTGGTCGTGAAATTCATAGCGTCGACCGTGCCTGTGGGAGAGGCGGGGGGGGGAGGGGGCTGCAGAGACATGGCGACATCAGGGGAACATCAGTGGAACATCAGGGCAACATCAGGGCAACGCTACGTTACCGTCAGCATGAGCAGCAGACAGTCAGAGTCTCTGTTCTCATGCATTAGCCAAATGTGCCGGTAGGAGTTCAGGTAGTAATTATTATTTTTGTGTCTGGTGTTGGGGGGAGATGAGGTACGATGCAGTGGGACGTTGAGAGGAGGAAGGTAAGTAAAGAGAGAAGAGAAGAAGAAGTGTTTAAACCTCAGCGTGGATCCACATCATCCTCACATCTAAACATTTAGCCCTCAAACAGAATCAGTTACACCACAAACAAAAGCAGCGTCTCTGTAAATACTGTGGGATAATTATGAGTCGTGCATGTGACAAATGAGTCACGCTGTCAGCCAGCCGGCATCCTCTGAGCCCATATTGAAGACGGCCACCCATAGGTGCGGCCTGGTAATTGTTTTCCTCCCCGCTGTAGCTCGCTGGCTGACTTCCTGTGATTGAGTTACAGAGCAGCAGGGCATGAAATTGCCAGTGTCCTTTTTTTTCTTTTCCTTAATAACAGCTAGGGGCCAGACATTTGTCCAACAGACCGGGCGCGGCTGTGCATTAATGCGGGGTCACAACCCCGGGAGAGGAGGAGTGGGCGGAGATTAACCACCGCAGCCGACGTGTTGCCGTGGAGCTTATGACGGCTGATGGAGGTGTGTGTGCTCGTGTCTAAGGTGAGGCATCATCCCAGACTCAAGATTATGAGGCTGTTAGCAAAGAGATGAGATTTCACACACACATCCCCAAAAATGAGGAGGAGCGTGTGTGTGTGTGTGTGTGTGTGTGTGTGTGTGTGTGTGTGTGTGTGTGTGTGTGTGTGTGTGTGACATCCAGTAATACCTCGGCAGGTTGTAGAGTGGAGCCATACGGAAGCAGGCGACCACTGCACGCTTCCTCTGCTTTGACAGCAGCTTCTGCCACACACACTTCTTGGACCTCAGTGGCTGCTCCACCTAATGGGAGGAGAGGAGAGGGAGTGTGTCACTGCGATAATGGGATTTTACAATATCACCATCTTATCACATTAATAACCACAGGCCTGTATTCTGGTCCTTCTGTAATGACTGAGCAGCGTAAACAACAGGGTGCAGTGACAAAGGAACCAGTTTGTTTTTGTTTCTCAGATGAGATCAAACTCCACGGTGTAATTTGCACGTCAGGGATTACTGGGGCTTGTGCTTCATCACCCACAGGTTCAGACGGAGTTTAACACTCAGAGCAAAGGAGAGTCCAAGCTATTTTTAATCACTAGACAGGAAGCGTTTCCGACCTTCACCAGCTCCTTTCTGTTACCTGCTCAAGGTTAAACACGGCGGCGGAGATCCTCTGGATGCGATCCACCACCTTCTCAGGGTCCGGAGGTCCCTCGCATCTCGTCACGATGTCCTTGTACAGGTTGAGCTGCCACCTCACTGCGGGGTCCTCTGACTGGGGGCGTGTGTTACAGGAAAGAGTGTCAACTACAGAGGAAGGGAGTGTGTGAGGTTTACACTCGGCTTTGATACAGACTGCTCACCTTTTCTCTGAGATGCAGGTTCTGCTGGATGTGGTCCTTCACCTCGTCATCTGTGTCTCTCTGTTGAACAAAGAGCAAAGTTCATGAATGCAAGATCAGATGTTTTTGTAGACGTTCTGCGGCCTCGTTCCATCTCGTGACGTCGCCTCACCATCAGGTATCGAGTCTTGGCGAGGGTGATGAGCTCCTGGTCCCCCGGCGTGCACATGTTGAGGCCGATGGGCAGCATCTTCTTCAGGGCCGCCACGATCAGCGACGTCTGGATGGAGTAAAACTCTCCGCGCCTCTTTTTGTGTTTCCTCTCCTGGTCTTGGCCTCCGGACTGAAAGCGCCGCGACATTTACAGTCAGTGGACACACAATGGAGCAGAACAAGGAGCAACAGCGACTTAAGAACAAACCTCAACTGCATCTTGTAAGCTGACGCCATAGTTTGAGAGGAACATTTGTTTGGGGCGTTTGTTTTTCAGCACTGGCAAAATCTGACCCAGCTTAATCTTTGCCACAGGTTTTATGCGTGAGCTAAAAAGCAGAAGCAGCACGTAAACTGCTTCTGTTAGAGCAGCAAAGATGTTACCAGTGAGGGAAAACTGTGCCGATCAAGCAGATTAAGACAAACTGAAGCGGCTGGCTTAATGAAAACACACATTTCAATAGTAAGACAGACACACACACACACACACACACAACTTTGCTGAACGACGACTACAACAAAACAGCTGGAGTTAACAAATCCACCACTGCACTGCACTGCAATCCATCAGATGCAAACACACGGCTGACATGTGGATCACGTTCCAGCCGTAAAGGCAATGAGGAAAGACCAAAATCTACCACGGCACGCACACGATGATGGAGGCCCAAAGGTGATCAGGTGACACAATATATATAACTGCACTCTATAGTCAATACAGCACGGCGGAGGCGCAGGCTATTGGCTTTGCTGCCTTGGCGACTGGAGCAAGAAGCCAATAAGCTGGCAGGTGAAATGCTCATGCACAGCGTCACTCTACCTTCTCCTTAAAGGACTGTGAGGGAGAGAGAGAGAGGGGGGGAGAGAGAGAGGGGGGAGGGAGGATAGGAGACAGGATGAGAGGACATTATAAAGGAGGCACGTTGTGTCCTCGCGTGCACTGGAATGAAAAGCATTTGTTTGTCTCACGGCGTCACGATCAAGACAAACAAAGACGGAACTATCAAAATATATATACGTATATTTTCTGACCCCTGACATGCTGGGAAGGGGTGGAGTGATGGAGGAGATGGAGGAGGAGGGGATCTGCTGTCTGAGGGAGGGATGATAGAATGTTTAGGTTTAATCACTGACAGCGATGGACGTGGACGTACACACACACACACACACACACTCATAAGTCAAAGACACTTGGTCCTGGTTATTACTGAGGTCTCTCGTCCCCTTGAAGACAAACATGTGAACAACCACACACACACACACGCGCAGACAACTTCATTAAACAGGATGTTCAACACGATGGGTCAAAGGGTTGATTTCAGTTCAAACTAAGAATTTCATTTCAAAGCTGTTGATTAAGAGAAGTGAAGCAGCGATGGGAGACAGATCCTACCTTAGACATCTTTGTTTTGCTGTCTCCGGTCAGGAAAGACAGGTTGTTGATTTCGTTCTGGACCACAAAGTTCTGCTCCTCCCTTTTGAAATTCTGCACAAAGACAGATGACAAGTGAAATTGCATTACTCCTCACCGTTCCTTTGTTCGTCAGAGAGATCAGAGTACTTACATGGGACTTGCACCAGAGGATGAATATCTCTGCGACCATTCTGAAGAGCTCGTTAGAGTCTGCGTCTGGTTCTTTGAGCCATCTGGATCTGCAGCAGAAGGACAGGAAGGATAAAACTCTACTTACTCTAAATCCTCCTTTAAAGATCTCCTCATTGTCCTCAAGTCGCCCAGCAAACCTGTTGTTGTCCACGTAGCGGATGAGCATGGGGTAGAAAGCGTACAGGTCCCTGCAGAGGACGGCAAACTCGTCCAAGATGAGCAGCTCGGCCTCCTGCGTGTCTCCCTTGCTGTCCGCCTTCAGCAGCTCCTCCTCGGACACCACCTTCACCGTCTTCTTCTTCAGCTTCTCCAGCGTCGGGAGGAAGTGGCTCTTGAGCAGGTCGGCTCGGGCCTTGCCGATGATGGGCTGCACGTACACTACAGGCAAACCGGCGAGGGCGTTATTATTGTTCCACATTTAAATGCTTTACACACGCAGCAAGTATGGTGAGTTAAAGCGACGGGCGCCTCACCTGCGATCCTCTTCATCCATGAGGCCTCGTCGATGCCAAGGTTGTTGTTGAGGATCTTGAGGATGTTGCCCAGGATGAGGCTGAGGTGCTCTGAGGTGACGGTGGTGCAGAACACACCGCTGCCCCCGCTGCTGGCCGTCACGTTCTCAGGCCCTCTCTCCCACCAGTAGGACAGGTAGTTGCACAGCATGGGCAGCACCACCTCGATAACGTGCGGCATCTCCGTGTAGCGTGCGCCTGACTCGGCCATGTCATTGATGTCCTTCACCAGGCCTTCCAAACGCGGCATCCCGGGACACATCTCTTCCACCGAGTCTGGTATGCCCAGAACTAAAAACGGCACAGTAACGGCAGACTTTGGATTTGTTGACACAAGATTCTTTCACACACATAGAGCTGGAGGAGGTGAAACATCACCACAGGGAAATCAGCCATTCCTCCCTCCGTAAGATACACACAACATGATGCACATCTTCAAATAACAAGACGCTAACAAGCTCATTATCCATCATGATTGCTGTTGATTTGCCTCTTTGGTCCAATCCCTCTAATGAGCTCGATTACATTCACAACAGACGTTAGTGACTTACTGGCTCGTTCGCGGGGGCTCTTGGTGTTGAAGATGGAGGAGGGGTTGTAGGTGTTGAGCAGTGGCTCCAGGAAGGCGACGGGAATGGCACCCGCCAACGTGGCCAGGCACTGTCCCAGAGCGGGAAGCTGTCTGTAGGACGCAGAGACACACAGAGACAAACAAATTGATGAAGATGGCAGCGTGTATCGTGATGCGCTCCTCAATGTGTGCAACAGTTAAACTGGGATACCTTTCCACGTAGATGTTTTTCCCAGTGCCCAGCGCGTAGAGGCTGGTCAGGATTCGATAGCAAGACACTTGAACATCATCCACTGGAACAGGGAGGTAAATTTGGTCAAATGTGTCTTGTTAAGCTCAACATCCTGAGACCCTGACATTTATTTTGGATGCATTTATAATTTAGGATATAACACATTGGTACCACTAGGGGGCAGCGAAAACTGTCCAGACCTGAGGACAACAATTTAAGTTGAGCACAATGTATACGTTGTAGAGAGGGAAAAATGTAATGTCCACATATGAGGACGCTGGGTCTTAGAATGTTAAGTATGAAATGTATGAACATTCGTTGACTTATAATTTATGGAGTTTTAAGAGACTTGATTTCAGTCCTTCAACAACTCATTAAAGCTTCTCTGTTGTGACTCACAGAGCAGGTCGACCCCAAAGTGATGCTGAGTGATGTGTTCAAACAGCGCGGTCAGGATGGGCAGCAGGGCGGCGGTGGTGTAGTTGATGTTCTGCGACACCCCCTTCATCTGCGAGCGCGAGTGCGTGAACTTCCCCAGCTTCAGGTTCTCGAAGGTCTTCTCCAGGTCCTCGGCGGCGTTCTCGAAGAACGTCCTCAGCCCCACCCTCACCTGCTCCGAGCCCGACTTCATCACCGTCCTAGAAAGTGATGAACGAGCCGAAACCAAATGAGGAGATGCCCAAGGTGACGCGCAAGGACGTGGCTGTTTGCACGCCGCTGCAATTCCTTCATTGTCACGGTGTGTCATGAAATATGAGACTTGACCTCACTTACACCCATACGTAAATGATTTATCTTCTGAATAAGATGAATGCTTACATACAATATGGACGCGTACAAATATGAAGCTGCTCGCCAAAATTACAGGATGCATTAATGTGATTAGTTTGCCTATTTTTAGCAAGACTTAAATCACAACACAACAGACACCAGGCAGCTGTTTGAGCCTCAGAACACGTGAGCTACGACAGTGTGTCGTCTGTACAAGCTCAGAAGCTCAGGAGTTCGGTTTTGCCTCTGTAATATCAGAGGAAGAAGCTTTTTGGTCTGTTTTTTATCCACGGCGACACACTAACACGCTGCTCAAGGACGTAAACGCCACAAACCAGACATCCAGACTCATTTGTTCCACTACAGAGGAAGAATATCGGCAGGCTGCAGACTACAGGCTGTCGTGAGGGAATCGTGATGAAATCTTTGCTTATTGATCCAGACTGGGACACACACATCCACTGACAGCTAATTTAGGCGAACACGCACACGCACAGATGGAGGAAGGTAATGTTGTGTGTCTTTGGACATGCGTCAAACCTGGCAAATACCAACCTTGTGTCCAGGGTGTGTGCCAAGATATGCAGACAGCTCACCATGGTGGTGGAATCGCTTCCTACGAGACATGACACACACACACACACACACACACACACACACACACACACACACACAGACACAATGTGACTGGAAACAAACACACCGCTGCCACTTTCATTGAGATTTTTTGAAATGGTTTCTCGGGTATAATTAAGCTATTTAGGAAGAGTTTAAATATTAAACCTAAAAGCGCACGCACACACACACACAAGCACAGACACACACACATACACACACACAGCTGTCCAGACATAATCGGCTTACCAAAGAGGGAAATCCTATGTCTGACAAGAGCTGCCAGTTTACAGAACAGACTGGAAGTGTGAAGGATTAGAAAAAGAGAGGAAATAAGAAGTTAAAGTGAGGAGAGGATGCTTGGTAGCTTCACACAGGTTATGGTGAACACTTGGACCTGCAGATACCTGGTGACCATCTCCTTCTCCTTGTTGGAGGAGTAGCCGCTGCTGCTCAGGTTCTTGTTGGGCGAGGAGAGGAAGTAGAGCGAGTGGTTCTTGAAGTACTGATCGATGAGCGGGAGGAGAACCTGAGGACGGACAGAGAGAGGAAACCTCACATCACATTCAACCTATTTATATATATATATATATATACATATTTGAATTTTTCAGATCTTTACTTTGGCAAAAAACTTGATTTCTTGCTCGTGAGGGGATCTGTCCGTCTTCCCGCTGGCAGCCATGGCCTCTGCACGGAGAACAAGCAAAGATGTATTATGAATGAACAAGACCTTTAACTCGCTCATTCAGTAAAGGCTTGTGTAACGTCTTCTTACCCAAGTGTGAGATGAACTCCTGGGCAGAGTCCACATACTTCAGCAGCTTCTTGAGGAACTTATAGGCAAACCTCTTCTCCATGGAGGACGAGTCCTGCTCCAAGTCCTTCAGGCCTCTGCAAGACAATCAGGTGAAGAAACTATGAAGTTCTCTTTAATGTTGAAATGAAACTTTCAAGTCTTTTCAAAGGTCAGAGAATCAAAGTCAAAGTGTGTGTGAGTGTGTGTTCATTATGATGTCATCATGCCGTATGTTGACCTTGTGATGCTGTAACTGTTGATCTGCAGGAAGCGGAAAAGGTCCTGTGCCTTCTCTCGATCTCGTGCCTTCTCCTTGGCCATCAGTGTGTCATAGGGCACCAGCAGGGGGTGTGTTCCTCCGCCTGGAACCACAAGCAACCGCAGCGTTCACACACACACACACACACACACACTTCCAGTAATAGAACACCAATCTTTAATATGCTTCATTTGCAAATCACCTCTGCTTCCAAGGTCACTCTTCTTCTTCTTGGCCCAGATGTTATGGTAATTCTCAGCCACCACCTCCACCATCCCCTTGGACCAAAGACAAAGGAGACACAGAGCACGTCTCAAATGATTTCCCACACACACGCCCCCATACGGCTGCATTAGCATTCAGAACTACGAGCTCTCTGTCTTGCACTTGTAGGTGGTTTTGATGTAAACCTGCTACAATAATAACAACAGTGTCGGGTCGCTCACCTGCAATTCTCGAGACAGAACCACGTTGCTCGTGTCTATCGGGCTCGGATTGAAGCCGTTTGCCTGGGAAAAGGGAGAGAAAAGGGCAATTTTGGCAGGAAAGTATCAGATTGACATGTTGGTCCCATTTATGTAACAAGGAGATTTATGAAAATACAGATTTAGAGTGATTCTGGGATAGCAACTTCACGAATAACAAAAGACTGAAATGTTTGCTACCTGCGTGCTCTGAAAGATCTTCCTCATTTTCTCGCTCTCCCTCTGTTGGGACATACTCTCTCCATCCTTGGTCCTGTCCACGCTCCAGCCCATGGCCAGCATGCTCTTCAGCGACTCTCTGATGGGCCACCTGTAAATCTCCTTCTCCTAAAGATCACACAGAGGCGAGACAGCGTCAGACCCAAAGGCCCCGTCGTCACCGGGCTGAACTCGTCCTCCTTCACAGATCTGCTCTACCTTCTCCGTCAGGCCTTTGTAGGTCCTGAGCTGAGGGTGAGTCTTGGCTTTCTCGTCCACGCAGTCGCCGTACTTCCATCCTAGCAACACCTGAGGCACAAGCAGCGGTGGGCGTGTGAGAGACAGGAAGCAATCTGCTCCTCAGCGACCCCCAAAATCAAGCATCTGAAAGTCTTACCTTCTCCGCTGACCACTTCTCATGGATGTGTTCGGCGTATTTGTTGGTTAAGTGCTCAAGCTTCTCCGGAAGCGACACACTGTGTAAAGAGAGAGTTCAACACCGCACTTAAAACACACTATCATAACTAATCAGTCATAGTGGTGGAACATTATATATCTCAGTGACACCTACTTAGCTGTATTGATGGGTTTGGGGTCAAAGTTCCCTTGAGCGTCCACGGAAACGGGCTTTTCCATGGCGGTGCTGATGGACGCGTCAATGTAGTCTGGGGGCAAAGCTCCGGCGATGGCGCTGAGGCAAGGCATGGCCATCTTGAAGAGCTCCGCGTCGTATTTCTGCGAGAGAGAGAGAGAGAGAGAGAGAGAGAGAGGGAGAGAGAGGTCATCCTCAGAAGTGACTGTGAGGGTCAGCAGGAGACGTTAATGAATGAATGAATTCCCTAAAAGCAAAGGAACCTGCACACAGATCGATGCCTGCTGTCTACATATTGACATTCTGTGTCCGGCCCTTAACTTCCTTTCATGAGAGAGATGTGCTGAGTACAAACATCTGCATCGCCAAATAGACTCAGAAATGAATAAATCATCCACATCTGCACGCGTGTTAATGAGAGCTAAGATGAATCGGGAGGCGTTTATTTAACTGCATTTACACCGAGAGCGTCGAAGATAAATGCAGTTGGAAAATCTGCAAATAAGTCTGCAGAGGATCGTTATTAAAATACTGCCGAGGTCAGCATGTTGGGAGCATATGTAAAGTGTTTCTGCATATCTGTATACTGAACATCCACGCTGTCGGCACGGCGACCGGAGGCGTGAACAAGCAAACGTCTCGCATCTCACCCTCTGGGATAAAGAATCAAACACTCCCCAGAAGATCTTCTTGGTGAGGAGCAGCTCCTCCTCTGACGCCGTGCCGTAGCTGCCCCAGCCCGACGGCAGGCAGTAGAACTTCCAGTTCTGCTCATAGTGGTTCGTCAGCAGCTGCAGAACACACACAAATATAAATACATGAAACATACTGATGAAATGCAAACGAGCGTCACATTCTGTTTTCGTCTCCATCGATGCTCTCTGGTGGCCAGATGGAGGCAGTAGAGCAGCGGAGGCAACACATTTATAATCACACAGTCCAGTACTTTCTGTCGTGTCCTGTTGTGTTTTCTACGGTCGCTGCTTGGCGATTAACAGTAGAGATGTGGCAGAAGTGTGTATGTGTGTGTGTGTGAGTGTTTGTGTAGGAGAGGAGAGGAAAGGAAAGGAGGGAAAGAGTCAAAAGAGATGAATAGAAGTAATATTCAAAGCACATCCGGCTGGAGGAGGCTGGGGTGAGACATTGGCACGACACACACTAAGCTGACAATCTAATAAATTGAGGCGCTGAGGTGCAAATAGGCGGAGAAACCCGAAAGAGAAGAAGAAGAGAAAAGCCAAAGGAAAAGTTTCCCACCCTGAGAGGCATTTTGCAGTAGTCAGTCAGCAAGGGCACATCAAAGACGAGGCGGCGCAGGAGCTGCTGCAGCATGGAGGGACGGAGGTACCTGCAGAATAATGAGACAGATAAGAGCGCTGGCTGACCTGCGGCGCCTTCGCCCAACGGCCGCATCACACAGATGCGATTCGGCTCAGAGACTCGGCTAAGGTATTTGAGGGAGAGGAGAAGCGTCAGAAATGGTTGCCAAGTTTCCGCTTCCTGGGCTCACTTACTTGCAGACGGACAGCAGGCACTCCTCGATGGCGTCCCGCTGCGCCTTAGTGAGCGAGCGGCCCTTGGACAGGCGGTAGACGGTGTGCAGGGTGGAGTCGATGAGAGCGGCGTAGTGCTCCGTGCCGGCGAAGAGCGGCGAGCAGCGGGTGAGGAGCGGCAGGATGGCCGAGCCGATGTAGCGGTTCATGGCCAGGGCCGTCTCCGTGGTGCACAGAACCTCCTGTATGAGGCGGAGAGAGAGAAAGGTCAAAGGTCACGTGACCAAGGGACGTCTCGTTTCCTCATTTATTGATAAAAGCGTCATCGACTTCCTTTCTTAGCAGCTGCCAAATTAACACTGCAGACAGCCTGAGGGACCCCCAGAGGAAAGAGTGGAACACACACACACACACACCAGCAGGAGTGTTCTCCATGCTGTCTGGGGGGAATCACTGAAGGTTAACACACAGACACACACACACACACACACACACACACACACACACACACACACACACACAAAGGAATCCAGCTCGCACAACAGCTGACTTGACTTCACAACAGACCAGGTGCTGAGCCGAGTGTGTGGCTGAGCTCTAAATAAGCGTTTAAACACACTTTGATCCGTGTTAGTGGAGTTTTTAACACAGAAGCTTTTTGCTCTGTGAGCTTGGAACAATCCTGAGGCCTGACACACAAACATTCATCATCTACAGAGTAAAGTCAACCCCAGTTTGTTGTTTCAATGGAGAGCTTCTCGTTTTATATTTCAAAAGGTTGATAAATGTTTAATCGAAGGTGTAAATCGTCTCCACACGCGTGTTCTTACCGTGTCCAGAGAGGTGGCCGCCCTCAGGTCAGGGAGGAAGCCCACTTCCAGCAGGTGGAGGAGAAAGCTCTGATCCTCGATGCCATACACCCGGTCCAGGAACAGCACCATGGGCGCCTTGTGGTCCGGGCAGAAGCTGGCTGACATGTCGGGCTCCGTCATCGTGCCATCTGAGACACGACGAGAGAGAGAGAGAGAGAGAGAGAAGACGGCCACACGGGGACGCTGAATAACAATCACATCTTCTTTTTCATCATGTATTGAACACTATGATCCACACACACATCTGGGAACAGCCCACACACACACACACATATAATGACAAGTCTTTTCTGATTAGGAGCCTCGTGTGTTTTCATTAGGCAGCATGCAGCATCAGGAGGAGAGCTTTCTGGAGGGGCCACAGCTCGCTGAGTTTCCTCTTGGCCCGCTGACAGCAAGTGTGCGTGTGTGTGTTTGGGTGTGTGTGTGTGTGTGTGTGTGTGTGCGTGTGCGTGTGTGTGTATGGGTGTGTGTGTGGCAGTAGGCAGTGCTCACAGCAGCAAATTTAAGAGGCCAGCCTTGCCATGCTTATGCAGATCAATCAATACAGCAAGACAGGCCTGTATAGAAATGATGGGGCTTAGGCAGAGCTGAGGGAGTTTGCAGTAAAAGGCGCTGTGCTGATTAAAAAGGAACAAGCGGCGAAACTGAATCAATGGCCGCCCGCCTCGCGCTGAATATTCAACGTGTCCTAAGTGTGACGAGACGCCTGCGGGATGTGACACAGTGACCACCGGCCGGACCGGGTACCTTTGTTGGTGATGGGCATTTTGAGCGGAATGCTGATGATCCCAACCAGGTCCTCAGTCGGCACCAGGGAGCGCAGGATGGCACGGATACGCAGAGCTTCACCTTTACCTTTGTTGATCAGCTGATGAAGATAAAAGGATGTGAAAAGCTGGAAAATGAAGAAGGATAAAAAAGGAATCATTTGGTATTTTCGTCAAACATACATGCATCTCCGGGGCGCAGCGTCCCAACAGGTCAATGAGAGCAGAGTAGAAGGACATGATGGCGTTGCCCATGTGGACCACCTCCTCTTCATCATCACCATCACCAGACCTAGCAGCAGGAATAGAAACAGCATTTAGAGTGGAAACAGACAAGCTGATCTCCGTCCCTTCATCGCTTACATGTCTGAGCTGATGCCGTGGACAGACCCGGGCAGGTCCAAAGCGGGGGTCTCGGCGATCTTGATGGCCTCCTTCATGGCAGCCAGCAGGCCGTTCCCTCCCTCTCCCCTCAGAGCTGGGCCGAAACACTCGGGGCGGCGGATCAGGAGCTTGACCACAACGCTGGAGTTCTCCTCCACACTCTCGCCTGGAAGACATTCACAAACACATCAGGTGGACAGATACACACACAGAATGTGATCTAAAGAGAGTCGAGGCGGTGACAGCACTCGTACCGTTAACAAAGACGGCAAAGCGCAGGAAGGAGAGGTAACGCTCTCCCTCTATGGGGTTCCAGCCGACGTCTGGGTAACCTTTAGCCAGCAGCATGGGACAACTCTGGAGACCGCAGCCTGCCAGGTAGGTGACCACCTGTACGTGTACACACAACGATGTCATCTGATGCCTTTGAACTGAGGGGATGAATGATAATGACACCTGAAGCTCACATGTCAGCCTGAGGACTAACTCCTACCTTGTCCAGGTCCGGCTCCTCCAGAGCCAGAGCCAGCCCATTGTTGTCCATCACTGAAGACGCAGCCACATCCAGAGGAGTGGAGCCCCTCATGGCTGGAGAAGCTGCCCCACACACACACGCACACACACACAGACACATAGACAGACACATACACACACAAACACACACAAACACACACACGCACACATCATGTCATCTGTTCTCATGTTACATATATATGCTTGAGCCTGCGTTCATACATAGCAAACACTCGATGGGCGATTCAGTTAATCTGCTGCATTCCAGCGTGCAGTGCAGGAATCTGCAGCAAACAGCAGGGGGCAGTGTTTCACCTACTGTACAGCTCATCTGGTAACAGCTGGCTGACATGACTGTTACGAAAGGAAAGTTTCCTTTACCGCTCTGCACTTGGCCCTGCAGCTCCTATCAGGCTGCAGGGCTTCGGGTTTGTGTGAGACACTCTGTTTAAATTAATGATCTGAAATTTAACATCACCTGTAAATACACAACTGTAAATGCTGGGTGTTAATTTGTGTGTGTTTGTGTGTGTGTTTTCCCTTGAATTTCTTTATCTAGCTTACACTGAGGTAGATCACATTCTTTGATGAGCAGTGTGTGAAGCGTGCATGCATGAGTTCACGCTTGGTTGCGTGTGTGTGTCTGTTGCATGTGTGTATCCAGGGGAAACAGCCCCAGCGGGACGCTCATGGAAACTGTTGGCCTTGGCCTCTTCTAACAGAAACAGCAGATGAGTCACTGCTTATGCTGATACATTCCCATCACGGAGAGATTTGCACTCTCACACACACACACACACACACCTCCTCTAAGGTGCAAAGCTAATATATGTGGGATCAGAGCTGCAGAGCCCTGTAATACCGATAGTGGGCACAGGCTGTACAACCTCCATATTAATGAGGGCAGAGTCAGTCTCCTTCCCTGAGCCAGCTGTAGTTACAGGTGTTATCAGGCTCTGTCTGTCCTTCTTCAGGGCACAGCCACCGACACCAACAAAGCACAAAGAAAGCCCAAGCTGACTGACTGCACTCACCCAGACCCACGCTGCTGTTCTCCAGCAGGTAGCTCAGGTGGTCGAACATGGCCTTCTGGTTCTGACGGCTGATCCGGCAGAAGTAGCACAGGAAGCGACAGCAGCTGGCCACCATCTTGGGGAAGGCAATTTCCTGTTAGGAGGCACACACACACACACACACACACACAAAGACATCATTCCAATGTAACAGTGTGTGCTGTGTTTGAAGAGGATCCTGGTTTATTCGCTGTAACGACTTCTTCTGTGCTGTTTTGCTATGAATTCCCCTGCATGTCTCCTTTTCCTAATTAAAGTCTACAAAGCCTGACACCTTCACACACTGCCAGCAGCCCTCTGCCCTCTCCACCCTGCATCCCCAAACTCGGAAGTTTCTGTCAGCCGGAGGGAGAAATTCCGCCCACTTCATTAATGTACACACTCACACACACTTACACACACGATGACAAAACTTTTTTCAAAAGCGCAACATCATTTCCAGGACAGCAGGACCCTGAAATCTGTGGGCGGCAATTAAGTTGGAGCCTCTTTACCCCCAGCAGGTGATTCGTGTGGTAGAACATCACAAACCTGGGATTTGTCTCCACCTAGCACGTTGACCATGACCTCCATGACGGTCTCATGCATGCCCAGGATCCTCATCAGGTTGGGGTGCTGGTAAAACACCTTGTTATTCATGATGTCGCTTAATAAGACAGAAAACAGAACCAATCACTTTCAAACACTCAGGATAGAAGCGGATGAAGACGTTGTTCTTCTCAGGGAACTCGCCCTACCCGAGCCCGTCGATCATGAGCTTCTCCTCCTCCTTCCCCATGCGGACGGACAGCAGGGACCTGATCTGGCCCAGAGACGCCAGGAGGTTGATGGTGTCCTGGACGGAGGCGGCGCTGATGGTGTAGGTCTTCCTCATGGCCCTCAGCAGCTCCCCGATGCTGTCGTACTGCCTCCTCAGCAGGCTGAACATCTTACGGACCAGCTGCGGGTCCTGGATGTGGCACTCCTGAGCCCAGCTGACCATCGTCTGAGAGATGAGTTCCTTCAGATTGGCTGCAAGGAATCAGATATGGGAGACGGGAATTTATACCAGAAGGAGAAGAATATGTCTTATTCAGAATGTTTGGGCTTCTGAGGGACCTGAGGAACCTTTGATTATTTGATTATAGGAGGACGTCGGTGATGTTAAGTTCACCTCTTTATTAGATGCCGCCGTCATGCATAATGCAGCAGCAGTTCATCTCCAAAGGTCATTTATTTTCAGCAGATGAATTTGGGCGAAGGGCCAATCAGCTCGCACTTTGCCCTCCTCTCACAGATAATGAAGATCATCCTATAAACTATGGTGCTTTTTGTAATTTAAGAGACATCCAGAGGAAAATGATAGTGTGTGTAACTGAGGGATTACAAGTTTAATACAGGTAGAAACGAGTGTGTTCAAATTGAAATACAGGTCGGTGTAATTTTCCGTCGCAAATCAGCTCTGATTGCCTGAGAATCACTGACAATGAACCTCATATCATCGTGCTTTAAGAGGAAAATCTGACCTTCTTCTATTAACTGAGGTCACACACGCGCTCAAACACAACAAGATCTATGAGGCTGATGTTTATAGACGTGGAGTCGACAGGGCGGGACAGAGAGTCGCCGCAATCCTGAACCGGATTTATGATGCAAATAGGAGCTTAAGAAGAGAATAACCAAGATTCCCCGTTTCACACAATCTTGCTCTATCGCATGTGTGTGTGTACGAGCCGGTAATGTTGTCATCCAGGCTGCGCTCACGTTGCTTTGACTTGAACGTTTTCAATGGAGCGTAAAAAGGAAGTGGTGTTATGTAAAAGAGAGGAGACAGGAAGTATTAATAGCACTGTACAAGATTCTGCCTCTGTGGTTAAAGTGAGGCGTTTGTTTGGACAGCTGGTATGTGGGTTACCCTTAAGGCTTCATTAAAGCCAGATCAATAGGACCTTCGCTGTGTGTGTGTGGGCGTGTGTGTGTATGCATATTCTTGCGCGGCCTAATAGCACGAAGAAGACACGAGGGAGACGAAAAGGCGACTCAGATCCATGGAGGACGGGACCGTTTATGCACAATTGATTTCTCTGTTGCATTGCAATTAGATGATTGTGTTTTTAAGGCCCTGTGTGTGTGTTTGGCTGATTGGATCTGCTGGGGTTCTAAAGAGGATCTGACACCATGTTGTCAATCATGTTAGTGTGTGTGTATGTGTGTGTGTGTGGGGCAGGGAGCCGGGTAGAATGTCACCGTCAGCGTTAAGCAATCATTCCACTGAGACGTGTATGGGTGCCAAGGAGACAGACAGAAGAAGAAGAGGAGCAGTTTGCTCCAGAACCAGAAGCAACATTCCTCCATAACACACACACACACACACTTTGTCTGTTTGGTTCTTGATTATTACCCTCCAGCACTTTCCTCACCCAAACAAACAAATCTGACCTGTCTGTAGCGAGCTCACACACACTCTTTACACTCTCGTACACACACACCGGGATGTTACAGCAGAAGCGTTCACCACTGGAGCAAAGCTATCTCTCCTCTCTCTGTCCTTTTACCGTCTCGGTTAAAGGTTACGGAAAGGAGAAGCACTAAATATGTCATCACCATCATCATCATCATCATTTTCTTCTTCACTCAGGCCCCCTTTGATGCCCCCGGGTGAAGCCAGGAGCTAGCATCACAAAGCAAAGAGATGAAACAGTGAATTTCTAAAAGGTCGCCTAACTATTACTTGAAACCCTCTTTGAATAAATTCACAGGCACACACACACACACAGACACACACACACACACACACACACTGCAGTAGAAATCTTAGGTCATTTGCTGACTCAGGCACCTCCTATTGCACCAAGGCAGAAGGTGAAGGAGGGACAAGAGAACAGTTTGTAGCTGTTGGACAAAAGTAGAAAACACACTGCGACCCGTTCGACCCCGCTGATGTATTTGAGAGAACAGACAGTATTTACTGATATTCACTCATGAATACGAAACACCGGGCGTATTAAACATCACAACATTTCCCCTCTGCTGGTCTCTGACGCCTCCAGCTGCAACACAGAGACGCTGTTGAACTGCAGCTGCCGCCACAAACCGGCGTCCCAATCAATCAACCCTCACACACACACACACACAAACACACACCAACCCTCGGAGTCTTTTGGGGGAGATATACACGCTCTTCTATTTTCAACGGCGTTGCTGGGAGATCAATGCGGTTGGTCTTGCGCCGCGCTGCATCACGGTCAAACCAAACCGTGAATCCCCGACGGGCAGATTGACTTTCAGCGTCCGGCAGTCAGCAAAACATATTTACCCGTCTGCCTTCTTCTTATCAATACAAGCTTTTTAAGAACGCATCAGGATGGATGAGACATGCCTGTGTGCGTGTGTGTGTGACGAGAGAGATTTTCCTGGAGTAATAAAACCGCTGGTAGGCATTAGTCAGCTTGTATCTAGGCAGTTAAGGGCAGATACGCCTTGTTTTATTACAAGAAAGGGGCTCCTTCTCCTGACAGGTTATATATTATAAAGAGGAAAGCTGCTGCTGTTAATGGAGATAACCTGTTCTCCATTTACACATCTGTGGCACCGCAGGTATTACACGGCGTTATGACTGCGTGTATGTGCTGCACGTATCAGGTGAAGGATTGGGTTTGATCACCCTCGCCCCTCCCGCCGTCTCTCCCCTCTGTGGCTTTAATGGAAGACGCTCTTCACACTGCAGCCCTCCTCACCCACCTGCTCTGGATTAGCATAATGAAATTGAAAAGGAATCGAAATGGGGAATAAGCGACGCGCGGCTGACGGCTCGGGGTCACATGACGCCGGCGGGGGGGGGGCAAATGGAGACACGGCACGGCGGTGATGCAGCCAGAGCATCGCTGGGTAAGGAACGCTGCAGCTGCTGCTACTTCAAGTGCACCAGTCATGCTTAAGTGGGCTTCAGGAGGCTGTTTGACCTTTTGCACTCGGCGGTAAGAAGGTTATCAAGTCAAAATTATGCATTCTGCCCCCAGCGTGTTGTTATATGAAAGGTTATGATGTAAGACTCTTTATGGATGCCGGTGTGAGATAGAGATGGATGGATTTGATCTTTGCATCCTCACATGGTGCCGCTTGCTCCTTCTCCGTGGGCTCCTCCGCTTTCTGAGCCTGGCCTTTTATCCTGTTCACCAGCATAAGGAGGCGGCCTTTGATGGATGTATCTTGCGTTTCTTCTTCGTGCTCCATAGGGATTCCTGCGGGATAGCAAAAGGACAGAAAACATATACAGCCGGCACAAAAACAACATGAGGAGGGACTTCATGTGTGTGTGTGTGTGTGTGTGTGTGTGTGTGTGTGTGTGTGTGCATCACGCCATCTATCTCCTCTGTGCGCAGGGATGCAATGACAGGTTGGCATGTAGGCAGCCATTAGGTCGGTTATAGCTCGGGGGGGATGGGGAGGGGGGAGGTGGTTGAGCGATTCAATTATTTATCAAAACATCCAGATGTCAGAGCAATTGGAGAGGCACTGAACTATTCCTCCTCTGCTGACAGGCTGAGAGGGAAACAGAGCGGTTGGGACTGACTCATCAGCAGCTGGAGGAGATGGGGCACGGGGAGGGATGGGGGGGGAGGTGGGGGTCTTTAAAAGCTTTGTTTTGGTTTCATCCTCCCTCTTTGCTGTTGCCGTTTCTGTCCGCCGCCTCCCTCTGTCAGAACGTCAGACACCTGCGGCAACAAACTTTTAAAGATCGATGAGCGATACCAAATGCAGCGTTATACCGGATACTCTAAAGTCTACATCTGTGTGAGTAACACCTGATGGAAGAGCCCACAGAGGAGATCACAGAGAATGTCATAGAGGAGATCATAGAGGAGATCTTAGAGGAGGTCACAGAGGTCTGGGAGGGTTCCAGTCTCACCACAGTGGAGCTGCATTTCACTGTGAAAGCCATAGAGTTCCTCCTGGATGCCTGTTGGACACGGGCAGTCCTCGCCCGTACTGAAGGTTAGCAGCATGTTGATCTGAAATGCAAGCACACACACGCACACACACTTAACCTTCAATTTCGAAAAAGCCATTTCAACATCATGGGATCTCATTGTGCACAGAAAATGGAACTAAATTCTCTCCAGGCTTTCATAGAACTACAGCACAACAGCGAGACATTAATATAAGCGTGTAGGGAGATGAACTCCAGCTGTGACCCTGAGGGAAGAAGTGTGTGTGTGTGTGTGTGTGTGCGTGCGTGCGTGTGTGTGCATGCGTGTGCGTGTGCGTGTGTGTGTGCACGCACGTACATTTGAATGTGCACTGTCACTGCAGCAATGACATTACAGACAGGAAGGACAAATTAACACCGTCCCGTCTAATCATTTCTGCGGGCAAAGTACAAGCAGTTCTTTGTCAGTTCATGGACAAAATGCGTCAAAGGACGTCAACGACACCAAGGGGTGAACCTGTCATGGTTACAGTGATGTTACCATTACTCACACACACATACACTAACACACACAGACACACACACAGACACACACACACACACACACACACAAAGAAACAGCTTCTCCGCTCGCCTTTCTAAAGAGAGAGGAAAGGCTGTGCAAGTGTCTCCTGAGAGTGAAATAATATCACCCAGAACACCCAGACACAAGTGTGAATATACAACAAATGAAATATGAAGAATACATATGGCAGCACAAACAGGCTGCCAAGAGAGAGAGGGAGCAAGAGAGAGAGAGAGAGAGAGAGAGAGAGAGAGAGAGAGAGAGAGAGAGAGAGAGAGAGAGAGAGAGCTGGCATCTCTGTTTGATGTGAATTCACAATTCCAGACATATGGAGGTCCAGCAGTCTTGGCGGTTGGCAGTGATGCAGGGTTATCTGAGGTCATCCACACAATAGAGACGGCGTCATAAACAGCATCGACGCCCAGAAATATAAACAATAGAATTAACGCTGAGAGTGTTACAGTCCTTATACCTGTTCTTGAGGAGGTGAGCGAAACTCTTTGGTCTTCTTGGCGGTCACGGCGGCGGACATGTTGAGCGCCAGCATCAGCTCGTTGTAACGGAACTTCTGGTTGTACTGCAGCTTAGACACAAAGTTGTCGGAGAAGGACACGATGGCTTCAATGCGGTGCTTCAGCTCGCAGTCGCAGAAGTAGTGAAGCAGCTCGCACATCTGGACAGAGGAGAAGAGAAGGAGAACAAACGCTTGAATTTCTATTTGGCACCTTGACGCGGCTGTAAACGTGAAAACAAAGACAGACCGCCATGCCGTCACATTATCGCACACGGAGCCATTATAGGTTCATAGTGAGGCGGCGCCATTTCATGTTTGACCGCCTTCTGAATGGCTCTATAACACTGAGGCTGATATGGAGCATGTGATTGAGAGCACAGCTGTGTTTAGTCTGTGAGGCACCACTTGTATTGATGGAGATGTTCATTGATTTTACATGTTTTGGCAATTTACCTTGAATGGTTTACATTCCACACAAATATGATCCATAATCTGTCTGAGGTGGTTATTACCTGTCGCTTGACAGGCTCAGGCAGCCTCTTCTCCAGCAGCCCTTTCATTGGCTGTTTGGCCTCCTTGGCCGCCTCCTCCTCCCCGGCCTCCACTGCCTTCTCCTCGGCCCCGGTCAGACCTTCTTTCTCCGTGGCCCCCGTCGCTCCGTCCTCGTACATCTCTCTGAACACATTGGGGTCGATGAGCATTAAGATTTTATACACGTCCTCGCTCCCCAGCACGCCCATGGTTAGCAAAGTGCTGATGAGCTTCAAGATCGGCACAAACTGGTACTCCACACCGCCCCCTACTGGATCCCGGATGTGATGGCCGCCACCTTGAACAGCCTCTGCCAGCATCGAGATCGCTTTCTCCTTCAACGCGTCCAGGGGCACTTGTGGGCTGAACAGATGTTGCTCCCGTTTGGTGCTGATAAAACAGGGCGGGGCAAAGTTGAGGCGGGGCTTGAGTGAGGTGCTAAGCCCCACCCCTGGCGGGAGGTGCTTTTTGGAAGCATCGGAAAAGAGGCGAATGGAGCGCGTTTCAGCGGTGACCGGGATGATGAATTCATCCTTCATCATGAGTCGCGCCTCTTTGGCCGTCTCCAGGTGGATGCTGATCAGGACGTTGTAGAAGCCTTCACGCAGCATGCCAGACAGGTACTGGTTGTCGATGGTGTATAAGAGCTGTGATTGGTCCAGGTGGCTGCAGAGGGCGTGGGCCACACGGGTGTTGCCTAAAGCGCAGAGGGCGCAATAGAGCTTCAAGGTGTGATAGTGGAACATCCTCATGTCCTCCTGCTCAGACAGCTCCATGATGTCTACACACCTGTGGGAGAGAGGGGAGTGGTTGAGCTGCTTCAGCCTATTAGCAATGGTTACCATGAATGAAATCACAGCATGTCTGAGCCATAGTTTGTACCTGTTCTCCTCAGGTATGTGCACAGCCAACATCTGCAGGGGCTCCACACACTGTACCACCCAGCCGTGTCTCTCACTGACCCTGGTCGTCTCCACCTTGAGGAAGATGTTTGGCATGCGGCTCCACAGCACTGCGCTGATGGTCTGGACATCCAGACGAGGTGGACACTGGGGGACGGGGTTCTTATGCTCGCTCTTGAAGACGGCGGACGAGAGAGGCATGGCGTTCTGGACAGAGATCAATGCAGGGTGGATCAATATATGGATTTTAGACGTCATGATTAGAGCTTAGTTACATTGAAATGAGTGAACTGTACCTTTATTTTAGCCAACTCAAACTGAAAGAGGTTTGGACTGGTGGGTAGCACAAAAACAGCAGGAAAGAGTTTAGTGTTGGGTTCCACCTAGGCAGAGAAAAGAGCGACAAGTTGAAAGAGGATGAGGAAGCCACACACACACACACACACACACACACACACACACACACACACACACACACGTCCAAAAACTTGAGCAGCAGTGACAAGAGAGAGCAAGTTGCAGAAAGCAGCTTAACGATTCATCACGGAACTCTGTTCGCTGTGTTGTCTGTGCGTGTGTGTGCGCGTGTGTGTGTGGGCGCGTGACAAGAGTGTGTTGCATTTTTCCAGAGTGTCGCCTGGCAGGATGACTCAGACTTTGGTGAAGCCTCAATGTGTTTCAGCAAGAAGATTATAGCAGTTGAATGGTTTTACAGAGTACATCTGAATAGGCAGATCGTGCTCAGTGTGACTCAGTGGGTCTTGAATCATCTCAGTACCTGGTAGGAGGTGGATATCTCCTTGCCATTGACGGTGAAGGTCACCAGGCCGGTAGACAGGTCGATGAGACACCCGATCTCCAGGTCCACGTTGCTGCGGCTGGAGGAGTGGGCGGCGTTGGTCACGTCTCCTCCCCACACCATGTAGCAGTTACTCCTCTTCACACTGTCAAAGGCCACATCATCAATCATTCATGTGGATTTTGTCCAGAAGCCAAACGTGTAATGAAATTTCTATCAGAGCACGAGAAGAAGAACGCTCTCTCTCACGTCTCGTGGACTCTGCCTCGCTCGTCGCCCAGGGTAACGGTCACTGTTCGGTTCTTGCTAAGGTTGAAGTTGTTGCTGTAGTAGTGGTAGTCGGGGGTGACCCAGCCCACCCACACACAGGCAGGGTCCTGACCAGCGAAGACCCTCACACAGTGGTAATACTGAAACCACACGTACAGGACAAGACTTAGCCAGTACAGTAAACACTGAAGGGTTCGTACTGAAGAAGGTTTGTGCATCCTCTCGTACCGTTGTGATGCTGGTGTAGTCCACTCGTCTGCTTTCCTCACTGTGCTTCACAGACCTCAGTGGATATCTACAGAGTCACACATTACATCATACACCATATTTAAGTAATTGACAGATATTGGTGTAAAGCCAAGCTTGGATACGTGATACTGTTAAGTTAGGTAGCGGTGCCTTGTGTCCTCACCTGTACTTGACTTTCAGACACTCGTCCTCGTGCACTCCGTTCATGTCTACAACAGGACAGGACTTGAAGAAGGAATGGAACTCCACAGGCATGCTGAGTCGGCAAAACATCATGTCAGCACTACTGCTCTGGGTGCCGTACGTCTTGTGCGTGACTTTGAGACACGGGGGGCTGTCAACGGTCCCGTCAATCCTGGTCACCTGAGGAGACGGGGGGAGAGGGGGAGGGGGAGGAAGTCGATGTTTTCATCATCTGAAGAGCTTTTTCATGTCGTCAAAAGCTTGAGTGTTGCTTTACTGCGCGTGAAGCTGCTTTGGTTCTTACCGCGATGTGGTTGTGGTCCTTGGGCACGTTGACAAAGGTGGGCAGACGCTTGCTGAACCACATGGTGACCTCCCGGTTCATGTTGACGGCGAAGGGTTCAAACCCTTCCTGGAGGCCGCACATGGTGTAGTACTTGAAGGTGCTGGCGTCTTTCCCCAGATTCATGCGTCCCACCTGGGCCAGACCCAGACTGCACACGGGAATGAAGCCTGGAGGAAGGACAGTCGGAACACAGGCTCGAGGAGAGGAACACACACGCAGCAGGAGGCCAGGAAAAATCAATCCAGCTTTGGCTAAGAGGCTATTTACAAGTGTCACATTAAATAAGCCTGATTTCATTACACGAGGGGGGCAGTTATTCTTCATTTATATCCCCAGCATGGTCGCTCCAGGCATCACTCCCTGCCCTGCATGCTAAGTCTTTATCAAATTAGTATATCCAGCAGGTAAGGACACACACACATACACACACACATACACTCACACACGGGCCTCACTCACCGTCCTCCGTTTCAAAGTCAGTGAAGCAGAGTTCAGATCCCTTGGTGGTGATCAGGATCTCCCCATTAAGGGTGAAGATCATGGACTTGTCCTCCATGTTGATCATGCAGCCAACCACGTCGCCCGCATGCCAGCACCGCCCGAACAAACGGCTGCCCATGTTGAGACAGTGGCCCTGTAACACATCAACACGGACACACTCACATATACGTTGGACATTCTGATTGGATATCAGGCGATCAGTTGGTTTGATCCGTTGAGATCTTACCCGGTATCCGTCGAAGACAAACGCGAGCTCATCTGTGCCGAGCTCCACATCTGGCTTACACCCGGGTCTGGCCCAGCCCACTCTCATGTCTCCGCCCGTCACCGCCTCAAACTCAACGTACCACTTCCCAGTCTTCACGGCGTACGTCCTCTCCACGCGGAAGAAGCGGATCTTGTCGATGCTCGGCCGCTCCACCACCTGGCCTGCTGGTGTGAGAGACAAAAGGGACTTAATCACTAAACAGCGCACGTTGGAACCCATTTGTCCCGTTCATAATCCCTCCACCAGCATTTCCACGTGAACTGAAAGGTGGTGGACATTAAAACTCACCTCCTTCCTGATCTGAGGGCTCGATGTTGTATCCGTAGCCAATCAGAGTGCGTATGGCCTCCCTCAGGCTGTCCCTGTTGGACTTCTTGGTGCGCTCGTCCAGCAGAGTGTAAGGAACCAGGCGGGGGTTACGCTTGCTCTTCAGATCCTGTGGAGGACAGAACGTAAAGGCCAGATTGAGGAAAAACATTATGAAATACTCAGCTCATGATCCTCCTCACTGAAGCTCTTTCACGAGGGAGCAGCTCTATCGTGCAGCTGTGGTGTTTCGTAACCGCTGAGCTGTCAGTCACAGTAATTGAGAAGTTAATTGGCTGTGTATTGCCATTGGGGCTTCTGCTTCCTCCATCCTCCCTGTGTCACGTCCCCCCATAGCGCTGGTCCCACTGGGGGGGCTTGGCACTGACATGAAAGCATCATATTACTGCGACTTAAGCTGATTTGTGCGGCGTGGTGTGAAATCTTGCGTTGGTGTGAAATCTTGCGTTGGTTATCTCCTTCCCTGGCTGTTTGTTTGTGTGTTTGGTCTGACATTAGTGAGGCTTTAATTAAAAATCCTCCAAAGCCCCCCCGATCATTTCCTGTCACATCATCACACTGCTGAGTGTGACCTGTGATCTGTGAGGCTGCGAGGCGACACCAGACAAACATTTACTGCCTTGTTTACTCGCCAACCTTCACTCGTGTCATTTAGAAGATTAACAATACCATGGTTCCACTCGGGCTCACGGATGTATGAGCTAAACAGCCCAAAATTGATGAGTCATCACTCACTTCAGGTTGACAGAATGACAGAAGAATTGTTCCGTCATTGGCATTAACGTCAAAGATTCATCATTTCTCCGTGTAAAGCCCGGTGTAAACGTAGACATTTAGATATGAATACTTTATTTTTACTGATATCATTAAAGCAACGGCCACTGAAACAGTAATGTCACCATAAAATGGAGGTCTGCATGAAGGATCTGTTTAATGGTGCAGAGAAACGCCACCCAGGTGACACATTCTACAACCGTACCAAATGTCAAACACGCAGACAACTAGAATGAGGAAGAACATGCTGGAATATCACCGACCTTTACATCACAACATCCCCGTCCATGACTCGTACTCCTACCTGCTGGATGCCGTACGTCCACCCCTGCTTGATGCGATCTTTGGCCCAGACATTGTGAGCGTTCTCTGCCAGTTTGTCCACCAGTAGCTCCTGACTGGGGGTGAGTTTGATGTCAGACAGGTCCAGAGGGGTGGGCTTGTATCCATTAGACATCATGTAGCTACAGAGGAACAATGGAGCATAAATGAACGTGTCATCTTTGTTTATATGCATTTAAAGAGAATTCTAATGTAAATATGCACACTGACTTCTTAGGGAGTTTGATCTTTTTGAGGTTGTCCTCAGCATTTGGATTGACGTGAACCACATGACAGCCCAAAGCCAGCAGGGTCCTGTGGTGAAAATAAGATGCACACAGGAAGTGGATGGAACATATACAGTACATTGACTTCACCTCTGACAGTGGCAATATCAGACTGAGGAGAGATGTTCAAGCCGAGCAGCACAGGGTTAAATTGAGCGCACCCTGATGTGCTAAGAGAGAAAAGGCATAAGAACACATAGAAAGGTATCGGGTGTGAAGAGACTCTGACAAATCCTCTTCACACATGGTGAGCGGTCAAAGCGACCGTTAAAATGGCTTTGACGCCCCTCAGAGACCATCAGACACACACACACATGCGGCTCCAGCTCCTCTGTGTCATGGCTCCTAATCCCAAAGTTAAACCCATGTCACGTTTCTGAAGAACAGGATTTCTTTTCTTTTTTTTAATCATACACTTTAACGTACTTCAGCGTTTCTGTTGACATCTGCAGATTGTAGTTCTTTTCCGTTTCAGGCAGCTTGGAGAAATCCACCAGGCAGGGATGATGGCGCTTATTATCATCCCTTATCTACCAGGAGGAAGAACAGGGACAGAAATGACATTTTAACTCTCCTCTGCCGCCTCCAGCACCGGCCGCTCCACACACAATCACCATTTGCACTCCGTGTGGAAACATCTACTACAATGCGTACGTGAAATACAACAGCTATTGTTACTGGGACGGTAATGTGGTGTAAACACAGGGAGCTACTGGGTGCGGTGATAAGACTACGGCTCTAGTGAACATGTCATGAAAGCAGAGGAGGGAGAAGGGAGCATGTTTTCTTGGGGGAGGGGAGGGTGGAGGGGGGGTAGTGATGCCTCTGTATGGCCGAATAGTCCCTATGGTGATGCTTCTGGGTGGAGGCGGCGTAGTAATGGTGGGTGTTTACCAAGAAAACATGCAGGGCTCCGTACAGATATGCAGCTGAGTGTGTGTGTGTGTGTGGGTCCAATGAACATCAGCCAGCTCTTTTGTGAATAGTACAAGTACCACAATGCTTCAAGGGGACATCTGTGCTTTGGTAATTCTGCTACAAACCACCACAGGAAAAGGTATTTTCCGTGCAAACAAAGACTCATCAACAGACTAGAATACTTTTCTTATTCCCTCTGTATTATGAAATCTGCTGTGATTGACTAGTAGATTACCACATCCGATGCCGTGGTGTGGGGGGGGGGGTTCCATTGACCTGTGTTTGACTTGATTTGAAGCGGACGTACGTGACAAACAGTGGAAAGTGTTGTGTGTTCTAAATGGAAAACACTTGTAGCTATCAGAGGACGAAAATTAGAGTTTATTATGTCACCGTAAACCTCACAAATGCTTGTTTCTCTCAATAGAATGCAGGCATTTGGACTCTGATCCACTACAATTTGCGAGAAACACAGACAGATTTGAGGATATAATGATTATTAAGTTCCCGAGAGCCACTAGATCATTGAGAGCACCAGGTTTACCTCTCCAAAAGCAAAGCCATATTCCATAACATCATGTAACTTGACTATGGAAACATGGCATGTGTGTTTGTGTGTGTTTGTGTGCACCTTAGTGATCTCTTAAGCAGTTACCTCTTACACTATCATACTGATAATGGCAGCAACGCTCTTAATGGAGCAAGATTTCAAAGGAATACAGTAATTTACATAAAGCTGTGACAGACATCTTGGCCCTACATGAATGCATGGATGTGTTAGTCAAAGAAGCAGGATGAGGAGCACTCACACTACACACTACACACTACACACTATGATTGTATTATAGACATAAGAGCATAGAGAGTTCTAGATTGTTATTTGTATTGTCATCTACTGGGCAGAACAGGCCACTTTGGTTTAATCCTGAGGCTAAAGTCCAACAAACCAAGAAACTCCACCATGGGTTCATTGTGTTTGGAGATGATAAGATCAGTGTGTGTACAGTCTTGGCGTGTGTAGGCCTGTCAATCCATGTGGGAGTGACATCAGGTTTGCCAAGCTGCTTTCAAAATGGAAAATGTAAACAAAAAAATCACTCAAATTCAGGCGTTTCTTCTTGGTTTATCGTGGGATCAAAATGACCAGAGCGTTCTGTTCTGCCCTCGGGTGAGACAATACTGACTCACGGCTGATGCTAAAACACAGACACAATGAATCTGCTCTCTGTAAAGGCGCTGGGATGGAGCGTCTAAATGAACGGTATGGGAGCGTAGAAGGAGAAGAATGAGGAATCTTTCCACTTACCCTCTTTTTTGGTGTGAACAGCAAATTATAAAAGAGAAAGCAAGATGATACAGGCTTTTTCTGAGGGCTGCATTCTAATTCTTGCACTGACTTTATGCATTTCAAGCTGCTCTTCCACTCAAATGTATTCAGAAAATATGCAATAGTGATCGTTTATCTCTCCTCACACATGGAAAAATGTATGAGTTATGACTCCTGAGGCTACAGTAAGAGAGGCTGGAGCATTCCTCACCTTGCCGTACGACCAGCCCAGCTCGATCTTATTCATGCCCCACAGCTCATGGATGTTCTCAGCCAGCTTGTCCCGAACCTTCTCCAAAAGCAGCGGCATGACAATCTAGATGGAGAAGAAAAACAAAAACAAAGTAAAGGATGATCTGAGGACAACAAGAGCAAAGCCAGCAAAGTGTGATTCATCGTGTGTGTGTGTGTGTGTGTGCCCACCTGGCTGGTTTCCACAGGTGTGGGTATGAAGGAGGCCTGAGACAGGAAGTGGGTGGTGCCCAGCAGATCTCGGACCCCGTCGGCGTCCCTCTTGTACTCCTTCACAGGCTCCACCTTCATCTTCTCCTTCGGCAGCAGAGCCTCGTAACACGGAGCGTAGCTGGACGGGGGCAGGAACTTGAAGTCGCCATGCCGACCGCCCAGCAGGAAGCGCACCCTGAGGAGATGAAGGAGAGATGTAGGTCATGGAGGATGGAGTGTCTTAGACTTTAATGTCGTACAATATGAATGTGTATGTGTGTGTGTGTGTGTGTGTGTGTGTGTGTGTGTGTGTGCAGAAACAGTATAACATATCAGAGAGATTGACGTAAAGAATCACACATATAGGCTGATGGAAGCTAAAAATAACCTTCCTCTCCTTCATCTGGTTCAATCAGCTCCACCCTCGCCTCTGCAGGCTCTCCAGAGATGGAGCTGAAGAGCAGCTCAAGTGGCAGTGACAATGGAACCAAGGCCATTCTGTGTGTGACTCTGTGTCTGTGTGTGTGTGTGTGTGTGTGTGTGTGTAACATGTAGTGAAAACATGTGGCATGTGTCATTTTCTGGCACATTTACCTTGGCGGAGGATAGAGATCGCGTTCAGCCTGATCACTGGGCTGAAATGAGAGTTTGTTTGCACCAGGATCTTATATAAAACCATGAATACTTATAGAGTTAGATGAAATAGAAGCAGAGAATGTTGTATCTGGATGGTGAAAGTCTGAATCGGGGCTCGTTCCATTCCTCCAGTGAGGAGCGTCACGTTTGCATTATTTACAAGGCTCACATTTGTGTACGACTGCAGGTATGAATACTGAGTGTCTCATTATAAAGCATTAAATAAGAGCCGCCAGCTCCTCTCTGCTTCTTAATGACCACAAACGGAAGGGAATGACACCTTTTTACATAATTGCAATTTGAGATTTTTTTTGGTTTACAAACACTGTGTTATTCATAAGAAGCATTAGAGATGTTTTGTCGCAGTGGTTTGTTTAAGGCTTACTGCTTACAGAGATCATTTAGAGGTAATTTATCATGCTTGACTTTGACAAATCACACCTGTAATTTCTTAAAGACGTATAGAGACAAACGTATGGCTTATTTCTCCTTTCCTTTAATGACTGAGCCCTCTTAAAGCATTTATAAAAATTAAGGAGATTATTATGATTACGCATCCCCACTGCAGGTCTGCCGGGCTCTGCGTCAGCACACACACACAGACACACACACTCCTGAGCCGCAAAGGAGGATTTTTACTCCTCGGGGGACAATTGCCATAATGTTGTGAATCTAAATGATTTCGTAAACGGCGCGTGTGAGATTTTCCCACTCAGCGTTTTCCTTCCACATCATTCCAGAGGCAGTTACAGCCTCCACAGGGCTCATTAAGTCTGCATGAGAGGCAGGAAAGTTGAAATCCACACTCATCATCATCAACATCTTGCACGGTAACAGGAGCCGCCGTCACTGCTGATGTACATTCTACCAAAGGAGGAACACACTCGACCACACGCTCACACCTGTGGATCCTCCTGAACCATCTGAGGCGGTACAGGAGGGTTTCTTCATGTGTCCAGGCTCAATCCTCTTGCTGGCTTCATCAAAATGTGGCTCTACTGTGAATAAGGAGTCCTGCAGCCAGTCTTCCGATATTTCAGACCAAACTACTGCTACTGCGGGCGATACTTTACCCAGTGTAGGACAGTGAAGGGCATCTGCATGCTCTCCACTCACTTTGAGTTTGATTCAGAGGCTGCAACTGAGCAGACCAACAAAGCAGAACAACAGTGTAAATCCTCTCAGCCGCAAACTGAAAAACTTTCAAAGCTGGCCTTGGTGAGGAGGAATCTATTGCTCTGTGTGTGTGTTTGTGTGTGTGTGTGTGTGTGTGTGTGTGTGTGTGTGTGTGTGTGTTCACCATCTCATACATAAGTAATAACTACAAGAAAATGACTTTTAAATGTGGAGAGATTATGCAAAATAGTGACTGCATTTGCAATTCTGTCCCAAAATGCACCAAGATGTTACCCAGGTTTGTCATGAAAATATATAATTGGTAGTGATTTCCTCTACACCTGGTGCCCGCTCTTCCATCAGCCAATGAAGCCTCCTACAGGTTAGAAGTATGTCAGGGCCTCAAAGAGCGAGCGACAAAATGCTGCTTTGCTCTAAAATCAGATTCAATCATGGAGTCATGAAAAACTGCTGGGGCTTGAAATTCCATTTTAAAGTCTTGTCAATCATAGTGGTCTGTGGTCACCATGGAAACAGAGAGGAATATGAAGCCTGTGTACGTTACCTATGTCCAATCTCAGGGCCTTTAAGGTTTAATGCATTATGGAGAGAAGGCGTAGGAGGATTAAATGGGGTTTGTTTAAGTGCAAGTATGCAGAGAATCTTTTGGTTGTATTTGTCTTTGGTTGTTCGTCTGTCTGTGATTAGGTGGGGAGACTTTGTTTGCCTCAGAAGAAGCATAGGGGAAACAAACACACACTCACTTGACACCAGCAGAGAAGCTGACCACAGGAAAGAAGAGGCCATCCGTGTTGAAATTCTCAAACATGCCCTGAACAGGCTGCCCATTGATCCTGAAGGAGATGCTCGGGGCGCCCAGGTCCAGACAGCAGCTCACCACATCCTCTGAGGTCAGGATGTGCTGGTTCATGGACGCAACCACCCGTGGGATACGACCTGCTCGGGAGACAGAGACAGATTGATGTGAAATACGATCCAACCGGCCATACTGAGAGCAGGAACACAGGCCAGACATGTTACACACACACACACACGGACCTGACCAGAGGTGGAGTCCATCAAAACCATACGAGTAGAGATCATCTCCGACGCCATTCCCCCCCCAACCTTCCCCTCCTCCGGGGTAAGGGGCGTAGCCTTTAGCGTTGGCCCAGCCCACCCGTAGGTGTGAGGGCTCGCTGGTAACAAAGTGGTCCACCTGATCGATCATGAGCTCATAGTACCACTTCTTATACTGAGCCGAGCCGTCGCTCACGCCGAGGAAGATGTTTGGTCTCATGCTGGGGAAGGGAAATGAGACAGGAAATGATCAGCGCCGAACAATGTCAAGAAGAAGAAGAAGAAGAAGAAGAGTGATATTCAGACGTAATCAATGACAAAGTCTGCACAGGAAGCAAAGTGCTGCTGCTATCTCACCTTTGCACATCGTTGACCAGCTGGGTTTGCAGCAGCAGATCTCTCTTGGGCAGCAGGTGATCGCAGATAAGGTTCTGATTGGTCCGTACAGCCACGCCATTACACACACACAGCGAGCAGAGCACATCCAGGATCTGCAGAGAGGGGGGAGGAAGAGGGAGAGCGAGAGAGAGAGAGGGGAGGTAAGCGACACTGTCAAGAGGAAGGAAGAGCACAACAGCTCCCCAACAACTGATTGCACATTGACCCCATTTTCTCTCTTACCCCCCTGCATATGAATCCATACCTCTCCAGGAGTAACTAATTATCTTTGTCCCTAATCACAATCCAGGTTGGCGCTCTGGGGACGGACGCTTTTTATGCAGCGGCTGTATAATTACTCAAAGATGCTTACTGTGGGTGAAAACCTGTCCAAAATCCAATAATATCCAACGCTCGCTGGTCCGTTCCAACTTAACAAAGCAGAGAATTAAATGGGCTGAGATGCTCAGCCAAGAGCGACAGGCTAGAGCGGCACGCACTTCATCACCGGGACCCTTTTTTCCGGAGCCTCTAAAGCAAAATAATACACGCAGACTGATTTATGAGTGACTGACGGGCCTGCTCCAGATCACATTTCAATGTTAAATAGATAGACTCAGCTGTGTGTGTGTGCGCATGAGTGTGAGTGTGTGTGTGTGTGTGTGTGTGTGCAGCAACTTTGTATCCCGACACCCCCCAGGAAGCGATTATTAAGGATGGATGTTTGCGCGGCGGTGAAAGGTACAGCACAGTGAATTAGTAGCTCAAGAGAGGAGGAGATGACACACACACACACACACACACCCAGAAGGCAGAGGGAGCCGACATGGAAATCAAAGTGCATCCAGTGAGGCATTCTGGAGAGTGTGTGAGACAGAGGAAGAAGAAGCTGAAAGGAGGGAATACCAGCTGAGCAGCCAGGGTGTGATTTCAGGAAGTGGTGTTTACACAGATTGGGCCTCAATCACCAATAACATAGATTTGATATTATTCTGTGCGGAAGAGCATATTCGCTACATTGCTGGAAAGTTTGTAGGCTTGCAGGAAAGTGGTCATAAAAACAGAACACAGATCTGAATGTTATGTTGGCAGGCTGGGTTTATAGCCCTTATGTCTGGGAGGGTTTAGATCACAACACCATTCTGTTTCTGTACCATACTAGACTTCATATAAGCAAGGATCAATAACATCTTTCACACAGACCTTGTGGTTGCGTCCGTGCTTGTAGAGCAGAGAGATGATGGACTTAATGTGTCCTCTCTGGATGATGTTGAGGGCCTCCGGGCTCTCGATTAGAATGCAGTGGAGAACTTCCAAGATGCCTGCGCAGCCGCAAAAAAAGAAACCTCAATTAGTTAGTGCGCCCACAGAAGACGTGGGAGAGAGAGAGAGAGAGACGCCAGAGGACACTCGCTCACTGTAGCACACACACACACACACACACACACACACACACACACACACACACACACACACACACACACACATACTGGCGGTGCTGTGGTGCCCTGATTACATTTAAGCAAGCAGTGAATCTTTAAATCTGACAGTACCTGAGGAAGACTCCAGTCTCTCCAGCTTGCTCACCAGCCAGTCCAGGTTATTAGAGAACTGGGTGCAGTTGTTCCTGTTCCCTCGGATTAACGCCGCTACAGGGCAGATGGAAACTGTGTGTGAGTGGAATCTCAGAGGGGAAAAGACAAATCGCATTGTTTTTATTTGCGGTGTGATCGATCGCTTTCATTGCATCGCCAAACCTCCACTCTTACGCAACAAGGTCAAACTACTCTCATACCCTGGCACATATTCATTTAGAGGAAAGCAAAGATAGAAAGAGGAACCGACACACAAGGACAGAACAGACATGAACACACACACACACACACACACACATGCCCACACAGTCCTGGCAGAAAGAGACAGGGTCACCGAGCACAGACAGAGATGGAAGAAAGGAGGGGGGGGGGGGGGGGGGGCATCCCAAATCCACTTAGCTCTGTGCCGGAGCAGGTGTGTGGAGGAGGGCGGGAGAGAGAGAGAGAGAGAGAGAGACGTGGCTAGAACACTAATACCAGGCAGGAGATGGAGGCAGTGTAAATAAGAGTGTGAAGGACACACTTAGAGGGCAGAGGGCTTCAGTGCAACAGGAGAAACTCTGCATATTCTACATTAACATACAGAGGTACGCTATGTGCTGTTCTACATCCAGGCTGGCAGGCGTCGTATTCATCAGATAGAGAGGAAGAGGATTGGCAGATTGTGTTCTTTTGGACGCCAGGTTGTTCTTTATGGTGACAGCGTGAGAAGTCGGAGTGATTTTGAGAACACACCACTGTCACTGAAGGGAACTCATGCTCCTGGTCCATCTGTTCAACAGGGGACAACCTGATTAGGCTGTGCGTGTGTGTGTGTGTGTGTGTGTGTGTGTGTGTGTGTGTGTGTGTGTGTGTGTGTGTGTGTGTGTGTGTGTGTGTGTGTGTGTGTGTGTGTGTGTGTGTGATGTTGACAAGCTTGTGCCTTGGAAGCACTTCACATACACTAGAAATCTCTTTTGTTTTCGATGCAATGGCCCAAACACACACCCACACACACAAAAACAAACATACATATGCCACCAGGATTCTGAGATGCATGTATGTGTGTGTTGTGTGTCTGCAGATGTACTCTCTTTCTCTCTCTTCTTCTCTCTTACAGAAGGAAATCTGTCTAAATAAATAAATACCCATATATAATATGACATTGTTTATGTGCATATGGAGTATTGCAGAGGGATGTTAGTAAACCGTGGCCTGGCCTGTGCTGGATCAGGACTCAGCTCACCCAGCAGCTCATAGAGCAGGTTCAGGATGTCCTTCCAGGCGGCTCCGGCCTCCGACCCGGCACACTCCCCAAAGTGGGCCGCACTGTTGTACACGTTCAGACGGTCGATGCAGTTGGACACCAGAGTGAGCATCCCCTAACACACACAGACACACACACACAGACAATGCACACACACACACACACAACAAGGGAAAATGGCAAATATAACACCATTTTATATAGATTTGAAACATTCCACCACTTATTACTGACATGATTCAAGTCAGTCTCTCTCCCTCTCCCTCTCCCTCTCTCTCTCTCTTCCTCTCTCTCTCTCTCTCTCTCTCTCTCTATTAGGTGGCCACTTAAAACACAGCCCTGGGGCTCTCTCTCCTGAAAGTCCCATTAAGTCATGTCACGGTGATTTATGCAACAGCAAAAAATATCTATAGTGATCAGATATGCTAAATGGAGGTCGTAAATGACTAAAATGAAATTGCTGATGATTTACACGGCCAGGAAAAGTCATGATTCAGCCGTCCACAGTGTCAAACAGACCTTTGTAAAGGTAATATATGAGGAGTGGACACGCTCGCTGTGCCAGTTTAGCCTCATTTTGAAGAGAGGGGCAGTAAATAAGATCAAATGAAGCCACTCATTGTTATGGGCTTTTCATTTGACTAAACTAATCTACTGCTAATTAATCTTCTCAAATATTCCTTGAGAATAGTGACACATTGATGTTGTCGTCGTCGTTGTCGTGGTGGAGTTGAAGGCAGTTTGGAGTTGCATACTTGACATCGCAGGAACTCGGTTAGGCAGCTGACATTTCATAATTGATGAAAGCAATTTAGGAGTGTGGAGGCTTAAAGCTTCAGCGCTCCGGTGCCAGCTGCAGAAAAGGCACAACACCCAAAACTGCTGACAGGAAGCACTGAAACACACCACCGACAATCCATTTCTTTGGCCTTTAACATGCTCCAGCCTCACTCATGACTGGCCACTTACTAAAATTGCCTCAGTCACGAGTGGATTGTTGATTAAAAGGGTTGTAATATTTTGTTGCTGATTTTCCTTTAGGAAAAACAGGGGGGGGGGACTCACTTCCTGTTTGAACAGGTTTTGCCGGTTCTTGAGCGAGCGCAGTTTGATTTGCTTCTCCTCGTGCTCCAGCTCGGCGTCGGGGAGCTGGAAGTAGGTGATGAGGTCGCTGAGGGTCTGGAACACCTCCTCCACAGGCAGGGTGACCAGGACCCGGTTCTTCACACCTAAGCAGTCCAGATCTCTGAGAGGAGGAGAGAGAGGGAGCACATTCAACACGTTCATCCTCACACACTTGTGTTGATGTTGTATAATTCTCACTGTATTTCCATTCCCGTCACACATGGACTGACCACCTCATAAACACGCTCCAATAGCACCCGAGGGGGATTTGAGGAGAGGCTGCGATGACGAACACAGGTTCATTCAGGCTGAAATGCTGATTTCCGCTGGGCTGCTAAAAATAGCTGGCCGTTTGATGACAAATAATGGGACTGGACACTTTTTCACAGCTGGCCGTGCAGAGCGTGGCAAGCACGACTGCGCCGCTGAGCTGCTGTGTGATTCTTCGCCAAAGGCTCGCGGTTTAACCCTCCGATGGCCGCGTCCACAGTCTGCAGGGGCGTTACGTCCAGACTGTGGCGTGTGTGTGTGTGTGTGGGAGTCTAATATATATAATTATGCTCCAGCATTAGCAGTGTGGTGCTGATATAACTGTAGCAGTGACAGAACGCTTTGCAATTACCCCCATAACACGCTTTAAGACAAATCTGAGTGTAATTTGGTTTAATGGGCCGTTCTGTGTGATGTACCAGCGTACCTGATGAATCGCTTGAAGAGGAGGGTGGTGTTGCGTATGATGCGTGCGGCCCGAGACTCCTCGTGTTGACAACGCTGCAGGGTCAGGCCGTCGTCCATGTGACCTTCAGCATGTAGGCACGCCTGGAGGGAAACCAGTCAAACCGCACAAACCAATCAATCAGTCATCTGTTCTGGTTAAGAAAGTGGCACGGGGTGAAAGAAGAAAGGGGCAAACACACACAGCCACACACGCATCATCACTCACTCAAATTCAGGGTTTGTGTGAAAGTTGCCGAGGGATGAGGTTTATACAATCAAAGTGTGCGATGCATACAGAGCACGCAGACTCAATCACCTCATTACGGCTAAACTAATTATCACCTCCGAGGTAAACGTCCTTTAATTAATTCAGTTATTTCGGCGTCGGAGCAGAACCGTGTGCGTTTGTGTGTGTTTGCGTCCACTCACTCGTCTCTTCAGGGGACCCAGACGAGCCGATTTGACATCAGGTGCCTGGTAGGAGAGCCAGAGTCCTGTGGCCACGTGCATGATGAAGCAGAGCGAGTCACCGTATTTAATCTCGGCCACCCCCATGCCCTCGATGTCCCTCTTGGGGCTCTGCTCCAGCTTCTCCTGCAGGTAAGGGAGGGCAATGAACGCATCAAAGCTGTCAGCAACACAACACAAACAGACCCGTGCTGAATACAGATTTATAATCGAGCCGCCAGACCGCACGCCAACGCCGCGTTCGGGGGCGAGCCGGGTTAAGCTCCATCCATCATATCCATTATTGTATTTGACAGCAGGAATGAAGGAGTCCAGTGAAAAATGATTGTGATACATTCCACAAAGGCCGGTTCACTAATTAGCTCACAATCACTGGCCACATCTACAAAACCCTATTATGCTGCGGAGGACTAAACGGTCTGACAGTCTGAAGAGCCAAGTTCACCTGAATTAACCTCCGCGGCTCAGCTTCCCCTGATCCAACTCCTCCTCTCTCATTTCCATAAACGTCCTTATAAACCCAGATTTTCCGGATGATCCTTTGTGAGGACGGAGCGTGTGGACGATTGTGATTAGCCAAAGGTCACCTTGTGGGACAGCTAGTATCCCTGTTTGATGGATCTTTAGGTGAGCCCAGGGGTGTGTGTGTGTGTGTGTGTGTGTTACCTTGGAGGCTCTGAAGCAGTAGGCGGTGGAGGCCGTGTCAGATCTCTCCCGATCCTGCAGCACCAACCCTCGGTCCTCCGTCAGGGCCAGGTAGTGTCCGGTGGTCAGGTGGCGCATCCGGAAGGCCTGACCCCAGCGGATGTGGCTCCCGCTCCAACTGTCGCACACGAACACACACGTTACAATAAAGCACACACACACACACACTTGTAAACACTCTCAGATAGCCAGCTAATCTCCTTAATATTCACTAATGAGTTGTTTCTAACATTGCTACCAGCTGTTAATTATCCTGCATGCCATGTGGCTGAGTGCAGGAATTACTAATGGCTGAGCAAATTTGAGTAATGATGCACTTATAGGGAGGTTTGAAACACCTTAGATGTGACAAATATCACATCCCACAGAGGGAGAGGAATGGAATACAAAAGCCGACGTCCCCAGGAGGCTCTAAAGTGGCCGGGGTCAAAGATTCCAAAAGCTGTTAAGCACCACGAGAGACGTGGGGAGGGAACGAGCGAGGCGGAGAAAGGGAGGAAGAGGGAGGAAGAGGAATGAAGACACAGAGGGGTCACAGAGGAGCGTTAAATCAGAGGCTGAGAGGCAGGGAAGGACAAGTGTGTGTGCTGGGGGGAGAGGGAAATTAGAGTGAGGGAGAGACAGAGACAGAGAGAGAGAGAGAGAGAGAGAGGGAGAATAGTAAAACACATCCCACCTGATCCGCAGCGGCTCCAGCCTCCACAGGGATCTGGCCTTGGCTCCGGCTTTTCCCGTCTCATAGTTGACTATCCTGGGGATGCCAGAGCAGCATGAGTGGGTGGCTTCAATCTCTGGATGCTCTAGCTGCCTAACCAGCCCTAGATACGGTCAAGGTCGTTCCCTACTTATTTGTCACAGTGATGTTACCTCGGCGACTAGTAAAGGAGCCGCACACTGAGATCCTGAGCCCGTATTTACTCTGCAGCCTCACATCCTTCAGACAGAGACGCGTGCCCTGATAAGCAGCAGCGACTCTGTCTGTCTGTCAGCGACGCGGGTGACTGGGCCCCCGAAAGATAAAAAGAAAGCGCTCGTCGCCCCTGGTGACAGCTGAGAGAGTGTGTGTTTGATCTGCCCCCAGAACATTCAAGACCTCTAAAAGTAAAAAAAAATGGATGCCCGGTCTGTTCACATTCAAGGCTGACACTTGGAGAAAAGCCAGACAATAACATCTGAAGTAAGAGTCTAAAAATAGACAGTTAATGTGTGTGTGTGTGTGTGTGTGTGTGTGTGTGTGTGTGCAGGAGGAAGACACACTCCTGAGTGTGTATGGGCCTTACCCACTGTTCTGACCCACTTCATTTCTATGCTGCCCACCTCATCTGTGTGAGCAGCAGGCGGGTTACACTGAGGGTAAAAATAGCACCGCCGCCATTTTGGCTCCCCGGAGAGCCAAGTGTCACGCCGGTGTCAGAGACGTCTCTCCGTTACGGTCTGTGACAAGTCTGATGTGTGTCTGTGTGTGTGTCTCACCTCTGCTGCTCTTCGCTCTGGTCTGAGCCTGGGATGGTCACCACCTCATCGTGACCGTGGAACAGCCGCATCACGTGGCCGCCCAACAGGTAGCCTGCAGGGGGAGGAAGAGGAGGAGGAGAAGGAGGGGGAGATTAGAAACGAAGGAGACACACGGTCGAGTCGAGGCGCTCACCTGCACGCTACCTCATTACCTTCTTCTATGTTGCTGCCGGAGCAGATGGGATGAACGTTCCACAGCGTCTGCATGAAGGACGCGTCCACCTGGATGTTGCCGTTGGAGATGGACAGATGCTGCAGAGACACGGGACACGAGCACGCAGACGTCACACATGTCAAAACTGATGGAGACTGTTGGGTTTCCAGTCAGGGTGCAGCTGAAGTTCAACTGCTGTTTAATCATGGATGTGGGAGGAAAACCCGGAATCTGACTGACAGATGCCTGCAGAGTTTGGGGATTTGTTCTGTTCTGATTTTTTCTGTGCGGCTGTAAAGTTATGTGTGTGTGTGTGTGGGTTTCTGGGTCAGATTGAGTTGAGCCTCCCTCCTCCTCCTCCTGCTCCTCGCTCCCCCTGTGTTGCCATCCCAACCCCTCAGGCCCTCCGTGTCCCCACACAGCATTACTGCGTGGGTGCCAGCGGGGGGCGTGAGTGACGTTAGTGACTGTAGATGTGACGGCGAGGGTCGTCTGGCTGCGGCCCGGCTGTCATGCCGGGTAAACACAGCCTGACCCCGTGAATCAGAGCCAGCGCCGCAACTACCATGCTTGTAGCTTTACAACGGGAACCCGGGCTGCGCCTCATCGTAAAGGAGGAGCATGACTATAAGGGAAAGGTCACATGTTTAGTGCTTCAGTAATGATGAAGTCGTGATTTATGGCTGAGGGAATTCTGTAAAGCCATCTGACAGCGGCGATAAACGGCCCGGGCAGCGGCTTAGAGGAACCTCTGTGACTCTGTGACATGCTAATCCTCCACAACAGACACATTCCCGCCACTCAGATTAATATTCTGCTTCATGCACGCCTCATCTGGGAGAGGAAATTTTGTCGCTTTTAACCTTCAATTGCTCATGAGCCTCCAAATAGTAGAGAGAGGTCACGGGCTGATTACGGCGCCATGGTAACAGGATTGGGCTAATCGGGAATGTTGTCACATCAGGGAAAACAAAGCTTGTGTTCATTAATATTACATGGAAGAGCACATCACACACATACACACACACACACACACACACGGATTGAACTGCACACCCTCACAAGCTCCTCCTCCTTTCAAACCATCACCGCCGGTTCATCTGGGACTTACGAGGTATCGCTCCGACGACACGCTGACCAAGATGAGGTCATCGCCGATGCGCACCTTCTCTCCTTCCGACCGCTGCTTGGAGGCGGGATGGATCGTCCACCAACAGGCCTCGCCTAGAGAGGAACACACGGGTGCACGCATGGCCCCTTAAGTAAGTCAATGTGGCCCGTGACTGGCAACGCAATTCAGGGGAAAGTAAATAGAAATGAGAAAGAAGGTGAAGGTGAAGGTGAAGGCAGCAGTGACAAGAGAGAGGAAGAGGATGAGACAGGAAGGCAGACAATCAAAGATAAGGACAGACAACAAGACAAAGACGGAGCCAGTGACATGTACAGGGAATGAAAGAGAGGGAGAGGGAGAGGGGGAGAGGGAGAGAGAGAGAGAGAGAGAGAGAGAGGGAGAGAGAGACAGAGAGAGAGAGAGACAGAGAGAGAGAGAGAGAGAGAGAGAGAGAGAGAGACAGAGAGAGACAGAGAGAGAGAGAGAGAGAGAGAGAGAGAGAGAGAGAGAGAGAGAGAGATTAAAGCAAAGTGTCTCTTACCTGTTGAATCCTCCTGCAGGCCGACATCAAAGGACAGCTTATCCGTCTGTGATCTTGATGTCTTCAGACAGGCCAGGTACTGTGGTCAACAGACATCAAAACCCTCACGTGAGACGGATCCACACACACTCACACACGCTGCTGCCTCACATCACACACTTTGAACGTGACCACACTGAAAGCAGAGGAAGGTTGTGTGTTCTCTCACCATGGAGCTGAAGGAGTGGCGCAGGAGGATGGCGTGACCGTACAGCAGAGTCTTGTGTCCGCCGCCCTGCGCTGCCTGCACACACACACCGGACATGCACACAAACAAAACAGAAAACACACATAATTACACACCAGAACAACTCGTCTGTCCCTCGTCCTCCGACTGCCTCCAGCTACGCCCGAGACCTTTCGCCCTCGACCTTCCAGGGCCTGCGACAATGACCTCAAGCTGTGGGCGGGGCTACAGAGCTGTTTACCTTCCCAGCTCCCATGAAGTCATGCAACCTACAATCGCCCTTGGTAGTGATGGGGATCTTGCACCTGTATCCACAGTGCAGCGAGATACGGGGCTCATCCTTTCCAACACTCCCGACTCCAGGAATGTGGGAATGATGCACGACTGCTGTCAATCTCCAAAGCACTGTGGACCTCAGCAGGGGGGATGAGGTCCACTGCTTATGGAGGGTTGGGTTATGATGCAGGAGGCTAACGGATGACAAGTCTACTGGCGGAGATGCAAAGAGGGTAAAGAGGAGTGAGAGGATTCTCTGCAGGGAGAATTCTCTCTTTGGTTTTTGGTTGTTTGGCAAGCAACCGCCCGTGTTACTCACCTTCCTTATGAGCCTCTAGGAAGCATAAAGGTAAGAAAGAGTGTCATTATTTAGAGGGAAGCGCTGCTCTCCTGCGCCTCTGCCTACTTTAACCTTATTCCAGATAATCACAGCCTCGTTTCCAGAGTGACTGAGAGAATAAATGAAGCGTCGTCACCGGTTTAGGGTCAAGATAAGATTTCTGACTGTCAACACGAAGCCAAAAAGCTCATTTTAATCCTATTTATCACACAAAGAACAGATGGTTTTACCCTGTAAGCTTCTACAAAATCATAATGAGAATATCAGTACAATGCATGAGCAGTATCCATCCTCCCGAGCCTCTCTCTCTTTCATTCTCATTGTCTCTCCCTCCCTTCTATCTCCAAAGCTCGCCGGGACAAAAGCTCGGCTGCCATTCGATGCAGTTTGTTGCACAGACTGCAGCACTGGCTCGCAGGCTTTTGGCTGCAGGGTACCGAGCCGAATGCAGAGGAGGAGAAAAATCCAGCTGCAATCACCACAAGCCATATAAAGCCCCCCCCTCTTTCCCCCCCAGGGTATGTCCCTCACGTCCGTCCTCGTCTCGTGGTCCCCAGGGGGCTGGCGCCTCACACAGATATGACACCCTGACAGAGATTGCAACTCAAATCAGCAGGACTAGAAAGAAAGAAAGAAAAAAAGGCTATTGCGGCAAAAATGCAATCCGGCTGGAACAAAAGTGTATTTGCTCTCAGCCCGATGGAGCATAAAGGATAAAAAGGCTATTGGATCAAAGTTGGACTGGAGCAGAAACAGGCTGTGTGCGTACAGAAGCTTCACTCCAGCTGTGGGCCACAAAGTGACACCCACATATCCATTCAGAGGCGTGACCTTTAGCAAGCCGCAACCTCCTGCAGCGGGTGAGATTACATGTAGTGTATCCTTATGTGTGTGTGTGTGTGTGTGTGTGTATCAAAAGGACACCAGCTGCAGAGTAAACAATGGCAGAAGATGAGGAAAAGCCCCCGAGACTGATCAACGCTGTCGATTTGACTTAGCAAGCCGGCGACAGCGACAACAATAAATCAAGCGGGTCAGAGTTTATCAGACGCCATCATTGCGGCGGCAGACACAAATAGCTCGGAGGTCACCGGCGTGATGCTGAGCGGAGCGACGGCTGGCATTTACGCCGACGTGCCGGCTTCCCCTCTGCGTCTCAGTGGCTACAGCCCCGAACTGCGATTTGCTCAAGTTGCCTCCTATTGATAAGCCCATCTGCTCAAAGACGTATTGATCCGGGAGGCCGGCCGAGACGTATTCAACCTCCATTTCCCCTTTAATGGCGCTTCCTCCGGTGACATTTCGGGCGCAGGAGAATGATGAATAGGTGGACGGTATCGGAAACAGATAAACGCGAGCGGAGAGAGAGCGGCCCGGCCGACCGAGCCGTGGGCAGACTGCTGGATTTGCTACATACCAAACTAATGAAGCGCAGAGACAATGAGAGACAGCATAAATAACACAACCTAACATCATTACGCCTTCATTTTCAGCTCCCTGCTCCGGTTTTGAGAGCAGTCAGCGTGCTGGACTTCATCTCTGTGCTGCCAGCGTCGCCACAAAGCTTCCGACTCTGACGCCTCTATTCATCTCAAAAGGGCGAGTCGATGAATGTGAGCCTCGGGAAGTCGACATTTGAGGAAATGAGACGCACACTGGCGGCCGGAGAAAAGAGAGAGAGCCCCCTGGACTAAACCAAGCGGAGGAGATATGAGAGGAGGCGATCTCCCCTCAGACGACTAAACTACAGAGGAACCTAACTGCAGAGTCCAGACTTGAGTCTATCTGTCTCCATTTGCTGTAAACAGTAAACAAACAAATCAATACCATCATCAATCATTTCTCTCTGGTGTATCGTACAGTTTGTAACAGTTGGCTGAATGTAAACGTGTTGAATGGCGTCCAAAGATCCTGCATGAGAGCAAAGTGTCTGTGGTGACTAATCTGTAGCATGCACTGGGAGGAGGATGAGGATGATGATGATGAAGATGGGAAGGTGAATGAGTGGTGGACATACCCATCGATCCGGGCCGCGCATCTTATGGTGAGGAAGGTGGATGGACACAGAGAAAGTAGAAGATAAAGACGAGAGAGTTACGTTACATTCGGTCACAGCACATGTGGGGAGAAGTGAAGGAGAGAAGACAAAAGTGAATCAAACAACAACGGCGATGAATGACTGAGGATTTTGAAATTCAAACCCCCTCTGTTTTTGGGAGATTAACACTCAGATTGACACTTAGAGGCTAGATGACGCTGCTTCAAGCCTCGGGCGCTCATCAAAAGGGCCAAAGTGCAGGTAGGACCCCTGCAGGTACCCCCTTTATCCTCCCTCTGTGCTCTAACGGCCCTGTTAATGGCTTTATAGGGACTAAACAAGTTGGAACATTCAACTCTGCTGACTGAATTTATTAGAGTAAGGCGTTTTACAGCCTGCCTGAACCTCCACACACACACACACACACACAAGCGGATGCTATATGACTCGGGGACGGCTTATGAAAAGCTTTAGTGTGGATCGGCGAGGTTTTTATCTGTGTGTGTGTGTGTGTGAGTGTGTGTGTACCGTCCCTCACCCCTTCGCTGTTCTGCCCGCTCTTGGCCAGCATCTCCTGCAGGGCTCGTACCGACAGCGACTGCTCCAGCACGAAGGTACAGATGCAGAGGTCTGGAGGAACATACTGCAACAACACAGAGAACACAGCTTTAACAAATACATCCCATAATACCATTCCCACTGGATTACTCAAACAAACAACTCCAAAAGTAACTTCCCATCAAAACTTTGTGGGATCGATCCAGCAGCAGCAGATGGAGGGAGGGAGGGAGGGAGGGAGGAGGACTTGGTTAAGATGATCCACTAACGATGCAAGATGGAGGTTTTCGCCCATTTTTAGATACTGATTTAGACTTTGTGGGTAAAGATAGATTAGATTAGCCCTAGGTTTGCACCGAGCGCTTTGAGTAGAAGAAGGAGGGAGCGCAGAGGGCCGAGACCACGCGCTGACAGAATGAGGAGAGCAAGGACAGAGATTTTTGTGGGATAAAAGCTACAAAGACAAACGACTTGAACAGCACTTCCTGGCCTCTTTACCTCAAACTTCCCGCAAAACTGGTTCATTCACACGGACGAAACCTGCAACAACCCCATTCCTAGACTGAGGTAGATGAAGATTCACATGAGAGCAGCAGGTTGAGTTTATACCCTACGTGGTTCAGTGCATCTGCAGCGACACTTGGCGGTGTAATCGAATCGGAAAAGCTCCTCCAGATGTTCTCATTAGCTCTGCAGACCACAGACGCACAAGCAAATGTCACAACCAATTAATTTAGATATCAACTGGTTTCATTTTGAGATGCATAATTCTACCAGATGTCTTATTTCAGCCACTTGCTGTCCAGACGTGCAAAAACTATGAAGACCCCCAGTCTGCAGAGTTCATAAAGCCACTTACACACACAAATTAACACACACACACACACCCTATATCATATCACCGCAGCCGGTCTTCTCTCCAGGCACAACGGCGATGAGCAGAGAATCTAATAAGTGGTCAGGTATGAAGGCATCCCGCCCGCCCTCCACTCGCTGGGTGATTAACAGCTGACCTTTGCCCTCCACAAGGCACCGCAGCTGAAGAGGAGGGAGCGCTAAGGACCAGGATGGAGAGGTATGGGAAGGACTGGAGGAGCCACAGGGAGCTGACGAGTGTCCAGCCGCTTTAGAGCTGTGTGTCCACATCCCTCCTCTGAATGGCACAGCTCCTCCAAACAGAAGGTCAAACGGGGTCAGAGCTATCGACGCTGAGGAGGTGAGGTCGTGCTTTGCTATTCCTCCTCTGTTTAATAGGAGGAACTGCAGCGAGGGTTCATTAGGGGAAGAAGACAAAAAAGACCCAGAAAGATGCTGCGTTGACGTCATGATGGAGGCTCCAAACCTCGCAGAGTGACGCTCGTACATCACAATCTAAATCACCTCCCACCCCCCCGCCACCTCGCTGCGCTCCATTACTAGACTAGTTCAGTGAGGAGAAAAGAGAGGGAAATCCAAGTCATCCCTCCAATCGCGCTCCCCTAAATTACCATCTTGGGATTTGGTCGTCGCCCCCCCGCCCCCTCGGCGCCGGTCCCTAAGGTGGGCTGATGCCTCCTCATAAAAAGTGCGATGCAATGAAGACAAAGTGCCAGATGGGAAGAGCATCCATCACACCTGTCAGGTATAATTACCATCCAATATGGGGTGAAAGCCTCTCCTCCACTCTGTTTCCCCACACACACACACACACACACACACACACACACACACACACACACACACACAGCTGTGGAGCGTCATTGAGAGGAGAGTAGATGGTAAATGTCACAGAGTAAATAGATTTTTTCCTCACATGTTCTAACAAATTCTACAACCTCTGTTCTTCTTCCTCTTTATCTCCCTGAAAGCATCTCATTTACAAATGCGTCCCTCCCTCTCTCCCTCTCTCCCTCTCTCCCTCTCTCCCTCCCTGTCCGTGCTGGGAGGTGCTGTATGCATA